>NW_024426996.1:60597659-61058189 GCF_017311325.1 Ursus maritimus
AAATTTGTGTATAATTATATATATATATATATATGTAACTCTCTCTCTCTCTCTCTCTCTCTCTCTATATATATATATATATATATATATATAGAGTTTTGGCAAATTTACATACCTATGTAGTAAAAACCCTATCAAAATAGAGAACATTAATGTCATTTCAGAGTGTTGCCTCATAGCCCTTCCTGAGCAATCTCCACACTAAGCCCCAAGAGCAAATACTGTTCCAGTTTTTTTCTGCAAAGAGATTTTCTTGGTCCAGAATTTTATTGAAAGAAAACCATAAGTGTGTGCTCTTGGGGCACCTGGCTGGCTCAGTCAGAAGAACAAGTGACTCTTGATCTCAGAGTCATGGGTTCGAGCACCAAATGGGTGTAGAAATTATGGGGGGGGGGGAAATGTGTGCTCTTTTGTGTAATGGTCCCCTAAAATGCCCATATCCTAATCCCCAGAACTTGTATATGTTATGATACATGGCAAGTTAGCAAGAGGGAATTAAAGTGGCAGCTGGGATTATGGCTATGAATCAGGTGAATTTAAAATAGGGACATTATCATGGATCATCTAAGTGGGTACAATGTAATCACAGGGATCCTTAAATGTTGGAGAGGGGAGCACAAAAGTCAAAACCAGAGAAATAGAATCATGGAAAAGAGTTGACCAAACACTTTTTTCTTGGCTTTGTTGGGCTTTGTTTGGCTTTGAAGGTTAAGGGGGCCACAAGCCAAGGTATGTGGGAAGCCTCCAGATGCTGGTAAAGGCAAGGAAATTAATCTTCCTTTAGACGTCTAGAAAGGAACACAGCTGCCATCTTGATTGATTTTATAGCGAGGTCCATTTTGGACTCCTCACATCCAAACGTGTTATATAATATACTTGCCTTGTTTTATGCCACTAAATTTGTGGAAATTTGTTTCAGCAGCAATGGGAAACTAATACAATTCCTTCATTCAGTAACATTTTTGAGGGTCATCCATATAATTGCATGTATCAGCCATTTGCCCCCTTTTACTACTGAGTGGAATCCTATTTTACCTATGCTTCTGTTGATGGAAACTGGATTATATTCTTGGGTCACGATTCTGTGCATTTTTAAAGGAGCAACCCCCTGACTGAGTTGTGCAGGGACATGTGAAGATTCATGATCTGTGACCTGCCCTTGCAATGGCCAGCATGTGAACTGGACAAGGAAGGCCACCAGTGGGTGCTGCTTTATGGAGCTGGAAATTCACACCTCCAACCTGTGTCGGAACCTTTTGCCAAATTGATAGAATATTTCAACGGCAAGATTCAAGGAGGGCAGGAACTACCCTCATATGGAGAATGCTGTGGAGACCTTAATATTCTGAAGTGCCTTGTTCTCCATATGCCCAGAGGAAGACATCCCTGAAAGAGAAGGCTGCCAGCTACACTGCATAGTATCCCAAGGAATGCCTTCAGATAATAATAATAATTAATAACAACAACAATAATAACAATGCATGACTTTCTGTTGTGGTATCACCTGAGACAGTACAACCTGGGTCCGGATTATTAAGCTTGAAGCCTTAGTTTACACATCTGTGAAACGAAAATAAAACTGGCTGAATTCACACAGGGAGTAAGTATGATAATCTAAATAAAATAACCCGATAAAATATATACAATAGGCTGCTATTGTCCATAATTTTCACAAGTCAAACATGTCAGGATAATCCTTATTATCTTTTGTTTCTAGAAAAGTTTTTTATAGAAATATTTAAGTCAGGGACTATATTTATTAATCCAATAAATATTGACTGAGTATAGACTAGGTTCTAGATGTTCCAGGGATTATAAGGATTTATTCCACATGGCTCTTCTGAAGGAATCTAGTGAGGAAGACAAGCAAACATGTACCTTTCCTTTGGCATGGTTACTATGAGAAAGGTAGGATCGCGGGCCATATGGGTATTTAAGAGAACAACTATCTAATCAGGGGAGAACATTAGGCAAAATTTAAAAAGAGATGTTCCTGAATGAGGGACAAATGAATCAAGGATAGGTTAAGGGGAAAGCAAATTGAGAGAGGCTAGAGGAGACAGGAAAAGCCCATGTTGTGTTCAAGAAGAGATTATGTCTGTTCAGATAAATTAATACACTATATAGAGGTGTACCTAGCTTGGAATCCCAACGTCAAGTTTAAATAAAGGTAGGAACAGATGATACTGGTTTTCAAATTTTAGAAGTCTTCAAGTCATATAAACCAAAACTGGAATCACATTCTAATTGGATTGCTTATCAGTTATTTGACTTGGAGCAAAGCAGGTAATTTTTTTTTTAAGACTCAGTGTCTTAATTGGTAAAAAGAGTATGAGACTATCCAACCTAGAGCAATGCTGGAAGAATAAAACAATGAAAGTTTTATAAAACATTTAGCAGAGTGGTTAATACATAAAAAGCTCTCAAACAATTCAATCTTCCCCCATTTACTTCTTTTTACTTACTCTAATATCACAAGTATTCTTAAAAAATGTATACTGATATCATTTTTTATCCAATAGTGGGGTAGATAACAAGACATTATGTATCTATAAACTGGAATGTATCACTGGCTATTATTAGAGGGGAAGACATTGCTCTAGTAATTTTCACAGACACAGTGCAAGTATGTAACAATCCAAATAATTATATTAAAGAACTTAATTTTAGTGGCCAATTTAAGGAAAACAGTAGATTTGACCCTTATCTCCATTAGGGCAAGTTATGTTAAAGATTATGAAAGGATGAAGTGTTGCAAAATAAGATATTCTTTTGTCTTTCTATGATGGTTGGGTTAGGGGAAGTCAAGGGATTCCACTCACATTAAGAGGTTCCAGTGTCCTCAGGGGAAAGGAGACACATCATAAACTATGTTTATATCTTTGGGAAAAATTAAATATATGTTGTGGAAAAAATAGGTAATGCTAATAAAATCAACATTCATGTACAGAATTGATAGGGACAGAGCTGGATTCTCTGGATGCATAAACCCATGTAATTCAGAATCTCCTTTAAGAAAACAGATAATGAAGTTACAAATCCATAAGTCTTTGTATCAGTTTCCTATTAGTATTGCAACACATTACCATAAATTTAATATTTTAACACAAGTGTAACATCCCACAGTTCTGGAGGTCAGAGCCCCAAATGGGTCTCACTAGGGGCCAAATCAGGATGTTGGCAGGGTTATATTCTTTTCTGGAGGCTCTAGGGAGGATTTCGTCTTGCCTTCTCCAGCTTCTAGAAGACTGCTTCATTCCTCAGCTTGAAGCCTGTTTTCTTTCTCGTCAAAGCCAGCAACGGCCAGTCGAGTCTTTATCACCTCAGTCTGACACCTTAATTCCGTCTGTAAATTTAAGCCTCTCCTGCCATGTGACATAGTCACAGATTCCAGGTATTAGTGTGTATGTGTTGGACGCTGTTAGGCTGTCTGCTGGAGTATGAGATGAAATGTTTAGAATGAAGAAAAGGACTCACATCATATCCTTGCCTGTTTTCAGATTCAAGTCCTTTTTCTGTGATTTTTGGGACAATTTACTAGAAACGTATACATAGAAATACTTCTGCTTAACCTGGCTTTTTCTCCTCCCTGTATTATTCCACAGCTCCTAACAACTTCCAGCACTTACAGAGTACATGAAGCAGCTGGCCCTAAAGCTGGCTCCTATAGCCTCCTGGGTAATCTGCTTCTGAGAATTGATAAGCTTCACTACACATATGATGCTCAATCTGAAAATATATCCCCTCATAAAAGGTGTTAGTGTAGTACAGTAATGACCTTGCCAAATTAAATTACTTTTGTTTCTTTCGTGAAATCAGTATTCTTGGCTGAATATTGGCTTCCAGTAACAATAAGGCATTAGGATGCTTCCCAATTTAAGAGTAATTTTCTTGTGGTAAATCTTTTCTTCATTCATATTTTATTAGTTGATCATTTTTCACTTACTAAATTTAGGTTAAAGGATTTTTTCAAGATGCATCTCTTTAATCAGTTGAAGTATGTCTAATCGGCTACACATGGGAAATTAAAGTGGCATTTGTATTTTAGAATATAAATTCATCTCTTATGCTTAACATGAAAGAGAATGCCTTTCATTTCTAACTCAAAATTGTAATTAAAAAAAAAAAAACTCTTTGTTCTACCTTTAAAAGGAAGGCCTCTCATTTAGTATGGTTGCCCATAATGATTTTTCTGGAATTCTAACCTTTGTCTCATAACTATTCTCTGGAAGTTTAGCAGTGTGGTGACTTATTCACGGCATTGCTTTCTGACTGGGAGAGGGTCAATTCGTGGTTCGTTCTGCTTTTCTCCTTCAGACTTTTCTCTTCAGTCAGTTTGGAAAAAAAAAACAAACCCTCTAAGTTATGCAGATCTTCACTTGGGAGCAACTGAAATAATACTATTTAGTTTTATAAGAGGATAGTAACAGCTGCCGTCCTGCAAACGTGATGTGCTTTGGAGTGGTGAAGTTCAGAGCTGACAACCAAGAAAGAATTCTTGAGATGTCTTTGGTGCAAAAAAGGTGTTTTTATGAAAGCATGGGGACAGGACTGTGGGCAGAAAGAGTAGCATTATAAGCATGAGGAGTGACTGATTATATAAAATTCTCTAACCTGTGAAGGGGAGGACGATGTTAAGGCTCCAGGAAATTGAGCCTATAGGTTTCTGGAAGTCTTCCTATTGATAAGACTGCTTGTTTTCTTGTAAATCATTAAGACAGTTGCAAACTGATGGAGACTCCTATCCTGCATGACTGTGGTATCTCTCAGCTAATCATTTGTTTTTCCTTTCCCTGTTCTTCTGCGGCAGCCAGGAGTGCCCAGGAATGTCTCCACCTGGGAGAGGGGGAGTAGTTGTGGGGTTTTCGCTTGTGCTTTGCCCTTGGCATGCCTTCTGTTCCCTCATCAAGTGCTTGCCACATGCCAGGCTAAGAGGTTATGTTCCTTGTTTGGTCCCCGTAACAACACTGACAGAAAGGTATCATTATCCCTATGTTTTTCGTGAAGACTTTTAAGGGGAAATAATCATTCGTGGTTCTCACATCAGAAAAGGTAACTTGCATTGGGACAGGGAGAGAGAAAGACCTCTGCTTACCAAGAAGCATCTCTAAGCCAGCAGGTTGCTTGCCCTCAACCCCTGTCAAGGGCTTGATTGGATCTGACAGAGGCTCACCACTGCTGTTGGAATGAGAAGTACTGGGGATTAAGCATGAGAAATTTGAAAATGTTACTAACATTTAAAATAATTATTGGTATTATTATTTGTTTCTTCTCACCTGGTTACAACTCTAAAGGATAGCTGGCGTTCAGAGACAGTTCAAAACTGTTCAAGTTCCTTCACATTAAAGGTTGCATTGCTAACTACACGGAAACTGGAAACTTTTTTTTTTCTCCTCAAGTCAACATGAATTAGTCTTTTGCTGACCTGCTTTATTTCCATCTGGTCCTCAGACTACCTGTAGAATGCTCCCCATTCTCTTTTCCCTACCAAAGAAGAAAGCTCTACGCTTGGGAAGATGACTGCCTCCTCCATCGAGATGTTTAAAGGAAGCAAAAGTTGTCATCCAAGGTGTGGGCACATAGATTCTTTCAAGCCAGTTATTTTTAAGAAACTGCAAACCCAGCAGAGGGTCTGCAAACCAAGTATAAATTACCCTTTTATAGGAGCTGTTTGCATTGATGAGGGAAATCTCCATCTGTAAGGGTTCCAAGGGGAGGCTGACACTCAATCTCCAGAAAACTGTTATCAATGGAGAAGACAGGAGGGGGGGCTTAAATCTGCATAACAGCCTTACTTTTGCTTACTCTTCCGGTAACTTCCCATAACTGACTCCCTCGTCCAACACCTCCTGTCTTTAGCAGGAGATGGTACTTAGATCACTTCATCCTTTCAGGGACTTAACTCCGTTTCCCCAGGCCTCTCCCACGAGGATTTCAGGAGGTACCCTGTTGCTGAAGTTGTGTTTGTTTTTCTCCTATTCGTCTGTTTTATATCAATTTAATTATTAAACCACCCAAAAAACCTGAAGGGGACAAGGAAAAACTTTCCTGCCCCTACAGTGTCATATCACTGATGGCTTTGTGAAAACACTGAAAACGGTTCTAAAACTCAAAGCTCTAGAACGGAAACAAGATGTGGGAATGTAGGATGCGTGTGTAAATCCCCTTAGGGCTTACCCGAGGCCATTCTGCCACCTAGTGGCCTGACACTTGCAATCCAACAGAGTCAAGCGAAAATAGAAAGACTGGACTGGGTTTGTGAGCAAACTCGGCAGACCCCTACAGCCAGAATTTCAGCGTCCGACACACGCGGAAAGCAGGCTTTCCTGCCGTATGTGAAGGATTCCAAAGCTGGCTCTTTGCAGAGTGCAGTGGAGACTACAACAGGAAATAAAAAAGTGTTCACAGAAATCGGATGCATAGTTACTGAAAAGAACCCTCGATGGCCTTTTACAGATACAGGGTTTGGGGTCCACATAGTTAAAGTGACTCATCTAACTCAGAAGCAGAACCCAGTTTCTCATCAGGAAACAACACTGGTGAGGGAACAGAAGGCAAGCTGAGGACCAAGCAGAATCTGACCGCCCCNCCCCCCCGGGATGTATGTGACATTCCTCAGGCACTCCTGGCTGCCCTAAAGCTAAGGAAAGGAAAAATAAATAGTTGACTTACGGAGATCACAATCCTGCGGGACCTAGTCTCCCTCAGTTTACAACTGTCTTAGTGGTCTACAAGAACAAAGCATTTCTATCAATAACCTAGCTTCCAGAAGGAGATGTAGATACAATTAAATGTCCTTATAATCTGCAGCCCTTTGAAAGATTCTTTTTTTTTTTTTTAAGATTTTATTTATTTATTCGACAGAGAGAAAGAACACAGCAGGGGGAGTGGGAGAGGAAGAAGCAGGCTCATAGCAGAAGAGCCTGATGTGGGGCTCGATCCCATAACGCCGGGATCACGCCCTGAGCTGAAGGCAGACGCTTAACCACTGTGCCACCCAGGCACCCCCCTTTGAAAGATTCTTGAAGCAGGCAGAGTGTAATGTTCCTCTCCCTGTCAATGCCTTGCTAGAGGGATAAACAACCCTCACCTAACAATGGCCAGGCCTCCGGTATCCTGTGAGTCTTCTTTAACATATGAAAGTACTTTCTCAACCTCCCTTTTTCCTTACCTCCCCCAACCCCATAGTATATAATCAGCCACCCCTCACAACCCCGGTACAGCAGCTCTTTCTGCCCATGGGTCCTGTCCCCGTGCTTTCATAAAACATCATTTTGCACCAAAGACGTCTCAAGAATTCTTTCCTGGTCGTCAGCTCCCGACTCTGCCCCACTGAACCTCACCTGTATTCCAAAACCACATCAACACCACAGGGCATCCTGCGTAAGCTCTATCTCATAGGCCACTTAGCTTGTGCGGTTATTTATCGTAAAGTGCTGTGTCTCTGGGCAGGTGCAGAATTCATATTATGAATAAATACTGCCCGCTGCCATGTTACATACCTGCTGTTAATTAAAAGGGGGACAACGGGTAAACTGCAAGAAATCACTTAGAATCTGTAAAAATAGAATCAATAGATGCAGCTGAATATAATGAGCTCAAAACTACTGGAAAAATAGAGTTGGGGGAAATCCAAATGCAATATAGTTTTTAAGTAATTATTCTCATAATTCCATATCTAATAACATGCAATGAAGCTTTTTGCTTCCATTTAACATAAGATCATAAAATATTTGGCTCATAAAAGTATTAAGATGAGGAAATGAAAGGGAGTGAAAGAGAAACTCTTTGTTTTTTAGAGGCATTCTTCTGTTTTTCTCTCTGGTTGTGAATCTGTCCCCTGAACTCATTGCTGCCTCATTTAATTTTTTTTTTTCTATGCTCCCAAATGTCTCACTTGGAACTTTCCTTCATATTTAAAAACAAATGGAGATGCTGCTTAATTCATTTTGCTTTCCAGGGAGTAAAGGAAATAAAAATTACAAGTGGTTTCACCACTGCTGAAGAATGCTACAATGCAGAGATTTCAATGGCAGTATTACAGGAAAATGTATTTGTGTTTTCTGTTCATCTAAAACACTTCCCCTCTTCTGCTTCAAACGGCAATATTCTATAAACTGCATTTATAGTGGCCCAGCATTGGTAATGTACTTTCCAAGATTCAAAAATCAGCTAAAGAGCAGGCAAAAAAAAAAAAAAAAAAAAAAAAAAAAAAAAAGCGCTGAATACAGATTGGAAATGTATTAAGTCCTATTAAAAGAGGGTCACATTTTTGCTGTGACTCTAAATTCCTCAAGGATTGGAGTCCTGTTTATCTTACTTACCTGCATGGTCTAGTGTCTAGTAAAATGCCTGCTATGTATTGGATACTTATTAAATATTTGCTCAATTCATTTCAATTTAATTGCAGTTTCTAACTTCATGTGAACAAATTACCTTCCTTACCCAAAGCCTTTGATGACAAATCTCGGAAATAAACGTGGATAGGTAGGGAAGGAGCAGGAGGTGTGGTGAGACCCAGACTGTATGGGTTGAATTCTGAGTCACATTGGACTAGCAATGAGCCAGTGGGTGAGTTACTTAATTTCTATAAGCTACAGTCTATCCTATGTAAAACTAAAGACAATAGTAAAATGTGCCTCACATGATTTTCAAGATTAAATTTTATTAACTCTGTGTAAAGGGTTTAGCAGAGCGTCTTCTTCCAGGAGCAAAACTCATGCAACAAAGAACTACAACTTGGTTGCTCAAAACAACACAAATTTATTCTTACGAATAAAGGAGGTCAAAAATCCAAAACAAGTCTTAAAGGGATGAAATCAAGTTGTCTACACGTTTTATTCCATCTGGAAGCTCCAGAAATGTATTCCTTACCTCTTCCCTCCTCTCAAGGCTTCTGCTTCCAGCGACTACCTGCGTCCCTCCATCATCACCTCATTCTCTCATCTTTCTGCCACTCTATACTAGAGATCCTTGTGATGACATTGGGCCCACCCAGGTAATCCAGGGTAAGATCCCCATCTCAAGATCCTTAACTTAGAGTTGCAAACTCCCTTTTATCAGATAAGATAACATATTCATAGGTTTTGGGAATTCAAACATTGCCATCTTTGGGGAACTTAACTGTGGGGGCGAGGGACAGGCATCTCCAAGATGGACCACTTTGGAATGAACATTATTTTGAGTTAAAAGCAATCAAAACCCAGCAGATTCAGAAAAAGTTCTTTACCTCCCCCTCAACTGTCTGCCTATACCAGGAAAAAGCTATAAACGAAGATTCCTCTTTACCTAAGAAACTTACCTACATAGCACCTTTTTCCCCCCAAACAACTCCTTTCACTTTCCTGCTAATGGACTTTCTCCCCTTCATATCCTCAGACCCCAACCCCTCTCCTTCACTCAGAGAAGCTTCACGTTGTCTCACAGTCTTTGGAAATTCCATGTCTATGTACATCCCCATATGTACGCTATTAAATTTGATTTTCTTCTGTTAAGCTGTCTCAGGTCAATTTGATTCTTAGTTCAGCTAGAAGGATCTTGAAGGACAGAGGAAATTCTTCCCCCTCCAACACAGTGCACCATCTATACCAACATAACAAATCTCTTACATTCAGAGACTTCCAGAATTTCACAAATCTGTGAATTCGCTATACTAGTTGTTCTGTTTGCAATCACCGAACTAGAAAGACTTTGTTTATTTGTGAGTTTTATGTGTTTATTTGTTAAACTGAATTTGACCAAATCTTAGGAAATGTGGGGATTTTGTTGTGGTAGATCCGAGATGGGGCAGTGGGGGTCTTAGGATTTTGCATTTATGAAAGCTCCATGAATTATTTTGAATTTATTCAACTTTTCTTCAAAGAATATTAACGTTTTAGTAGCTTAAGAATTTATAATATCTAACCACATTTTATATTGGAAAACTAAATAAAAATTTAATAGCCTTGACAAAGGAAATACTTCTTTCTTAAATTGCAAAAATTGCCACAAATAAAATATTAAAAAGACTCATTTGAGCATGAGATGAGGAAACAAAAACATAAAGGAGATCTGTTACCAATGGAAAGAATATTCGCCCACGTTTGTGTTTAGTATTGTTTATTTACTTTGTTTATCTTAAGTGACTGAATCTGGCACATTTGAAAATTCTTTTTCTCCCTTCGTCACCTGTAATGGTTAATTTCCTATGTCATCTTGATTGGCCCATTCTTCTCCTAGCTCTGTCTCAACTGGCAGGCAATCTTGATTCTGTCTAGTGAGTCAGTGTAGATGAGAGTGTTAATTTATTTGAACACATTTATGTCACTGTCACTCAAAGGAAAGGTGACAGTGTGCACTTAGAATGTAAAACATTCTGGGTCATTCTAGTCTCACTTTGGTCCCCTAAAGCACTGTCCAAATGATACATTCTGCACACTGGCAAGGAGCAGACTCTGCTGTTTACGTAATGAAGAAAACAAGTAAAATGGGAGAAGGATACGGCTGGGAATGAAATGGCCCTTGGTGCCATTCAATCTTACCACCCATCAGCTCTTAGATCCTTGGAAAATACACTCACCCTCTCAATATTTCATTACCTTCAGATGTTAAATGTAGACTATTTCTTAGATAGTTTCTGAGGTCATTTATATTTGTGAAGTTTCATGATTATAACCTGATTTTAAATATAAGTCCAGACACTACAATAAAACCTCAATTAAGTAAAGGCATGGTGTTTATAATAGGCTAGATAATGTTTGGAGTATTTCATGATGTTAACTTTTTAAAATCTTACAAAATCCTATGAGACAGGTATTGCCAATACCTTCATTTTACAGATGAGGGAACTGGGGCACAGAGATCTCTATGTCACCCAAGATCACAGAGCTTGGATTCGAGCCTTGCAGCTCTGACTCCAAAGTTTTTACCTCTTTTATTCTGCTGGACTGTAGTATTTTTCAAACTTCTGTGGACATAAAAGTAATAAGCAATGATCATTTAGGATCGCAAAAATTGCATCACTGTAATGCTAATATAATTTTATCTTAACCACTGAATATAACCCTACATACTCTTATGTCTTTAATTTGATGGATTTTATTCTTATGCCTGTAAATATCATCCTTCTCTGTTCTGCTGCCCATTAATTTATCAGCAAAGTTATTATTTAAGTTTCAGTTTCCTTCATGAGAAAATGATTGAAAAGTCACCTTAATAACATGATGTATTAATAATGACATAACAAATACAAAGTAAAAACAATCAAGAGAAGTCTGTTGAACCTAACTGGAGTAGACACCGTTTCTTCTGCTGTGCACCAGCGATCTTATTCCTTAGGTTAAAATCTTCTTGCGATTAGAGATAACTTCTGAGTATTGAATGAATAAATGGAATTAAAGCAGGCAATAGTATCTTCATTAAAATAAGAGAACTAAAGGTCGGAATGTTTGAATACCCTATCATCGCAACAGATGTAGCACGTGGTAGGCCAGAATCTAAACCTACGGCAATGATGTCTTGGAATGGTGTTATCTCCACAGTGCCGCAACCGTACAGCCAACGAACTGGAAGGAGCTTTGCACCCATCACTCAATAAAGAACCAACTGACAAATTCATTGACATGACGGAAGATAATCTATTCTTTCTGGAAAATGAAATACTAGATCATTTGTATAAACTTATTCACTGGCATTCTCCCAGGCTTAAGTGGTTACATCATTTCTTTATCTGTATAAAACCAACGGATGCACAGATTCTTGAGTGATAATGTCCTTCTTAAACCAGTCCTGAGGAGGCTTTGTGATATCATCAAATTAACTTCGTGAGTTTAATTTTTATGCAGTGTTTTTAAGTCTGCTTTTTAAAAATTTTAATACAGTTTACTTCTTCTTATTGTATTACTTCCATCTATAATCTGACATTTATATTCCCTTTACTCTACTTTCTATGTAAAGATGAACATCTCTTTTTATTCATACGTAACATCTTAAATATTATTTTCTCAAAAACAACTTTCCTTACCTCCTCATACATTATTACCTGGAATTTTTGTTTACATTTTTGGTATCTATATCCCTCACTAGGCTTTTGACTCTGTAATGATATATATTGTCTCAGTTTTGTTCACCAACATAGCCCTGCTGCCAAGTCTTAACAGAAGAGAGTATGAAGACACAGTGACCCTGCTTGTTGGTCAGGATGAGAGCACATGTGTGCATGCGTGTGTGTGTGTGTGTGTGTGTGTGTGTGTGTGTGTGTTTCCCACATTCTTTTAGGGTAGAGGCTATTTGGCTCATGTACATTTTCTCTGTCCCTTCCTGCAGTGCATTTAAGTAGTCTCCATCCTTAACAAGTTGGCTTCTCATTTTGTGTGGGTAAATTCAATTAACAAAGGGTAGAATTTTAAAGTGCTATACTGTAACTCTCTCCTCCAATCTATCTCTTTCAATAGTATAGCTGCCATTTCAATATTCACCTGGCAATTTATGTGTCCACATTTTCAAATTTGTGCAAAGTACAGGAGGAAGGAAAGACCCTATTTGTTATTTATTGGGACCCTCAAATTGCAATATACTGGTACTTTGGCCATGAACCTTGAAAGACCCCGCAATGGATTGGTAGTATGTGAAACAAAATAGCATGTGGATAAATTGATGCTTCAAGTGTGGCTCTGGTCCTTGACCTTTTAGGGTCACAGTGGCTTATTCCAGCAACTTATTCCAGCATGTGTCTATATGTTTAAAAGGCTATTTTATAAGTAGCATAGCACTTACAAGAACACCTCACACGGACCTTTGCAGCTCACCTTGACTGACACTGATACACTTTTGACCTAAGCAGGCATGAATGAGATAAGGTTAGATAATCAGGGAAAGGGAGTCATTTAGTTCCAGTGAAATCTCTACGATACAAACTTCTCAGGCATTGAGGGGTGGAATGATTTTTGTTCCTTGTAGTGTTTCTCACCATCAGCTGAGTCTTCGGTCTGCAAAGGCAGTTAATATCCATATGGGCTACACTATGAAGAGTTGAACGTTTTAGTCTTTGTATCGTCAGTGTTTGACAGTAATAGAGGCTATTAGTTTAGCTACTTCCAATTCCTCTCCCTTGCCATGCTGGAAAAGACACCCGATCCCAAGAAGTAAACTTGAGACATGCCCAGTGGCTAATCTTTTGGATTCATGTGGCATCTTCACAGTCTCTGAGAGCCATCTCCTGCCACATAGTTTCAAAATGACTCTGATTTGGTGATTCAATGGGCTGTGACCATGGCATAAGATCTTAGAGAAGATCAAGACCAGTTTGATCCACAGGAAGATGGTTGATTTTATTAATCAACAAATGAGGCAGAATAGGGGAAAGAGGCATACCATGTTGGAAATGGCTTTTACTTGAGCCTAGGTTTAAAGAATATTGAAGGAGATTATTACAAAGTTAAAACTCAAAATTCAGCAAAGAAATGTTAAGCCTGCATTCATCTTAGAAATAAGATTTATAGATAATTTGAAAAAAAAAGGAGAAAAATATACAGTAATTTAAATGTTTTAAATGATTATGGCTCAGAAAATGGTTTTACCTTTGGAAAGAGCAGAACAATTTTTGACGGATGAAGAAAGGAACCTACCTAAGAAGTACCTTGAGATCTTTACTACCAAATCAGAACTAAAGGAAAGGGAAATGAGCTCCATTCACACCAAATGCTTTTCTTCTGGTAATGGTAAGTTTTCTCAGCAGTGAACTTGAGTGATTTCCCTGGAAGAAGCTCATATGCAAGAAAGCACTGAGAAACATCATCTTATAACCAGCAGATGGGAAGCCTGTAGCAACAGTAGTTAGGAAACCATTCATGAAGATTGGGACAGCCATATAAAGCAGTTACAGATTATCTGAACATTTGAGAAGGGAAAACTAAAGAGATGACAAAATTCTTTCAGCCTTTTCAGATGTGTTTTAACATCATTGTGGTAGTTGAAAATATAGATATTGACCCCTTCCCCCCCAAAAGTTGATTCAATATAATTTGCAGGCATTTGCTTTTTGCTAGGCACTCCTCTTGCCTCTGGGGATGTGAAGGGAACTGAGGCCACAAATCCCTGTACCCATGCAGCATACATCTTACAGGGAGAGATAGGAAGAAAAAAAAATAGATGAGTATATAGCATGACCATGACAAGTGATAAGGAAAACAAGAGAGCACGGAAGAATAGGAAATGTCCACTGAGGAAAAGCTTAGTGACTAAAGAAGGCCTTATTAATGAAAATAAGACTCAAAGGGAAGCAAAGAGTTTGGGGGGGGGGAGGGGAAGGTGGAGAGGAACCGGATAGTACAGTAACATATTAACCCCTAGGTCTGGCATCATATCTCTTACTAGGGAGCCTGACAATATAAAATCGCAAGGAATATATAAGAGAAGGAGAAGTTCCTCAGAGAGGAAGGAAAGTTGAAAGAGAGTGAATAAAACACAACAAACTGTGTTTACCCGACGTGTTATAGAAGAGGACAGAAATCAGTTTAGGGAGCAGATAACGATGTTCAAAACTCAGCAGAACATACCACTAAAAGCACAATCCATGGATGAAATAATTGACAAGCTGGACTTCACTAAAATTAAGAATGTCTGTTCTGTGAAAGGTAATGTTGAGAGAATGAGAAGACAAGCCACAGACTGGGAGAAAACTTTTGCATCTGACAAAAGGCTGTTACCCAAAATATACAAAGAACTCTTAAAAATCAACAATAAGAGAACAAATAACCCAATTAAAAAAAAATGGGTTAAAGACCTTAACAGACACCTCACCAAAAAAGACATATAGATGGCAAATAAGCAAATGAAAAGATGTTATCAGGGAAATACAAATTAAAGAAACAATGAGGTATCACTACATACCCTTAGAATGGACAAAATCCGGAACATTGACAATAACAAAGGATGCTAGAAGAATGTGGAGCAATGGGAACTTTTATTCATAATGTGGGACTGAAAAATGGAACAGCCCCTTTGTAAGACAGTTTTGTGATTTCTTACAAAAATAAGTATGATCAGGGCGCCTGGGTGGCTCAGTAGTTAAGCGTCTGCCTTCGGCTCAGGTCATGATCCCAATGTTCTGTGATGGAGCCCCGCATCAGACTCCCTGCTCAGAGGGAAGCCTCCTTCTCCCTCTCTCACTCCCCCTGCTTGTGTTCCCTCTCTCACTGCCTCTCTCTCTGTTGAATAAATAAAATAAATAAAATCTTAAAAAAAAAATAAGTATGATCTTATCATGTAATCCAGCAATCATGTTTCCTGGTATTTATACAAAGGTGTTGAAAACACATCCACACAAAAACATGCACACATATGTATATAGTAGCTTTATTCATATTTGCCAATACTTGTAAGTTACCAAGATGTCTTTCAGTAGGTGAATGGATAAATAAAGTGAGATATATCCAGACAATAAAACGTTAATCAGTGCTGAAAATAAAGAGCTATCAAGCCATGAAAAGACATGAAGGACACTTAAATGCATATTACTAAGTGAAGGAAGCCAAACTGAAAGCACTACATACTGTATGATTCCAACTATATGACATTCCAGAAGAGACAAAACTATGGAGACAGTAATGATCAGTGGCCGTCAGAGGTTAGGGTGGAGGGATGAATAGGTGGGGCACAAAGGATTTTTAGGACTATGAAACTATTTCGTATGATACTATAATAATGGATACATATCATTATAGATTTGTCCAAATCTGTGGAATTACAACACTAAGAGTGAGCTCTGCTATAAACGATGGATGGTAGGTGATAATGATGTGTCACTGTAGACTCATCAGTTTTAACAAATGTCCCAGGCTGGGGAGGGTTGGTGGTAATGGCCGAGGACAAGCACGTGTTAAGTTCGGGTATATATGCGAAACCTTTGTACCTCGTCCCCAGTTTTGTGGTGAACCTGTAACTGCTCTAAAAAAATAAAGTCTTAAAAACAATAATAATAAACTTGAACAAAAGTTTTTCAATACTCATGGGTGTATTATTCAAGACAAAGAATCAATATTAAAAATAGAAGGGAATGAAGCATGAGAGACTATGGACTCTGAGAAACAAACTGAGGGCTACAGAGGGGAGAGGGTGGGGGAATGGGATAGGCTGGTGATGGGTAGTAAGGAGGGCACGTATTGTATGGTGCACTGGGTGTTATATGCAACTGATGAATCATCGAACTTTACATCAATAACCAGGGATGTACTGTATGGTGACTAACATAATATAATAAAAAAATATTTAAAAAAAATAAAATAAAATAAAAATACTCAGAAGGTCCTTCTAAAAAAGTGAAACAGGAAGAGATCAAAGTATTTGAGGAGTAACCTACTATAGCAGAAAAAGATAAAGCGGTAGAAAGGATGTATTTTGCTATCAAAATAAAAAAAAATTATTCCAATTCTGAAAAAAAAAATCCAAAGCAAAGAAGTGGACAGACAACTTTTGGGGTGAACATATGTGGGAAGGTCTTAGCATCCACTGGGCCTCCAGGGGCTATACTTTCTGAAGTCTCAGCAATAGCTGAGGGCAGAGATCTTCTGTTGCTGATTCTGCCAATGAAACAAATGTGGGGAGACAGAGCATTGCTTGGGATCCATTGGGGGGTGTCTTAATAGGTTTCAAATTATGGAGAATGGGGAAAAAAGAACCAGCCGAGAAATACCTTCTCTAAAATTTGAGGCTTTGGGACTAGTGCAGTGAAATCTGTGTGGCCTATTAAGTTTTTGAACTTTTAAAAACTAGGGCACGTTGGAAACTTTGAGTAAAAGTATTTGGAATGCAGAAGTCTTGAATGAATCTTAGTCCTTCTTGTAAATGGGTCCAAGCTATCGTTGGTTATCATCTGGGAGGCTCCACACCTCTAAGCATTGGACCAAGCCCTATCCGACCGTGATAAAGAAACTGAAGAGGAAAACAACAACAACAACAAAATCAAAAAATCTTTTAGACTCTAATTTCCTTGGGGTTTAATTTAAAATGTTTTGTTCAATTTTAATTTAAAACAGAATGGGGGGTTTCTGGGATTTTGACTTCTTATGACTTTAGTAATACAAGCAGTATTCAAATTTTTAATTGATAACATATAAAAAATTATATTACTTGGAATAATTGTGTGCTGTCACTTGCATACATCACTATGCCTTCTGCCCAGTATAATGGCTAACTCGACTGGTCATGTTTTAGGTAAAATGTGGAACAGGAAGGGAATTTCTTAGAAGATTGCAATTTGGATTAGGAATTATTTTAATTCGCAAAGTCTTCATTTCTTAACTTTCTGGGACCCAAGTTACTGTGTGACGGAGGTCCAAGAAGATAAATACAATTGGTGCTATGGGATGTTCTCATGAGGTAGGAACAGAGCTGCTTTCAAACACCGTTGGTCCTTCTAGAGAGGACTGCCGCAGCTGTAGTTGACCAGAACCTTCGTTTTGAAGCAAAAAGAGCTAAGGGCACACACTGAGAAAGTTAGGAGGGACTTTCTCTGTTATCATGGTAAGCCTACTTCCTTTAATGTCACACATGCTATCAAGCATATTCAGTCATTCGAAGGATGATGAGAAAGAGAGAAGGAAATGGAGTCCATGGCCATGCGTGGATGAATTTCCTCTCTGTAGTCTGTGGATAGGAATCTGAGAATTGCTAACAGAGATCCAACACTCCTTCCCCAACGTCATGTTCCTAGCTGAAAGCTGAGGTGTTGATCTCCATTTGATAGACAACCAGCAGAGACCCATTTCAAAATCTCACAGTGAGCCTCTGATGATGGCATCACTACCCTCACTTTAAAGATTAGGAGACTGTGACTCAGAATTAAGCACTACCCCAGAAACATACAGTAAATGATAAGAAAGAATTCAAAATGGGATCTGTTTCACTTAAAAGCATCTGCTGTTCCCTCAAGAACTCACTCTTGTTTTCTTCCCCGACCATATCTCCCACAACTCAACCTCAGGCATCATTTTTTTTCCCTCTGTCGTATCATACTGATTAATGTTAAAAAAATACCATATGTTCTCTTAGTTCCCCATGCCTTTTCACACACTGCCTCCCCTGCCTTTTTTTTTTTTTTTTTTTTTTAGATTTTATTTATTTATTTGACAGAGAGAGACAGTGAGAGAGGGAACACAAGCAAGGGGAGTGTGAGAGGGAGAAGCAGGCTTCCTGCTGAGCAGGGAGCCTGATGCTGTGCGGGGCTTGATCCCAGGGCCCCGGGATCGTGACCTGAGCCAAAGGCAGATGCTTAGCAGCTGAGCCACCCAGGCACCCCCTCTCCTGCCTTTTAACTTAAATTACTCCTACTTCAACTTTTCACCGACTCTGGTCTGGTTTTATTCCTCAAGTCCTCTGCATCCCTCCGCACCCCTCCAGATGCCCTCCCTCCCTCATGAATACGGACATCTCTTAGGATAGCCCTTAAGGCATTGGCTCATGATAAGTTTCTGATAATAGGTTTACCCCATGTCTTAACTGTATCTGAATGTATTTCCTGTATTAGCAGAGTTCTGGGTACATGGTAATTGTTTGGAGTTCGTAGAACGAAGCTCCTTCTCATCCTTCAGCCCTTTGACTCTGATGAAATACTCATACGACTTATTCCAACTGATCCAGCATTTAATAGCATTGAAGAGTTTAGAATCACCTGCAGACATGAGGGAACACTGAGACTCCTTCTACCTAATTTTGGATAATCAGACTAACCAAGGAGTCTCAACTTTGATGCCTGAGGGACTATTCTTTTCATGCTTCACTTTCACTCATCACCAAAAAGAGGTAAGTGTGAAATCCATGACAAAACATCTCTCCCTTTCTTATAGTTGCTCCAAAAAGAAATATTCCTCCTTTGAATGGAAACTATAAATATGTATCCTTACCTTTATTGGCCATCTCTTTTAAAAAATGATTAGCCAAACACGATTTTCTCCTAAAGCATGTGATTGTCTTTATCCAATAGATACGTTTCACTGTCAGCACCCTTTATTTGGGAATTCACCAGTTGGCCCACTATTTCCTGTGTTAATCAGGGAGCCTATGAAAGCGCATAAACCATTTCAGAGAACTCAACACTGTATCGCAGTGGAGAGAAGTGCCTGCTGTCCTCAAAGAGTTAATGAGCTTCTCTGAGCAACTGCTTTATTTCTAGAGTGACTTAATCACTGAGGAAGATGTGGTTTAGAGTTTGGAAATGTTTCAAGGCAGATCATCTCTTTGCACATGTGTGAAGTGTATCCCATGGCATGACACACAGTTCGTCAAATTGTGTTCATCTGTTAGAAAGCAGTCCTCAAGTTAGACCTCCTTCCCAAAGTTTTTCTTCTGTCATTTCTGAGATTTAAGAAAGGTTGCAAGACCAAGTACTGTCACTTATATGTAATACTGCACCAGCCACTGGCGATAAATCACACTTGTAACAGCTTGAGGTGCATTTACTCACAGATGATACACATTTTACAATTCATGGCCAGCTTTACAACTCATCTGATTTGAAATAGGTCACAAAGAAGTGTTAGCATTTCAAAACTCTATCTGGTATGTGTTTTTTTCTACCAGGAAATTTTGCTATTTTTAGCACTGGAGGGGACTTTTGGGATGATCTCATGCAATCCCTTCATTTTATAGATTAAGAACCTGAGACCCGGGAAGGTTAATTGATTTTCCCAAAGTCCCAGAGCTAGTTAGTGGCAGAGCTAACACCAGAGCCCATCTTTTTCCCCAACTCAAAGGCTCTCTCTCCACTCTACCCGGCTGCCTCCAGTCTCTGGCTACGCAAACCAGGCTTCTGAAGGGCATTATTAAAGGATTATCTGTTCCACCCTTCGTGGCTGGGTCAGCAATAAGATTATTAAATTTTTATCTTATGCAGAGCTCTCCAACCTGGAAGATTCTCATCTGCCAGGCTTAATCTGCCAAAAATATGCACAGGGAAGTAATGACACACAGAATTAGACACTGAAAGCCATTAGCTGAGCAATCCCTGGTACAATCGATAGCCAAATTGTGTCATGTTTTTTTTTTTTTCTTGCTTTTTTTTTTTTTTTTTTTTTTAATTTCTTCTTTCCACTTACACATCCATGAAAACCTGCACATAGATAGCCTGGTCTGACCCTGCACAGACAGCTCCTGGAAGTGCCTACACTCTGACATCTGCCTAAATGCCAAATGAATCTGCCCTATGATAATGAATACAAAATGAATTAATAATGATATGTGAATCATGAATACAATTTACAGTTCCTCAGACAAAATAGTGTCTTTTTTAGCAAGCACCTGCATAAGCTGCCTCCTGCAGATCAGGCCCAACCTCTCAGGCTGTCTTCTGGCACACCACCGCCATCTACCGTCGCTGCCTGGAATGGCAGCCTTCCTCACAGCTTGTATCCTGAGCCAGCTCTCTCTGCTCTTTCTCATTACCAAACATGTATTTGTTTATATTTGTTTTAAGAGACTTTGGCTTTTCAAGGGTGAGTCTCATCCTTATTTCAACAACTTTTTTTAAACAACTAACTTGAAACTCCTCAGGGCAAAAATACTTGAGAACTTGCTCTCCTGGCACACAATCTATATTATGTATAATCCCATCTTGAACTCAAAGCAGTTCTCTGTTTTAAGAAATAAATTACAATGTATTTATTTCTCTCTTGCTACTTTAAATGTACCTTCCTGATGGGAGTCCACCAGCTTATCAAACACTCAGGATTTCAATATTTTCCTGCACAATAAGCTCAGCATTTCTAAATTCCATAGACAGAGGCATTAAAATTATAGTAGTTCCCCCTTACCTGCTTATATATCCAAAAATCCTCAGAGGATGCTTGAAAGTGCGAATAGTTCTGAACCCTGTATATACTGTTTTTTTTCCTATACATATATACCTATGGCAGAGTTTAATTTGTAAATTAAGGACAGTAAGATATTAACAGTAACTAATAATAAAACTGAACTATAACTATATACTATAATGAAAGTTCTGTAAATGTGTTCTGTCTCTCTCAAAATACCTTATTGGACTGTACACCACCCTTTTTCTTGTGATGATGTGATATGATAAAATGCCTACGAGATGAGCGGAAGCAAGGAGAAGGACGTAGGCATTCTGTCGTAGAGTTAGTCTGCTATGGGCCTTCTGAAGATTCCTCAGAGGAGGATTATCTGCGTCTACTGGGGTTGACCCTGGAAAAGGTAACTGTGGATAACGGGGGCACCCGCTGTGTGAGGGATATTGGCTTTATTACCTCCACCCTATAGTGGACACCTGCTGTCTTCCCCCCACTTCCTCCCTTCTGCCCCTAGCATCTATTCTTTAACTATATCTGAATTTCTCCTGTTAGAACAAGGGGATGCTAAGAAATGATTTCTTTTTCAAAAAGATCTCTTTGGCGTCTCTGGAGACGGAGAGCACAGGGGAAGTGTGTGAAGAAGGAGGAGAGTTAGGAGGGCTATTGTGGAAATTCAGATGAGAGATAACGGGGCCATCAACCAGCACAGCGGTGGTGAAGGCGGGGAGAAGTGACAGCATCTGGAAGATGCTTTGAATGTAGGGTTAATAACCATTGCTGATAAATTAGATTTGATGTAACAGAGAAAGAGAAGACTTGAACCTGACATCTCAATTTTTGTCCTGAACAGCTTATTTGAAGAGGAAACCAGGATTTCTGTTTTCAACAATTTGAGATTCCTACTTGACATTCAAAGAGAACTGTCTGGTGATAGGAGTTTTTACGGCATGCTGATTCACTTTTAAGAAATTACTCTTTCTGAGTTAAGATGGCGGAGGAGTAGGAGACACCTTTTTCAGCCGGTCCTCCGAGTCGAGCTGGATAGGTACCAGACCAGCCTAAACAACCACGGAACCAGCCTGAGACGCAGGAAGACGCATCTGGATCTCTACAAATGAACATCTCCAGCGCTGAGTATTGAGGTACGAAGCGGGGAGCCATGAAACTGTGCACAGATATCGGAAGATAAACGGAAGGGGGAGGGAGCCGCCGCGTTCGGGCGCCGGGAAGCGGTAGTCACTTGCACAGGAGAGCAGGCGGGCTCGTGGTCGGCACCCGCAAAACAGCAGACTGAGACCGTGAGCCGGGTGCGCGCGCCACCAGGCATCTCGCGGAACACCGGAATCCCGGTGCGCTCACTGGATCCAGACTGAGACCGGGAGACCCGGGAGCGCGCGGGGCGGCTGGCGGCTGGCGGCATTAGAAACACAAAGGACAGAGACGCGCCGGCCCTGGAAGTGAGGGCTGGGACGCCGGGTGTGGGGCGCACATCCCGGGACGCTGCAGGGTTGAGCAGCACCAACAGAAACAGAGTTAAAGTGGCCAGAACATTAGTAGAGAACGGGCCGCAATCCTTCTGTTCCGTGACAGAGGCTGAAATTTGGCCGCTGCTGCTCTGACTCTCAGAAGAGGCACAGCAAACCGCCAGGGAAAGCCGCCAGAGAACAAAAGCCTGGAAATACCGGCTCAGAGAGTGCCCATCCCCATCCTCCCTCGCAGGGGACACGGAGACTCTACCCAAACAGGGCTGCCTGAGTATCGGCGCGGCAGGCCCCTCCCCCAGAACACAGAAGGCAGGCTGAAAAATCAAGAAGCCCACAACCCGGGCGCCTGGGTGGCGCAGTCATTGAGCGCCTGCCTTCGGCTTAGGGCGTGATCCCGGCGTTCCGGAAAGGAGTCCCTCATCGGGCTCCTCCGCTGGGAGCCTGCTTCTTCCTCTCCCACTCCCCTGCTTCTGTTCCCTCTCTCGCTGGTTGGCTGCCACATAAATAAATAAATAAAATCTTTAAAGAAGAAGCCCACATCCCTAAGATCCCTATAAAACAAGGGGCACGGCCTGGGACCCAGTCAATAATTTGGGCTCTGGAAACCCCGCAACCTCTCTTCATCAGAATGACAAGAAGGAGAAGCCCCCCCCAGCAAAGAAAAGACAGTGATTCTGTGGCCTCTGCCACAGAAATAATGGATATGGATGTAACCAAATTATCAGAAATGGAATTCAGAGTAACGATGGTCAAAATGATGAGTAGAATTGAAAAAACTATTAACGAAAAGGTTACTGAGAATATAGAATCCCTAAGGACAGAAATGAGAGCGAATCTGACAGAAATTAAAAATTCTATGAGCCAAATGCAGGCAAAACTAGAGGCTCTGACGGCCAGGGTCGCAGAAGCAGAGGAACGGGTTAGTGAATTGGAGGATGGGTTAATAGAGGAAAAAATGAAAATAGAAGATGGTCTTAAAAAAATCCACGCCCACGAATGTAGGTTACGGGAGATTACTGACTCAATGAAACGATCCAATGTTAGAATCATCGGCATCCCCGAGGGGGTGGAGAAAAACAGAGGTCTAGAAGAGATATTTGAACAAATTGTAGCTGAAAACTTCCCTAATCTAGCAAGGGAAACAAACATTCGTGTCCAAGAGGCAGAGAGGACCCCTCCCAAGCTCAACCACGACAAACCTACGCCACGTCACGTCATAGTGCAATTCGCAAATATTAGATGCAAGGATACAGTATTGAAAGCGGCCAGGGCAAAGAAATTTCTCACGTACCAAGGCAAAAGCATCAGAATTACGTCAGACCTGTCTACACAGACCTGGAATGAGAGAAAGGGTTGGGGGAGCATATTTAAAGCTCTTTCAGAGAAAAACATGCAGCCAAGGATCCTTTATCCAGCAAGGCTGTCATTCAGAATTGATGGAGAAATAAAGACATTTCAGAATCGCCAGTCACTAACCAATTTTGTAACCACGAAACCAGCCCTACAGGAGATATTACGGGGGGTTCTATAAAAGTAAAAAGGCCCCAAGAGTGATACAGAACAGAAAGTCACAGCCAATACAAACAAAGACTTTACTGGCAACATGGCAACATTAAAATCATATCTCTCAGTAATCAGTCTTAATGTAAATGGTTTGAACCATCCCATAAAACGCCACAGGGTTGCAGATTGGATAAAAAGAAATGACCCATCCATTTGCTGTCTACAAGAGACTCATTTCGAACCCAAAGATGCATTCAGACTGAGAGTAAGGGGATGGAGTACCATCTTTCACGCAAATGGACCTCAAAAGAAAGCTGGGGTAGCAATTCTCATATCAGATAAATTGGATTTTAAACTACAGACTATAGTTAGAGATGCAGAAGGGCACTATATTATTCTTAAGGGAAGTATTCAACAAGTGGATATGACAATTATAAATATATATGCCCCCAACAGGGGAGCAGCAAGATACACAAGCCAACTCTTAACCAGAATAAAGAGACATATAAATAAAAAT
The DNA here is from genome assembly GCF_017311325.1 of Ursus maritimus. Lineage (NCBI taxonomy): Eukaryota > Metazoa > Chordata > Mammalia > Carnivora > Ursidae > Ursus > Ursus maritimus. The sequence continues at coordinate 60,621,944 of NW_024426996.1, forward strand.
ACATTAATAGTAGGGGACCTCAACACTCCACTCTCAGAAATAGACAGAACACCCTGGCAAAAACTAAGCAAAGAATCAAAGGCTTTGAATGCCATACTCGACGAGTTGGACCTCATAGATATATATAGAACACTACACCCCAGAACCAAAGAATACTCATTCTATTCTAATGCCCATGGAACATTCTCAAGAATAGACCATGTTCTGGGACACAAAACAGGTCTCAACCGATACCAAAAGATTGAAATTATCCCCTGCATATTCTCAGACCACAACGCTCTGAAATTGGAACTCAACCACAAGGAAAAATTTGGAAGAAACTCAAACACTTGGAGACTAAGAACCATCCTGCTCAGGAATGACTCGATAAACCAGGAAATCAAAAATCAAATTAAACAATTTATGGAGACCAATGAGAATGAAAATACAACAGTCCAAAACCTATGGGATACTGCAAAGGCAGTCCTAAGGGGGAAATACATAGCCATCCAAGCCTCACTCAAAAGAATAGAAAAATCTAAAATGCAGTTTTTATATTCTCACCTCAAGAAGCTGGAACAGCAACAGAGGGACAGGCCTAATCCACGCACGAGGAAGCAGTTGACCAAAATTAGAGCTGAAATCAATCAAGCAGAAACCAGAAGTACAGTAGAGCAGATCAACAGGACTAGAAGCTGGTTCTTTGAGAGAATCAATAAAATTGACAGACCACTGGCAAGACTTATCCAAAAGAAAAGAGAAAGGACCCAGATTATTAAAATTATGAATGAAAAAGGAGAGGTCACGACGAACACCATTGAAATTGGAAGGATTATTAGAAATTTTTATCAACAGCTATATGCCAATAAACTAAGCAATCTGGAAGAGATGGAATCCTTCCTGGAAACCTATAAACTACCAAGATTGAAACCGGAAGAAATTGATTCCTTAAACAGGCCAATTAATTATGAAGAAATTGAGTCAGTGATAAACAACCTTCCAAATAACAAAACTCCAGGCCCGGACGGTTTTCCTGGGGAATTCTACCAAACATTCAAAGAAGAAATAATACCTATTCTCCTAAAGCTATTTCAAAAAATAGAAACAGAAGGAAAGCTACCAAACTCATTCTATGAGGCCAATATTACCTTGATCCCCAAACCAGGCAAAGACCCCCTCAAAAAGGAGAATTACAGACCGATTTCCCTAATGAATATGGACGCCAAAATCCTCAACAAGATACTTGCTAATAGAATCCAACAGTACATTAAAAGGATTATCCATCACGATCAAGTGGGATTCATACCTGGGATGCAAGCGTGGTTCAATATTCGCAAATCAATCAGCGTGATACATCATATCAACAAGAAAAGACTCAGGAACCATATGATCCTCTCAATCGATGCCGAAAAAGCATTTGACAAAATACAGCATCCTTTCCTGATTAAAACCCTTCAGAGTGTAGGAATAGAAGGTACATTTCTCAATCTCATAAAAGCCATCTATGAAAAGCCTACTGCAAATATTATTCTCAATGGGGAAAAGCTGGAAGCCTTTCCCTTAAGATCAGGAACACGACAAGGATGCCCACTCTCGCCACTATTATTCAACATAGTACTAGAAGTCCTTGCAACAGCAATCAGACGACAAAAAGGGATCAAAGGTATTCAAATTGGCAAAGAAGAAGTCAAAATGTCTCTCTTTGCAGATGACATGATACTCTATATGGAAAACCCAAAAGAAGCCACTCCCAAACTATTAGAAGTTATAGAGCAATTCAGTAACGTGGCAGGATACAAAATAAATGCTCAGAAATCAGTTGCATTTCTATACACGAATAACGAGACCGAAGAAAGAGAAATTAGGGAATCCATCCCATTTACAATAGCACCAAAAACCATACGTTACCTTGGAATTAACTTAACCAGAGACGTAAAGGACCTATATTCTAGAAACTATAAATCACTCTTGAAAGACATTGAGGAAGACATAAAAAGATGGAAAGATATTCCATGCTCATGAATCGGAAGAATTAACATAGTTAAAATGTCCATGCTACCCAGAGCAATCTACACTTTCAATGCTATCCCGATCAAAATACCAAGGACATTTTTCAAAGAACTGGAACAAACAGTCCTTAAATTTGTATGGAAACAGAAAAGGCCCCGAATCTCCAAGGAACTGTTGAAAAGGAAAAACAAAGCTGGGGGCATCACAATGCCGGATTTCGAGCTGTACTACAAAGCTGTGATCACAAAGACAGCATGGTACTGGCACAAAAACAGACACATAGACCAATGGAACAGAATAGAGAGCCCAGAAATGGACCCTCGGCTCTTTGGGCAACTAATATTTGATAAAGCAGGAAAAAACATCCGGTGGGAAAAAGACAGTCTCTTCAATAAATGGTGCTGGGAAAATTGGACAGCTACATGCAAGAGAATGAAACTTGACCACTATCTCACACCATACACAAAAATAAACTCCAAATGGATGAAAGACCTCGATGTGAGACAGGAATCCATCAAAATTCTAGAGGAGAACATAGGCAGCAACCTCTACGACATCGGCCAAAGCAACCTTTTTCATGACACATCCCCAAAGGCAAGAGAAACAAAAGATAAAATGAATTTATGGGACTTCATCAAGATTAAAAGTTTCTGCACATCCAAGGAAACAGTCAGAAAAACTAAGAGGCAGCCCACGGAATGGGAGAATATATTTGCAAATGACACTACAGATAAAGGACTGGTATCCAAGATCTACAAAGAACTTCTCAAACTCAATACACGAGAAACAAATAAACAAATCAAAAAATGGGCAGAAGATATGAACAGACACTTTTCCAATGAAGACATACAAATGGCTAACAGACACATGAAAAAATGTTCAAAATCATTAGCCATCAAGGAAATTCAAATCAAAACCACACTGAGATACCACCTTACGCCAGTTAGCATGGCAAAAATAGACAAGGCAAGAAACAACAATTGTTGGAGAGGATGTGGAGAAAGGGGATCCCTCCTACATTGTTGGTGGGAATGCAAGTTGGTACAGCCACTCTGGAAAACAGTGTGGAGGTCCCTTAAAAAGTTAAAAATTGAGCTACCCTATGATCCAGCCATTGCACTACTGGGTGTTTACCCCAAAGATACAGACGTAGTGAAGAGAAGGGCCATATGCACCCCAATGTTCATAGCAGCAATGTCCACAATAGCTAAATCGTGGAAGGAGCCGAGATGCCCTTCAACAGATGACTGGATTAAGAAGTTGTGGTCCATATATACAATGGAATATTACTCAGCTATCAGAAAGAACGAGTTCTCAACATTTGCTACAACATGGACGGCACTGGAGGAGATAATGCTAAGTGAAATAAGTCAAGCAGAGAAAGACAACTATCATATGATTTCTCTCATCTATGGAACATAAGAACTAGGATGATCGGTAGGGGAAGAAAGGGATAAAGAAAGGGGGGTAATCAGAAGGGGGAATGAAACATGAGAGACTATGGACTATGAGAAACAAACTGAGGACTTCAGAGGGGAGGAGGGTGGGGGAATGGGATAAGCTGGGGATGGGTAGTAAGGAGGGCACGTATTGCATGGTGCACTGGGTGTTATACACAACTAATGAATCATCGAGCCTTACATCGGAAACCAGGGATGTACTGTATGGTGACTAACATAATATAATAAAAAATCATTAAAAAAAAAAAAAAAAAAAGAAATTACTCTTTCTTATTATGTGTAATCCAGGTAGGACTACAAATAAGGAATTCTTTTTTTTTTCTTTTTAAAAAAGATTTATTTATTATTTTAGAGAGAGAGAGAGCAGGGGAGGAGAGGCAGAAGGAGGGGCAGAGGGAGAGAGAGAATCTTTTTTTTTTTTTTTTTTTTTTAAGATTTTATTTATTTATGTGACAGAGAGACAGCCAGCGAGAGAGGGAACACAGCAGGGGGAGTGGGAGAGGAAGAAGCAGGCTCCTAGCAGAGGAGCCCGATGTGGGACTCGATCCCGGTATGCCGGGATCACGCCCTGAGCCGAAGGCAGACGCTTTAACGACTGCGCTACCCAGGCGCCCCGGAGAGAGAGAATCTTAAGCAGACTCCCCACTAAGCATGGAGCCCAACACGGGGCTCCATCTCACAACTTGGAGACCATGACCTGAGCTGAAACCAAGAGTTGAACACTTACCCAACTGATACCCAGGCGCCCCAATAAATAAGGAGTTCTATCTTTGTTTATAGAGCTATAGTAGAGTTGTAGACAAATTTGCTATGTTTGGGACAAAAAATAAAAAAGTGAAACTGTCAGTTTCCTTCATGGAAAGTTCAGAAAAACGATGTAAATTTTCACCCAGTGGTAGAGTTCATACGAAAGCAGTGATTTTGGAAGCAAACCCCTCTGCCATCTCTAGACTCTTCCTCATGCTTTGCATGCTCTGATTCTGATATGGAAAATTGAAATGAAAATGAAAACTAACATGATTGACTCTCTCCTCGTCTGTGCAACGTGGGAACTTGACCCCAAATCTAAGGCCTCCCTGCTCTAACCTTCTGATTCTGTGATCCAGCATAACTAAAATAGACCGTGTATTTCTTTGTAACTAGGGCAACCTATTAAAACTTAGTCCATTCATTTTCCAGATTACAGTTTTCACAATCATGTCATCTTTAAAAGTATTTGCTAAGATTTAGGAAGAAAGAATGTTGTTGCCAAGTAACCAGACTCATAGAAAAAATGGGTTAGGCAGTACATCGCAGAAAATGAAAATACAAATTTCAAAATAAGTTCTTCAAAATCACCATCAAGAGTACGGTTTCTGTGTCCACGTTTGAGTCTCCTTGTAAGATACAACCATATTTGAATTTTCAAATCAAATGTGGAGATTAAGTAAAAGGAGAGGAGTGGATAAGTAATGTCAACTCACTTCTGTAATCAGATATTAACTGAATATTTCCATGGCAGTGTATTGAACAAAACCGACACTGGCCTTTCATTAATTCGTTTACCAAATCTATAAAGAAGGAATAAATTATAAGAGGTGTTGTGATATGCATTGATTGAATAAAATCATTTAACACTAGGAAAGTCAGTGTGCGCAGAAATAAACTTTTATAAGAAAAAGATATAAGAGGTAATTCGTTATGAGTAGAAAACATTTCTAATTTTATCATATTTCCCACTTACTTTTGGTGAAATCACACAGTTCTGGAAATTTCACCTTGCCCTTCACAATCTTTTCTACTGTCCCTAGATACTTAATACATCCATTTTTCCTTCTTGTTTCTAAACTCTCTTCTAACTGTCCATCAAACCTCGATTCCACAGATCACAGCACAAATTTCATTTTTTTCTTCTTTTCTCCTAGACAAAAGGAGGCTCCTCATTTGATCCTTCTCACTGAAATAGAGAAAAGAGAATTTAATAGCTTTAACAAAATCTTTCATTTTATATGTCAAAGTTATTCAATTCATACAATGCATTTTGCAGTGCTGACAAAATTTCATACTATACACAAAATACTCCATGTACTTCTTCAGGGTTTTTGTCATTTCTAATCTCCATTAATGTGGTTAAGATTTATGCCTATGCATGGAAATGGCCACACAAAGAAGGAACAGTGTGAACCAGGACTACCTGGCATGGAAGCATTTCTTAGGTAACATGTCATCAAATTTTTTTCAATCCGGGATCAGATACTAATTACAAATCCAAGTTAAAAACACCTAAGATGTATTTAGGAATAAACAATATACATTTTTCAATTGATTTTATGTTCTATGTTACATCTCAAGTTTGCTACTGTACATATTCTAGGAAAAATATGTGATACAGATCCCAGCAAGTATCTTCAGCAGAAAAAGGCAAGTATAATATATGATCGAGTCTGTGGGAATTACCACTATTTATCCCCTAAAATATACCCCCCCACACACACATCATTGTGGTCTCAGCACATGGTCATTTAGAATAAAGATTACATTTCCTAGCATCCCTGGTAGCAAGGTATGTCTATGTGGTTAAGTTCCAGGCAATGGGGTGTAAAGGAAGTGGTAGATGAACCTTCCAGATTGTTTCTCTAAAGGGAAAATGTGTGGTCACACACTCGCATTCCATTACTGGTTGCTGCGAATACGTGATAGTGAACCATTGTGAATCATGCAGAGAAGTGCAGCCCCTTTGAAATGATGGAGCAAAAACATAGAAGGATCCTGGGTCACCGATGACTTCATAAAGCAGTGCCATCACACCAGCTCAACTTCTTTGTGAGTACAAAGTGAACTTCCTTAAGTGAATTTTATTTATTTTGGATCTCTGTGTCAGATGGCAATTTCATATCCCAAGAATACGATGTGTATTTCTGCAGGCAAACGTGTACCCCCTCCAAATTCTGTTTATAGAAATGCTGTCAGAAGTTTGCCTTTCAAAGTATAACAGGTGAATCTTCAACACTTGAATATGCTGAATAAAGAGATAGCAAGGCTATTCCAGGGTGTTACATGATGACTCCCTTTACGTTAATGTATACCCCAGGCCACTCACTACAAAGAGGGACTATTACAGGAACTAGGTAAAACTACATTTTGTTTGTTTCTCTGGAAAAGTAAATTTTGATTTAAATTGCTCACAAAAGAACAATTATTTCATTATAGTTTCACGCAGAGGGTTTTCATTACTCATCTATTACATACGAGTCATATAGTTGTCTATATATTTGAAGAGGGACAAATGCCCAGTTGAATCAAGGTAGATCTGGGTTTCAAAATAACTCTCAAGTCTGGTGGCTGCAAAATGCTTGGCAACTTATGTAACCTCATTAGGCCCCACTTTTCTCATGCGTAAAAGAGGATAATGTTGGTTCCTAACTCCTAGGGTTATGAGGATTGAGCAAGACAATGTGTATAAAGCCCTTAGAAAATGTGTATGTAGAGAAATCATTCATGGTATGTTTGCTAGTGTAATTGATGATACTGTTGTTATGATTATTGCATAGCATACATAAAATATATACACACAGTGTACAAAGCAATGAAACAGATGTTGTTATTTGAGGGATTTGTCACTGGGAATGGAGATCAGATAGTTTCTCATTGGTTATAGTATAAAATTATAAATTCCACTCAAAATTCCCTTGACAGTTGTAAGCAAGCCTTTACTTCTGGCTAGGAGTATTAGATATTCTGTGAAGGGATAGCATTTTAATTGAATACTGAATGATAAGAAAGCTCTTCATAGGGACACCTGGGTGGCTCAGTTGGTTAAGCGTCTGCGTTTGGCTCAGGTTATGATCCCAGGGTCCTGGGATCAAGCCCATATCGGGTTCCCTGCTCAACAGAGAATCTGCCTGAGGATGCTCCTTCTTCCCCTGCCCCTCCTCGAGCTCACACATGCTTGCTCTCTCTCAAATAAATAAATAAATCTTAAAACAAAACAAAACGTAGTTTAAAAAAGAAAGGGAGGGGGCATCTGGGTGGCTCAGTTGGTTAGGCGTCAGACTCTTGATTTCAGCTCAGCTCTTGATCTGAGGGTCCTCAGTCATGATCTCAGGATCATGAGATCAAGCACTGCCCCCCCCCCCGCCCAATAAATAAGTAAATTAAATTAAAAAAGAAAAAGAAAGGGAAATTTAAAGAAGATAACATAAACTGACAAGTAGTGAAAGTATTTGGTCACGCCCATCAGAATCAGATCATCAGGAATGAACTGAGGAGCACAAGCTAAACATCCTTCCCTTGTTCCTGCAGCCCGGTTAAAAAGAAAACTAGCCATCAGCTTCCTGGACATCATATGAAAAGTAGCACACAGACTTCACTGGAATAAATCTGAACTAATGTGTAGGTAGCCTAGATTTCTACATCTGATTTATACGGAATGTAATTTATAGCTTCATAAATACAAATTGGTCTCCTTCCCAGTGAAGTAGATTGGGCCTTTGGTGGTAAATTAAAAACAAACACAAAAACAAACATTTTGTTAGCCACAAATTTCAGTTTCTGTGGAATAACAGGGCAAATTTTACTCTGTAACCACAGGTCGGTCTCCAACCTTGAGATCAGGAATTTGGATCTCCTGAAAATAGTCCAAGGCAGTTGAAATTCTGAAAACGGAGAATGTATGGCATAGTGTTATTCTCAGGACCATAGGATTTATTTCATTATCTGCATTTCATGCCTTTTAATATGCTTTCCAAGAACTTGTATGGTTAGGAAAATTATAAAAGAAAGCTGAAGCAAGAAACACAGATTTGGGAATAATTTGGTGAATGTGAAAGACAGAAAAAGTAACTCAAAAATAATTTCACTTGTACTCTATCCATGTAAATTACTTCTGTCCATACTGTGCATAATGACTATTGATATCCAGGCACCAGCAGCCAGACAGCTTTGAGAAAAGTTCTAAACAAGATCTTCTGTTATGATCAGAGTATTGATAAATTTCCTGTTTTATGTTCACTCTAATACTTGTAATTCCCTTACATGCTCCAAATGTTAAACAAAGGTTTAAACAATATTGAGAAAAGGTGGGGATTCTAAAATAATACGTAGGATTGAGCAAAAGAGGTGTTTGACTTGTCTAACTCCCAAGATCCATTAACATGATAATAAACCAATGCCACTAATAATAGAAAGTATAAAGCTATCAGAGTAGAGGGAACTAAAAATGTAGGAGGATTCATGTCCAAGAGATTGTAAGAAATTGAGATGTATTGGAGACAGAGAGGGTAGGATATGGATGACTAATGCAACTGATTAATAAAAGTTAAAAATCCAAGGCTCCTAATGCAAAGAAAGACTGTCTTGAGCTCTACGGAACCCTGTAGAGATGCGGTCCTCTGAAGCTCCATGGGTCATGCCAACTGGTAGGAAGACACGGGCCCACTAGCAATGGAATTAACTGAAGGATTACAGACAGAAGTATGACTTCCCCAGCCCAAACTTCATATACAAAGAACCCCAAGAGCCAGGGTTCCAGGAAACATACACACAAAACTAAAACAATTACTGCAAGAAAACCAGGCCAAGAAACCAGGGAGACAGGCACCAGAAAAGTCAGTGAGTGTTGGTGCAAAAGAACAAAATCTAATGACCAGCTCCCAACTATCCTAAAAGCCAGATGACAACTCCTCCCACTTAACACATATAAACAATTTTTGCATATTTAGGATTTCCTGTTTGTTTGATTATTTGTCGTATGGTTTTGTTTTTGAGGTTTGAAACAGCCTCTAATAAGGTCCGTTTATGTGTGGAGGTGCAGAATGTATTGACTAGTTCATTCAGCAACCATTCATTCATCCAAAAAACATAATAAAATATTAGAAAAGTATGAGAAAAAATATGGAAGGCAGAGTTACTAAAGAGTTTAATTTGTCTAAAAAAACAAAGATCAGAAGCAGCTATAGAGAAATGTGAAGACCTGTGTTTGCTAATGACTTTGATAGCTCCTATTACCCTCTCCTATTACACTGAATGTGAGGTATTTCCCACGGTGATCAACTCTGTGAGTGCAGGGATGAATGAGACATGGCCTTGACTTTCAACAAGTTTCCTGCCTAGGGGAGGCAGCAGAAGTGCTACTGTAGGGGTATCCCGTGTTCTAGAGGAAATGCAGAGGGGGATGGAAACCTCAAATGGCTCAGGGAACAGGATGATTAGGAAACCAAGCTTTCCAGAGTTTTTCCTTGGAGTGACTAGGATAGAGATTGAAATTTTTAAATAAAACATAAACCTAAGGAAAACATTTTCAGCCTCTTGAGGTGGAATGAACAGATTGTGGAATAAAGCCAGAACTTAGTAACATGATAGAGTAGCTTCAAATTTTAATATTCACATTGTACCAGAACAGCACTTTCAATAAGAGAAAAGAATGTGTCTTCTCCATATGCTTCTTACATGCTCCTTTAGTAACACTGTGCTTCCCTTTACGTTTTCACTGATACCCTGTCACTTTCCTCATTGGCCTACATCAGAATACCTTAAATGAAAAGTCACCCAATACATGTTTGTTGAATTACTGAATTAGTTAGTACATCAACTAAAAAACTTAAAAGCCAGTGTATCAGTAAATCTAATAATTTCACCAAGGTCAGTACAAACAAATGATGGGGCACAAGGACTCTGGTCATTGCTGTTCTATTTGGTCACTTTGTTGTATTAAACCACCTTCTTTAAAATACTGCCTTTAAGATAGTCTAAGCCGCAAACATTAAAACAGATAAAACTAAGGTACTTAAGGGCCTTCAAAAATATAACATGATATTTATATAAAAGACATCATTTTTTTATCATTATCATCATCATGTAATAGGACATTCTTCAGACCTGTTTCAAATTTTCCAGATTTCAGTTTTTGTGGGATTTTTAATGGGAATTTTGGAGGCATGGAATTTTATCTGCAATGCCTACTATTATTTTATACAGTATTGTGTAAAATCAAGTACAAATATATAAACTCTGACTCGTCCCTAAAGAAGTTTTATCTTACAAAATTTACTATGAGTGGAGTGTTTATAGCATGGAGAAAAATTTTGCAGCACTGTATTTCTGATATTTTCTCCAAGAGTTTTATTAATAAATAGCTACCATTTATAGAACACTTACTATGCTACAGACACAAGCCTATATACTTTTTAAATACTCTCTGAATCATCTTTACAACAACCCTGTAAGTTAAGAATTTTTTATTCCCATTTTTCAGATACTATGCTGAAGTTCAGTTGGGTTAAGTTATTTAGCCAAGGTCATAAGATTGAAAGTAATAGAACTGGCATTTGTGATGAAAGTCACTGTCTGATATTTGAAACTTACTTCTCTGAGCTCATTATTTATTTGATGTGCCCTAGGCAATGTATATAAAATTGCCCCATATTATTAGCAACATCTAATTATGAATATAATCTTAAAAACAACATGCTTTGCATTGCGCACAGAGAATCTATTTATTCAGCCAAATAGTTCATTAGTGTCACAGCTGACAGCTCACCTTTCTCCTCACAGCACCAAGATTGTCAATCAGATGGAATGCTTCCATTTACACCTGCATCCCATTATTTGAATAATATCCCCGCAAGTTCAACTCCTACCATTTCAATTTATAGGAACCAGTACCATGTCACTGACATGTGTAGGTGGTTTGGATATTTCAAGAGAGAAATATAATTAGGAAAATAGACTATATTTTATTTCTGAAGCCTATAGGCATTCTATCTTATATTTTAAATTACATTTTACTAATATACACAGTCTTTTAAGTGGAATGAATATTCAGTGACCTACCTAGAAGTAGGTTTAAAAAAAAGTGAAGGATTTGTTACAACATGAATTTTGATATGTCACACAGTATGTGCTTCTTCTCCCTGGAATCCAGTGATCACATATGAGAAGTTTAGGCGGCACACTTTGCATATATGTCAGGCTCAATCCTATTACTCAGTAACGTGATAATAAAGACTTCTCTATTTTTTCTCTTGTATTAGTACTTCATTAATGTATTCATGCTAGCGCTGACCTTAAATGAGGGTTATGCCCACAATTACAATTTTATATTTAAAAGTAATTAATTCTGTTTTTTTAAATTATTCATTGCATCGTTCTCTATTTCTTTTCAGCTTGATTCCTGACATTTTACAGTATCTTTCCCACCGGCAGACTTTCAGTATACCAGGCACGACAGCAAAGCCTCCCAAGGACAACCTACTTCCCATGGCCGCCATTGCATGGAGATCACGAATGTGATCCTCTCATACAATATCTTCTCAACAGTATCTCTAAGAAACTCTTCTTTCCCATTTCTCTGTGAGAATCTCTGATACTTCATTGTAGGTATGAGGCCACAGGTCTGAATGAAATCATATTTTCCATTCAGCAACCGAATCTCCTTCAAAAAGGTACTTAAAAGCTTTAGAACATATGCTCCCCAGAGAGATGGTAAAAGTAGTTCCATTTACATCTCTGCCGACACTCTAAAAACTCAGCCTGTTGGAACAAGCACTTAACTCTGCTCTCTCTCTCTCCTTCTGCCTCTCTGTCTCTCTATGTCTCTATCTCTGGCTCTTCTCTCTCTGTCTGTCTCTTCCTCTCTCCTCCCCTAATTTTATTTCATCTAAATACATTCATTCACCCGCAAGCCAGTCAGATTTAATCTTACATTTTCAAACAGCTGAGGAAAATCGGGTTAAATATGAACATCTCAGATTTAGAGCTATTTTCAGAATATGCTTAGAACACTTGCTTTTGAAAACAATATTCACGTATAAGGAAAATTAGCCAGTAACCGTGCTTACCAGTCACATGATTTGAGACATCCAAGTCTCACAAAATATCTACTTTAGACCCCAACTGATTCTTTTGAGCTTAACAAAGCTTCCAGGCTACTGTTCTTGGTAATGCAGTAAAATTTAATCTTGAATGAAAACTTAGTCTTCCAAATTAATGAATACAGCTCCCTAGGACTGTTTCTACTCAAAGTTTGAGTAGATAGCCATTCACACAATATAATTCAAGTGGCTCTAAGGAAATTAATTCTCCAAAAATATTTCTTCCCACAGACCAATGACATTTTTCCCCAGAATGTCTCTGTTTACTCTTGGGCTAAACCATTATGCTCTCGAAAGGTTCTTCTAAAATGCAAATTTATTTCATGAGCCAGGACATATTGGGACTTTCTAATGCATTTATTTAATTTAGCGTTATTGAGAACTGAGAGGACCCAAATGACATGAGATGCAAATCGGGAATATTCTAACTGGCAAAAGTTTGAAAGTTTCAAAACCCTATTTAGAGAGGGCTTGTCCCATATTTAATATGAAATGTATAATGGGGAACCAGATGCTTCCAGTAGGTCCCTTGAGAAAGGATATCAAATGATGAAGTTTGTCCCATTCACAGTTTACTGGTCTCCAGAAGTTTAAACTCCTAATAACTCACTGAGTAATATCAGATTGTGTAGAGGTTGCCTGGACAGGAATATTTGCTCTTTTAAGATACATGAAAGTATCTAATTTTGACTAAAACATGAAAAACAGGAGCAGAATCTTATGGAAGAATATTCTAGCCCTCAGTGTATGTGAGTCAGAAATTTTCAAAAGTTTTCACCATTGTGGGCAGTGGAAGAGAAGTTAAACGCACTTTCTCTCAATTCATCCATCTGTAAAATTACTATTCTGATTATTAAACATCTCTAAAGTCTTCACAATGTCCTGAGCCCTGAATATAACCTGTATAAAGATGTTGTTTGTGCCCTCTAGGAGCATAATGAAGCTTACCACCTACTTCTAGGAATGTCTTGGGGACTGAAATACTATTTTAAAGTGCCAAGAGCTACTCAGAAGAAATGTGCTGTATAATTACAAATATTATTATAGATGAATAGACATGTTCCATTAAACACTAGAATCAGTTACCAAGGGAGTTTATGGAGTCTTCTTCCCTGGAGAGTTAAAAAATATATATATCAAGTAAAGAACAAGGTTGAAAAGAGGTGGTCTAAATAAACAATTAAACTGAAAAACAGAATAAAGCATAAGCTCCAGCTGAGTTAGGAATTAGAAGATGAACATTTAGCTTAAACAGAAAACTATCTATTTAACTAATTGCGAAGTATCCTCCATCTTTCTTTCTTTCTTTCTTTCTTTCTTTCTTTCTTTCTTTCTTTCTTTCTTTCTTTTTCTTGCTTGCTTGCTTGCTTTTTTTTTTTTTTTTTTTATTTCTGAAACATCCTGAATATGTTTAAGGGCAAAACTCACTACGTTAAAGAAAAAAGCATGGAAATATATTCTCATTATTGAGACCTAATGGGTTGTTTAATTAGATGAAATTACAAATAACAGGAACCTGAAGTATTTAAAAAATGAGGCATTCTGAATTGATACTTTCGGAATAATCAATGCCTGGAAACAGTTAATTAATATTATTTTTTAATTTAAGGCATTCTGATAAAAATATTTCTAAACTTATAGCATCTATCCCTTCTTGAGCAAGTCCAGTGAAATACATATAATTTATCCTATTGTAATATACGATTCTTAGAAAATTGGGATTTAAAAAAAAATTTTTTCAATGATTCAAAGACCTCCAATATCGTATTTTTCTACAGATTTGGATACAGATTCACTCAGAGGTAGGATTATCTGAAAAGAACTCAATGCAAATGCTCAACAATATTAAGAAAGTCCTTGACATGGGCTTATTTAGGGTCATTTGTTTCTTTCTCATAAAATCTTAATAAAAGATGAGCAACCACATGACCTTCAGAGAAGGATAACACGACTACCTGTTGACAGAATTAATTATTGACTCAGAGGCTGTGAAATAGCCTTCAACTGAGTTATTTTCACAATCTCTAGAAGCTCCTCTGCTTCCCTGGCATTATCACCGTGGTGAATTGACAGGAGTGTTTAAAACATTATCTATTATTTCTGCATCACAAGCCCAGCGGACTAGGTCAATCGCCTTGTCAGTTTCAACTCACTCCTCTGTCTGATTTGTATGAAGATGCATGCTCTGGTCCAGGAAACAGAAAACCTGGATTCTAGAGCTTTGTTCTGTAGCCTTGAAAGTGACTTTATTTCTCTTGGTTGCAATTTCTTCGTGTATAATATAAAGAAGTTGCATTAGATAATTACTTAGGTCCCTTCCACTGCACAGATTTATGACTCTGTGGTACACTGCATTCCGTGCAATGTTAAAGGAAAGCAAAGTCCTTCACAAGGAGTTCCTTTGTCCATGAGGCTGCTGTATCACTTTGCAAAGTATTCCTATTGAAGCCTTTATTATAATTTAAGCTATCAAAAAGTACAAGTCAGAGGTGAATTGTATGGAAGCCAGGCCATAGACACTTTTTGTTGGTCTGCTCATTAAAAAAGAATAATCTAGTTTATAATTCTCAAAGAAAAACGAAAAAATTAACATAAAATCAAGATTTGGGCTTCTGTTGAAAGAACTAAGCACTTTGAGTCCACAGATCTCCTGGCATCAATCTATTACCACTAGGTAATTCTTGCTGTGTTTAGTTGTGATATGTGCTCTATTACTTGCCATTCAATCCACTACATCATTTTTGTTCTCTGCCTGGCCCTGTACACATTTCTGTCTGTGAATGCAGGGTTATGCTATTATCTCCTCTACTAAACGATGGGCTTTTCCAAGGAAAAGAACTTATCTTGATCCTTTGCCATACATAAGCAGTTAGCTGCCTAACAAATATGTATTCTAACGCTTCTTTAAAAAGAGAACACTAATTTTATTTAGAGGATAATCTATCCTGATAAAATAACATTGTAGGCTACCTTGTGTTTTGAGAAGTTCAAGCCAATGAGAAGGAAGAGAAAGCCAACAGGTTAGTTCACACACACAAACACTCAGCTGGCCCACACATTAGCCATTCATATTTTTATAGTTCCCTCATCTTCTTATTTAGAACTCTGACACAAAGCCTATTTGGTTGGTAGCCATCTTGAAACTGAAGACAAAATCCATACACGAAGATGGCAATAGGAAAAATGGAAGGAGCATTGGTTTCTGATTGCATTCTTGCCATGGATCCAGACCTTGACTGTCACCCTGTTGATAAGAAAAATAAACCCCTGTCTGGATGAAACATCATAAGCAAGTTTTCTGTTTATTAATATTAGTTGCATCCCTAACAACAATACTTTCATTGAATTCCAAGTACCTGGTAGCTGATTATTGATGCTTTTATAACAGAAACAGTACCAATGGCAATAACTTATGAAGGATGTATGCTTTCTATTGTCAGGTACTCTGCTAAATGTTTTACATCATTTAATTCTCACAATTACCGCATAAGACAGGTAACATTATGCCCAATATACAGATGAGCCATAGAGGGGATAGATATTTTTCCCTAGGTCAAACTATTCTTTAAAATTATCTAAATTTGAAACAAAGCCAAAGGAACGCATCTGAAAGTACAAATATCTCATTCACCTTCATGAACCCATGAAAATAAGTCACCATTTTCACTAACATTTAATGTATGTTCAGCTGGGCCCTTAGAATCTCCTAGCTTTCTTACACTGTTTCCCAAGCAGTCTGTGCTCTCATTTGTAGAAAGGAAAAATTCACATTCTCTACTCTTTTCTCAAACCATCAATATCACCCTCTGTCCCTGAGTCTCCACAGAGAAAACACAAGATTGCTTCCATCTCTTCTTACCTACTCTGACTTTCTGACTTTTAAACTGATGAATTGTTCTTATTATTATCTAAAGTCAAACCCACCAACAGTGCTCAACATTTCTTCCTTGATTTGCAATCTGAAGATTGTTCTGTAGTCATGTGCTTCCTTTCCTATAGTACCAGTTCCCTCTCTTGTCAGAGTGTAGGCATATTCCATTCATTTGTTATTAACAAGAAATTTCCTGGATCCCTCCCACTTTCTCTAGTCACTGTTTCAAAGTAACTATTGCTTAATCTTTCAGTCACTGATCCAAAGTTATTATCTTACCCTCTACTTCCTTCTTTACATTCTGTCTTCAACCCTCTTTATTTAGTCTTTTATCCCATCAACTCTTTGGAAATACTCTTGTCAAGATCTAAAGCAAATTCTGATTTAACAAATCCAATGGTCAATTATCAGGCTTCCTCAGCAGGTTTGACACAGTTGATTCTTCTTCCTTTTTGAATCGCTAAATTTACTAGGCTTTGAGGATGTCACATATTCCTAATTTTCTTCCTATTTTAGTACAGTAAAGTAGTCTTTGCTGGCTTTGCTTTTATCCCCTGACCTTTAAGTATTTGGTTTAACTTCGCCCTTCTTCCCTTCTCTACCTACATTATATCTATAGATGACTGAATCCAGCCCAGTGGAATTAAATGCATCTCTATATCAAGATTCCCAGTTTTTATCTCAAACTCAAATTTTTCTCCTGAGACAGACTGATGTATACAGCTTTCTTTTTGGCCATTCCATTAGGCATATATAACTTAACTTGTCCAAAGCCACCCATTGATTCCCTGCTTCTTCCCAAATGCTCCTCATCTCAATATTACAAATGGCATTCACATAATTGTTGCAAATCAAGAACTTAAAAGGCATCTTTGATTTCTTTCTTCATCCTTTCTCACTACCATTTCTTACTACCTCCACCAAAAACAGCCTTAACCAAATAACTATCATCGATTATTTGGGTATACACCACAGCTCTTTTTTTATTTTTTATTTTTTTAGATTTCATTTATTTATTTCTTTCAGATATATATAGAGTGAGAGAGAGTGGGGGAAGGAATAGAGGTAGAGGGACAAGCAGACTCCGTGCTGAGCGTGAAGCCTGATGTGGGGCTCAATCCCATGACCCTAAGATCATGACGTGAGCTAAAATCAAGAGTCAGACGCCCAACTGACTAAACCACCCAGGTGTCCCTATGCCATAGCTTTTTAAGTAGTTTCTCTCCCTTCCATTCTTTCCCCTTCTCTCTGTCCTTAATTTTGATTATGCCACATCTGTGTTCATAGCTCTTCAGAGACTTTCTTTCTCATTTAGAACAATAATGAAGATTCTTGCCATAGTTAATAAGATCCTACTAGATCTGGCTTCTGCCTACATATTTTTTAATACAGTTTATTTTTGTTTTCTTTTGTTTATTTTTTTATTAAGTTTTTTAAAATTTTAATTCCAGTGTAGAATAGTTTAATTTTGGAGCAGTTGTAGGTCCATAGAAAAATGGAGAGAAAGATACAGAGATTTTCCCATATGCTCCCTGCCCTCACATGTACACAGACTTCTCCATTATTAACATCCCTCATAGGAGTGGTACAATCGTTACAACTGATGAACCTAAAATGACAAATCATAATCACTCAAAGTCCGTAGTCTACATTAGGGTTCCCTCTTGGTTTTTGTACATTCCATGGATTTGGACAAATGTATAATGACATGTATCCATCAATATAGAATAGTTACATTGCCCTAAAAATCCTTTGTGCTCCACCTATTCATTCTTCCTCCTCCTAACCACTGATATTTTTACTGTCTCCATAGTTTTGCTTTTTCGAGAATATCATATAGTTAGAATCTTAGATTATGTTGTAGCCTTTTCAGATTGGCTTCTTTCACTTAGTAATATGAATTTAAGACTCCTCCATGCCTCTTCATGGCTTCATAGCTCATTTATTTTTTAATCAAAAAATTTTTTTAAAGTTTATTTATTCGAGAGAGAGAGAGAGAGAGAGGGCGGGGACAGAGAATGGGGGGAGGGGCAGAGAGAGGAAGAGTGAGTCTT
The DNA here is from genome assembly GCF_017311325.1 of Ursus maritimus. Taxonomy (NCBI): domain Eukaryota; kingdom Metazoa; phylum Chordata; class Mammalia; order Carnivora; family Ursidae; genus Ursus; species Ursus maritimus. The sequence continues at coordinate 60,640,167 of NW_024426996.1, forward strand.
GAGGAGACCCTACACTCAGCATGGAGCCCAACAAGGGGCTTGACCTTATGACCCTAGGGTCATGACTTGAGCTGAAATTGAGCTAAGATTCAGATGCTTAACCAACTGTGCCATCCAGATGCCCTTGATTTATTTTTAATACTGAATGAAATACCATTGTCTGGATGTACCACTGATTATTTTTCCATTCATTTACTGAAGGGCATCTTCCTTGCTTCCAACTTTTGGCAATTATGAATAAAGCTGGTATAAACATCCATGTGCAGGTTTTTATGTGGCTGTAAGTTTTCAACTCTGGGTAAATACCAAGGCTGGATCACAGGGCAAGAGTATGTTTACTTTCATAAGAAATCTCCAAACTGTCTTCCAACATGGCTGTTCCATTCTGCTTTCCCACCAGCAGTGAATGAGAGTTCCTATTACTCCACATCCTTGCTAGCATTGGGTATTGTCAGTGTTCTGGTTTTTGGCCATTCAAAAAGATGTGTGGTGATATCTTGTTCTAATTTGCATTTGCCTAATGACATATGATGTTGAACATCTTTTCACATGCTTATTTCCAGTCTGTACATCTTCTTTGGTGAGGTGTCCATTTGGTCTTTTACTCATGTTTTAATTGGATTGTTTTTCTTATTGTTGATTTTTAAGAGTTCTTTATGTATTTTGGATAATAGCCCTTTATTAGATATGTCTTTTACAGATATTTTCTCTAGCTTGTGGCTTATTTTTTCAATTTTTTGACAATGTTTTCTCACAGGGTTAATTTTTTTATTTTAATGAAATACAGTTTTGCAATCCTTATTATTATTATTTTTATTTTTATAGATTGCGCTTCGGTTGCATATGTATTTTATTTTATTTTATTTTTAAAGATTTTATTTATTTATTCAACAGAGATAGAGACAGCCAGCGAGAGAGGGAACACAAGCAGGGGGAGTGGGAGAGGAAGAAGCAGGCTCCCAGCAGAGGAGCCTGATGTGGGGCTCGATCCCATAACGCTGGGATCACGCCCTGAGCCGAAGGCAGACGCTTAACTGCTGTGCCACCCAGGCGTCCCTTCTTCAGCTCAGCTCAGCCACTGTGGCCTTTTTACCATGAATCAAATGTTACAATTTTATTTTTCTCCTCAAAGACTTTTGCATTTGTAGTTTTCCCTTCCTAAAATAATTTTACCCCAGGCTTTTATATGCTTTACATGTTTCTCAAATATTTCTTAGATATCCATTCAGTTATTTTATTCAGGTCCCTCTTTAATCATTACCTCCTTGAACTTTTCCTTAATCAAACAATCTAAACATGTCTACATTATTTTCTATCCCTTTGTACTGTGTCCTATTCTTTTCAGTATTCATAACAACCCGAATGATGGTAACTGTTTTTCTTTTATCTGTTCATTATTGGCAACACACTTGATTATAGGTTCCATGAGGGTAGGGACCTTTTCTATCCCCACTCAAATGCAGGTGGTTGGAATACATTAGGAGTTCAATAAATAGTTTTGAATGAATACATAAACTAATGAACTGTGCTACCTTCTTACATTTCTCCTTAATATAAACAATTATAGTTTGCTATAATTTGGCCATATATATCAGCATTACATAGAATTCAACAATTCTGAGTTAATCAAAAACCTGATTAGCTGTTTTTCTAAGGCTTATTGTCCTGGAACTTATTTTTAAAATTATCTATAAGCCTCTATTTCCTCCTTTAATGTTTTTATCTTGTCCATATTCTTCTTCTTAGGGTTCATATTTAAATATATGCTTTCCGCCGTTGCTAGTTTGGCCATCTATTTCTGTATGGATTGATGTTGACATTATAGGAATTCACACTATCTCAGCTTGCCATGTACTAAAATTACAGAACAACTTTCCTCAAGTGGATACAATCTATTGTTTCGTATTCCTTTTAATGTGACACTACTGATAGCAAAATAATACATTCAGAGAGTGGAGAAGAGTCAAACTCAGCTTGCTCTAACACTAATTGCCCCCATAGGCTATAATACTTTTATTCATATGCTGAGTAACCTTAAATGTTAATGTGGGATTTTTAAATGTCCTCCAGAGGCTATCTCTGCTCTTTACTGTTACTTTATTTTGGCACTTTTACTTTGTTCTCTCCAATTCCATTTCTTCTCTGCAACGTCAGTTTGATGCTCCTGAATGTTTCCAATGAATACGGCCTGGCCTTTCATCTTCTCAGCATATATATTGTTCTTACCTTTTCCTTGAATTGTTGACTTCTATTTCTGTCTTTAGCAACTATAAGCAACTATAGCAACTATAGTAACTATAAGCAAAATGCTCTGTTTATTTCTTCTGATTAGTAAACCAACCATTCACATTGTCTTTGGTTCCTGGTTACTTTAAGAAACTTCTTTCTTCAAGCTTGATCCCATTAAAAAAGAAAAAGACATACAGAAATGCAAAGAATTCCTATAGAAACATATCCAAAGTTCCTCATCCGAATAATGAATAATAACATGGAACATAATGGAGAATGGAGTTACTGTTTTATTTTTTATTCCCCAAAGTGCTTACAGAACTTCTGCTATTCTAAATGCATAGGAAAGACGCTAAAGAATTACATACGTCGAGTGCTTAAGGCATTACATCCAGTAATTCTCTCCCGGAGAATCTCAGTTGAAAAAGATAACATTTGTTTCCTTGTTTTTATTAGTACATCTTTTTAATGATAAGGTTAAAAGAAAATTCAGAAAACCAATAAAATCACTCTTATCTCTCTGTCTGCATGTATCCTTTGTTATCATTTCAGTCGGTGTGCTCAATATACAAAGGGATGACTTCCTCTATACTTTTTTGTAAAAATTGTAGATTTCTATACATAACTGGGTTGAAAAGTCCTCCTACTAATTTATCTTTTGCAAAAATTATAACCATTAGGGGCACCTGGGTGGCTCAGTCAGTTAAGTGTCTGTCTTTGGCTCAGGTCACGTTCCCAGGCTCCTGGGATCGAGCCTGATGTCGGGCTTCTTGCTCTGTGGGGAGTCTGCCATTTCGCCTGCTTGTGTTCTTGCTTTCTCAATAAATAAATAAAATCTTTCTTTAAAAAAATATACCTATTATGGGGCACCTGGGTGGCTCAGTCGTTAAGCGTCTGCCTTCGGCTCAGGGCATGATCCTGGCATTCTGGGATCAAGCCCCACATCGGGCTCTTCTGCTGGGAGCCTGCTTCTTCCTCTCCCACTCCCCCTGCTTGTGTTCCCTCTCTTGCTGGCTGTTTCTCTCTCTCTGTCAAATAAATACCTAAAATCTTTAAAAATATATGCATATATATAACTATTAATACATATTGCCTGAGTAAATTAATTAAAAAATCAGACAAGTTCATTAATTTTCTAATTTTACATTTTTTTCTTTAGTAAGGCAACAAAAATATTCAACAGAAATACACTGAGGACCTCCATATGCACTCTGTGGAGCTAGGTAGACAGAGTAAGGAGCATAAAAATGAACGTCAATGTAGACTCGAGAATCCTGTGTTCATGTTTCGATTACCATCTCATTTAGAAACAGAAGATATACACAGCTGGCTTATCAATATGTTTTATAAGAAGAATCTGAACTCAGAAAAGCTTTACTCTTTTTTCTTTCCACTGTTTCATTTATGGAGGAACTACAGTTTTTACTATATAAGAGTAATAATAGTAATACTAATAATAGCAATTAGTATTTACTGGTCTTATTATTTTTTATGCATTATGCACATATTGGTTTAAGTAAGTTACACCCCAACAGAAAGTCTTGTCATATATGCCTTTAACTTACTTTATTTCCCTACACATCACTGTAAAGAATTAAAAAGAAAGAAAAAGAGAGAAAGGAAAATATTAATATAACATATAATAAGTCCAAAACATTACAATCAGAGAGTATATGCTGTAAGCTGTGCTGTCCAACAGAAATACTACGTAAGACACAAACACAAGTCACATAGATGATCTTAAATTTTCAAATAAGCACCTTAACAAAAATAAGAGTTAAAATCAATTGTATATCTTGTTTAATACAAATAACCAACATGTTATCATTTCAATATATAATTGATTTAAAAATGACTGAGATAATTACATTCTTTTTTTCATACTACATCTTCAATATATGGTGTTTATTTTACATAAACTACATATTTTTATTCAAACTAAACACGTTTCAAATAACCAACATGTGGATAGTGGCTATTGTATTGGACACCACAACTCCATGAGAAGTCATTAGAAAAGTGAATTTGTTGTTCCTTCAGTAAATCGTATCATTTTACATCACATCATAACATGTGTGGCTTATATACGATTATATCACAATGTATACTATATGGTGTATATATGTAGATGTTTTTAGGTATGTATACACATATATATGTGTGTATGTATACACATGATAATAATATATACAAACATGATTATACAATGCAAATCAATTTTCATCTAGTACTCAATCTAAAAAATGCAGCAGTTAAGTGTTTTCTTTTTAAAAAAATAAAACATCAATCTAATTAATGCTGAAAGGAAAAATGGCTGTGTTGGAGGTATCAAGATACAGTATATTAGTCTTCATCACAATGACCACATTTAAGGTATTTATAAGAGTTAGGTTAACCATATGAAAATTTTTCCTTTTGTAGTGAGATTAGATTATGGTTCTCAATCAGGATCAATTCACCACCACCATTACCCCCCAACCACTGAGGACATTTGGCAAGATCTGGAGACATCTTCAATTGTCAAGATTCAAAGGGTGCTTTACTGCCATCTAAGGGGTAGAGGTCAGGGACACCACTGAATATCTTACAATGCCCTTGACAAATGTTGGAGGAGGTCATGGAGAAGACATGACATGGTTAACTCACCCAGGCAATTGGACTTTCCCCACCCACTCCCCTGTCCTCAGAACAGGCATTTCACTGGTCTTTCCCATTCTCAGAAGCTGCCTCAGATATACAACTTTGAGATACAAGTGTGGTGTTGAGACTTGCTGGGTGGTATATATGCCTAAATCCAGCGACAGCCTCTATATAAACTTTTGCAAGCTTTGGCAGTCAGTTACAGAGATCTTACTACCGCAAAGACAAAATCTGTAAGTTCCTTTGCTTATTATAATTGCCACCTACCAATCTGAAGGGGTCTGCCACTTTCTTTGGTCTCTCCTTGTTGCCTGTGTATGGGGACAGTTTGCAAATCAACACTTGGTGAGCCAGGCAGGCAACTAAAGAAATGAGTCTTGGAGAGGGGGACAGGGGAATCCCAAATTGGCCATCGAACTCTATGCCTGTATGCCTGAATGTTAGATGTGGACCACTGTGAGAGCATGGGGGTCATCCTGAATATGCCAGCTGGTCTAATGTGTTTGCTTAAGAAACTGTCCATAGTACACTGTGGCAAAGAAAGGAGACAAATGGCTATCACAATGGGCAGTTCAGCTGGGCAAGAATTTTCAACTAGAGGTGGAAACCGAAGTTAGTACGTTGAAAGAAGAGCTGAGACTGAGAACAGTTCATGTCTCACTATTCTGCTAGCTCCTGGGCTGGCAGAATGGGTGGGAGAGTAGGATAATCCTTCAGAGAACTCCATGTGCCATTTTGTGAAGTCTGAAAGTCACAAAACACCTTAGATTAAGATCTGGGTGCTTGTGACAAAGTCTGATTAGGACGCTAAGAAGTGGACTCTCCAAAAAAGTCGTAAGGGCAAAAAGGAGACTGTTGTGATGAGGGATGGGGAAAGGGACAAACTGCCCTATGTCATTTGACCCCTCATACAAAGGAAAATTTTAGATAACAATTACTCCAAATGCTTAGGTGAAAACTTACCTTCTCTCTCCTTCCTTGAAGTTGTAATCGTACTTTGTCTTTGAAATGTATACATCTGGGAGATAACCAAAACATTGCCCAAAGAAACTGAAGTAAAAAAAGAAGGGGTGGGGGCCTTTTGAAAATACAGACGGCTGTAGTTCCCCTGCCCCAAATCCAGTCTCTGTTAAGATCACAAATACCAGTAGCCACATAAGTACGTGCCCGATTCACTGCTGAGGTTTTGAAATGAAAGCTATGGGATTTCTGTCTGGCTGTCTACTTTTGAAATGAATTGCCCAAATTGATTTGTAAATGAGCTAACGTTTTTTACAAAACAGCTAGAAATAATAAGGGTGAAAGAAAATGGCTGTATATAAAACATAGTTATGAAAAATAGAATGTTTTTGTTTGTTTTGGATAAGGAAAGCTATGAAGGACATGTTTTTATTTGTTTTTTGTGTTTTTTTGTGTGTGTGGTTTTTTTTTGGTAAAGGAAAAAAGTAATTTAGCTCTAAAATAAAATGATTGTTTCAAGATTAAAAAAGATAAGACAAAAGCTAAATAGATATAGAAAGGTACAGAAGATTAATGGAAAAATGAATAATGAGCAAGAAATTCTATGAGTAGTCAAGACTGAAATGGGTTAAGTTAAAAAGAATAAAAGGAGAATTTTAATATCAAAAAGTACAGTGATGCAAAATTAGAATTTGGTTTTCTTTCTATTAAGAAGACAAAATTTTCTTAGATTATTGGTCTGCTCTTAATAAGTGAAGAGGCCACTTTTAGGCAACCAACTTGACTGATGGCAACCTTGAGTAAGGTAGCAGGGCCCACAGTAACCCCCTGGCTGAGTACTAACGGGCCCATCAGCATATACCCCAAAAATATCCGTAAGCCCTCACTGACCAATGGGTTACTTACATCCAGGCATAGGTAGGGAAGATGGAAAATTCCATACATTCTCATGCCTCCTCACTTTCCCCTTTAAACTACAGCTCCCCACCCCTGCCTGGTGGCGGACAGTCTCTGCTTTGCTGCCCCGCCTGCAGTTCCTTTGCAGCGCAGTCCAGAAACTTCTATCTCCTTTGTTCTGCCTCAGGTGAATTCTTTCACTGCCTGTACCACTGTCCTCCACCTGATTGGGCCACCCCACATGTGGTGGCCCCCCCAACCAATTGGGGGACCCCACTATAAGAAACAGTAAACAAGGGTTTTCTTTACCTTTATGTAATTTGCCTAGAAAACAAAGATCCTATGTGATGTCTTTATCAGGTCTTTGATTACTTAAAAAAAAAAAAAAAAAGAACCTATGTTTTCTCTATTAAAAGACCTAAGTTTTTAACAACAATGCTACTTTTTGTATTTGTAAATTTCATAAGAAGTATTTTCAAATAAGTGATGTTAAATTTTTAAAGGGTATATTTATATTAAATTCCTAAAAATCTGATTTGTCCCGGTACAGTATTGTCAGTCATATTTTAAAATGTATGTCACATAATTAACCAAATTCCCTTCTCAATTGCATTATAATGTACTCTCATCAGACCTTTAACCATAGCCATTTCTAAGTCCTTTGTCATTTATGGATAGTTATTGTTTTGCTCTGATGCTTTAGCCAAAAGTGTTCCTACAAAAGTGTTTCATTTTCAAGGAGATATGTTAAAAACACTTCGGCAAGTACAGGTTTCTGATAACTAAGATGAATTTGCCTTCACGTGAGAGGTACAATAATAAAGCATTCAAGAGCTGCCACAAGTTCATCTTCATAGCCCCACAGTACGTCATAGAACAGTAGCCCAAGATCTGTCCTGGCCCTGTTCTCCTTCCCACATCTGTAAAATGGGCCCATTCACGGATGATATCATGCTGACATCTGGACTCGGCTTTGCTGCAGGACACTCTGTAGGCTTTGTTGGGATATCTGTGAGGGAGAAGCTGGGGGTGAACCCACCCAACATTTATGGCCCAGGCACCGCCATAAAATTTTGGGAGTTGTTCGGTTGGGTAAGAGGCATGTTTGTCTCAGAAATTATCCTTGATGAGATGCAAGTTTAATCAATCTTTAAAGATGTAAAGGAGATACAAGCCTTTGGAAGGATTTGGGGGCTTTAGAGAACTTTTATTCCCTACCTGACACCGTGCTTCTATCCCTTACACAGCTTGGTAAGGAAAGGGCACATGTGGGACTGTGGGTCAGAGCACATTTGAGAAGACAAAGAAACTAATGAAGCAGATTGGAGTTTGGGGCATCTCCCAAACAGGGCTGCCATTTGAGTTAGAGGTGTGTGACTCCAGTATGGGCCAGACACTGTGGTAGAGACGACAAAGAGGAGGGTGCCCCTAGGATTTTGGTCCCAGCTCTGGAGGGGGGCTGAAACCCAATAAACCCGCATAGAGCAACAGTTCCTAGCAGTGTAGACAATGCCCTTTCAGGTGGAGCCTCTCAGAAAGAAATGAAGCACAGCCACCAAAGAGCTGAACTCGGAAGGTTTGGCTGGTGATCACTCAGGAGCTCTGGCCATTAAGCCTTTGCACTGACAGTTGGGCTGTTCTAAAGAGATTAACTTATGGCTTGGACAGTGGGAAGCTAAGAGATGGAATATTTGTGAATGGGCCCTTGTGGGGTCAAGATGTGTGGAAGGACATTTGGGTTTGCTTGTAAAAGTTTGAGGCAATCCTCACTGTCTTCCACATCCTGGTTATAGGTCACTGACACTCCCTGGCAATCAAGAAGCCAATGTCCTCAGGTACCAGTCCTAATAACTGACCATTTAGTAGGTACAGAAGATTGGTGAGAGTGACCAACATGAAACCAGGATGGGGTGGCATGTTGCCAAGGATGCCAGTTGGCCCTTAGAATACAGGTACTTGGTGAATGCAGTAACAACATGTCACATGCTTTAAACAACACTGCGAAAGGAGTCTGGGGCCATTCACCAGAGTTCTCAACCGGAGAAATAGGGAAATTGATTATATTGGCCCCCTTCTCTGAGTGAGTTTTCTAAACATGCCCTGTTTTGGGTGGACACTGCATCTGGCCTAACCCAAGCTTGCCCTTTTTGCCCTGTACACCAAGCTGCCACTATTAGGGGATGAGAAAAGCTGAGCACCACGTACAGTTACCCTCATTGAATAGTCATCAGGGCTCATATTCCAAAGGTCATGATGTACAACGCTGGGCAAAAGAATAGGACATTAAGAGGAGGTTCCATTTCCCCTATAACCTGTAAATAGCAGGGTTAGTAGAAATTAATATAGAATATTAAAACGGAAGATTAAATTACTAACAGGCAAACTTACCTTAACCAAGTACACTAAAGTACTGTCCCAGGCTTTAATACATTTAAATGATCCGCCAATAGGATCTATTGCCCCAAATGCCAGGCTGGAGACCCTTGCTGAGGTACTGGATACCGTAAAGGTATGAAACTCCCAGGAAACAGCCACTGTGCTACCATCACTGGGAATCAATGTGCTATGCTGCTGAGAACACCAGGTCCCATCATGCCCGGGAAAGGAATTATCTCCTGTAATTTACACTGCCAGGATGGGTAAATTACTTCACCCTGGGGTAAAGAGAACTACTCAATCTCCACTGGAATCTTGTTGTCGTGCTATAAGCTAGGTGCATTGAAACACATTATACCTGGCATGGAACATGCACCATTAAAAGAGGGAAGAAAGGGGAGGTTTTAGTCTGGCATATTGTACCCCCAATCCATCTTTTCATGCCTGACACTGCCGCCTCTTCCAGCCAACATGTATGGTAAGTACAACCAGGTCAAGTTCCAAAAGATGCCAGCCTCCCTCTCCTCAAGGCCAAGTGGGCACATTCTTTTTCCTACTAGTATGATCATTTGGCTGCTGTCTTTATTCCCTCAGTTGGCCTGGAGGATGTTATAACCCTTACTAAATTCACCCAGCAAGCCTTGAGTGATAGCCAGTCGTCTATCCTTGCAGAACACCGAAATGTCTCTAATGAGAACAACTCTTCTCCAAAATAAAATGGACTTGGACGTTACTATTGCCTTGAAAAGAGGCATTTGTGCCATTATCCAAACAGAATGTTGTGTGTTCATACCTGGTAAGTCTGTTAATGTCGTATCTTTTTAAAACCACATAAAGATACAAATGCATGTTGTGAGTGATCTCACCCCCAGCATAGGGGACTTAGTAAATCAATGGTTCAAATCATGAAGCTCTTGGTGGAAAAATTTGTCACTAATTTTGGAAACTATTGTCTTAACTTAGGATTTTTCTTGCATGTGTCTGTATGACTGCTGTGACATCTGTCTTCAGTGCAGCCACAGAGGCACCAAATGAGCCACCTTGATGCTAGTGAAATGCCTTGTTGAATGCACAGGGCAGATTATGAAGGAAAGACTCATGTAAGATTGTAAGAGCCAGTCACAAGAGGCAAAATTTTGGAGGAGGTCATCAAGAAGATGTGACTGCCAGTTGACCCTCTGGCTGGACCCAGACAATTGGGAAGTCCCTACCCCCCCCCCACCGTCCTTGGAATGTATGTTCTGCTTGCCTGCCCCATTTCCAGAAGCTGTCCCCAAAATACAGTCTTGAGACAGAAATGTGGTGTGAGTCCATCTGGGTGGTATACATGACTGAGCCCAGTTAACACCGCTACACAAAACTTAATATTTGGCAGACAGGTGCAGGGATCTTCTCATTTTCCCTTGCTTATTAAGATTGCCACCTGCTAATTTGGAGTGGCCTGTTTCTTCAGTCTCTACTTATCCTCTGTATACAGGGCCAGCTTGCAAAGCAGTAATAAACCTCTGTTAACAAGGAATGTTAAAAACAAAGAATCATCTGGCCCAAAATATCTATAGTGCTAAAGTTGAAATAGCGTGGTTTAGAGTCTATGTGCTACATAAGATGAAATTCTAATATTCGGTTATGATCGTCACTTGAAAGGTGAAAAACACAAACTCAGAGATTATAAGTAGCCTGCTCAAAATCCCAGTAGCTTTTGAGTGGGAGCGTAGGATCAAATTCAGACCTGCCTGAATCACATCTCGAGCTCCTACCCCTACCCCACAGAACGGTGCTGCTCATACTCCCTGTGTTAAAGGTTATATTTTTTGTTTCCTTTTGCTTTGTTTGTAATTTTCAGTTTTTCACAAACTTGTACTTTTGTGAAATCCAAAAGAAAAATAAAAAAGAATTACTTTCAAGATAAAATAAAAATAGAAAGAATTCAAAATACACCCCTCCCCATCCTTATTAGTAGAAACAACAGATATTAACCTATTCAAAGGTAATACAATTATTTTGAGGTTTACTCTTTAGTCTCAATTTCTGTACTTCTATTTTGCTCACCAGTACAAATTTCAGGGACAGGACAAGCCTCAGACCACAATTTCAATAGCATTGCAATAAAGCACATAAAAAATTATGCTTCTTTTAAAATTAAGAACAAATTTTAAAGATTATTAGATCAATTATAATTTTTATTAAAGAAACCTCAGTTTTAGGGGCGCCTGGGTGGCTCAGTTGGTTAAGCATCTGCTTTTGGCTCAGGTCGTGATCCCGAGGTCCTGGGAATGAGTCTGGCGTTGAGCTCCCTGTTCAGTGGGGAATCTGCTTCACCCTCTCTCTCTCCCTCTGCCCCTCCCCTCCACTTGTACTCTCACTCTCTCTCCCTCAAATAAATAAATAAAATCTTTTTTTTTAAGATTTTTTAATTTTTATTCATTTGACAAAGACAGCCAGTGAGAGAGGGAACACAGCAGGGGGAGTGGGAGAGGAAGAAGCAGGCTCATAGCAGAGGAGCCTGATGTGGGGCTCGATCCCAGAACACTGGGATCAGGCCTTGAGCCGAAGGCAGACGCTAATTGACTGCGCCACCCAGGCGCCCCAATAAATAAAATCTTTAAAAAAAAGAAACCTCAGTTTTATTTTAGAGCAGTGTTCTATTCACTCAAAAATGTAGTTTTATCCAAGAAAAAAAAAAAAGGAAAAAGGAAGATTTATGTGGATATCAAAATAGACATTACTGTAAGCTCTAAAATGTACAATGTTCAAAAGGATGACTCCTCTTCTGGAAGTGTGAAATGTTACAGGAGAAAAAAAAGGGGATTTGTGAAACATAATTTGCTTAAAAAATGCAACTCTTCTGAACAGTTCTTCCAAAGCAGAAACAATTACCTATAGCCATAAAAACAATGCTAATTTTTAGTAACATTGTGTATGCTTTGCTTTTTCATGTTATTCTGCTTAACAACATTAGGCCTCAGTTAGCGGTAATCTCACTATTGCTTTCTCTTAGAGATTCACTATGTACCCATTAGTTTTACTGTCATGGAATGTCATAGCCATTAATACCGGACAAGATTCAGTGAGAGGCTTCATCCAACATTCACATTGTTCCCACAGAACTGACAAAGCCTCTTCAGAATCACCTGCTGACACTGTCAAAACCATTAAATCAATACTACTTGGGCCTATTAAGGTAATTTGATTTTGTGAATATTTTAAAGAAGACTAGATTTTGTGATGGATGATCATTATGGACTAAATTGTGCCCCCCCAAATTTACATGTTAAAGTCCTAATCTCTTGTACCCCAGATGTGACTCTATTTAGATATAGGGCCTTCGAAGAGGTACTAACATAAAATGAGGTCATAGCGATGAGACATGATACAATATGACTGGTGTCCTTGCAGGAAGAGATTAGGACACAGACGTTTGTGCACAGAGAAAAGACATGCTGAGGTGTAATAAGAAGACAGCCATCTGCAATCCAACGAGGGAGGCCTCAGGAGAAACCAAACTTTCTCAACACCTTGATCTTGGACTTCTAGCCTCTAGAGCTGTGAGAAAATAAACGTCTGCATTTAAGCCACCCAATCTATGGCATTTTGTTATGGCCGCCCTAGCAAACTAATACAGTGATTTAAAGTTTTGAGCAAATGATAAAGAAAACATATCACTCAAGTTACTAAGAAAACATTGGCAATGGCTTCAAACCTAGTCTTGTGCATCATCAAAGAAGGCTACTAAAGGGGTGCCTGGGTGGCTCAGTCAGTTGAGTGTCTGAATCCTCATTTTGGCTCAGGTCAGGATCTCAGGGTCGTGGGATCAAGCCCTCTGTTGGGCTTCACACTCAGTGTGGAATCTGCTTGAGAGGCTCTCTCTCCCTCTCACTCTGCCCCTCCCCCATGTTCATGCTCACTCTCTCTCTCTCTAAAAATAAACAGACCTTTAAAAAAACCACTGCTAAATACACACAAATAGAAGCAAATACTAAATATTAATTAAAGTAAAAATATTCTTTAAACATTAAAACATTAAATATATTTTAAAGTGCATTGTCAACATGAAATCACCTCACCAATGGTTTAAGTAATTCTAATTTAAAACATTAAATTTGAACTAGCATTCAACAAATTCAAATGAAACAAGTAAATAATGGGAATAGGAATTACGGCAAGCAAAAATTTGCCTGAAAAAAATCAGCAGTGTAAACTACTGGAACTGTGTGGTTTTATGAAACATTCATGATAACTGACGAGACTACAATTGACTAATTTTTGGATATGTTAAAGTGATCCCTCATTAATTTAATCCACCGATTTAAAAAAAGTATATGGTCTTCATACTTGGCAGTGAGTGCTTGTTTTGTTTTGTTTTTCTTTTTAATTTGTTTTCTGAATTTAACTCTGGAGTTAAATTTGACAAACCATTCTCTCTGAATAAATGCCATTTTGGGAATAGGTTTTAATATAAAATTATATTTCAACTGATGCAATATATAAGAACGTAATGAAATATAAAAAATTGTATTAGTCACAGTTTGAAAAAATTTTGTTCAGTAATAAGTAATGGAAAATTGGTATATTCTGGATATAAAAGAGAAAAAAAAGGTAAGATAGAAAAAGAGAAAGTTATCTACACTGATGACTTCATTGGCAAGACCAGTGTTTTCATTAATTGGATTTTCTTAATTTAATGTTCTTATGTTGCAAATGGAGCAAAAATACCACATTTTAGTATGAATTTAATTCTCTCAGTAAAGTCAGAACAAAAAGCACATGTAATCTAATATAACACCTGTATGTTAAGAAATGACTCTTCCTTTTTAGGACAAAGCTAGAAAGATAAAACATTAAAACAATTAATTCAAACATCACAACTTTTAATTTCACTGCCTACACTATCCCTCAATTCCTCTTCTTTGAAACATTTTAATTGGGCCAATATCTAGTTATTATCCTGGCATTTTCTTAAGAATAAGAATTTGTTAACTTATCCACACCAACAAGAAATATGCCAATTTTATAATGTCCTTACTTTGCTCTAAGAATATTTTAAGCACTGCTAGATAAATACCATAAAATACCAGAACTGCAGAACTAAGATTGTCGGGCTCAGTATCACAGCTGTTATCAGATATCTAAACTGACATTGATGAGATGATTTTGCCTAAATTTAATAGAATTTAAGCTCAAATACCAGGCTGATTTCATGCAATAGAGATATTATTTTCACAAGACAAGTTATTTGAGGGGTGCCTGGCTGGCTCAGTCAGTAGAGCATGTGACTCTTGATCTCAGATTTGTGGGTTCGAGCCCCACATTTGGGTAGAGATTACTTTAGAAAAATTAAAACAAAAAAAAAGACAAATTATTTGTTTCAACACAGCATCCTTTCTCTATCAAATGGCTTTCAGTGCTCATCATGAATGACTTACGATATTCATAAATGGCATGTTTGTGAGCAATTAACAAAGACTAGAGTTTACATGTTCAGAAAACCCAAATGGAGGACACATGTTCCAGGGTGAATTTTGTAAAATGCATTTCTGCTTTCGATTTTTCTCCCTAGACTTACTCTTATTTTGTTTCTAGAGTAATACAATGAGATTTGAGCATTCACTTTTTGGAACCATATCATGGTATATTAGCAGTAGCACTAGTAAATTGTACATACTCTTTCTAAGGCAATGAGGCACAATGCAAAATAATTAAAAGATTCATTTATAATAGATTTGAGTTTCTGCTCTGCTGAAGACTAACTAAAACAACCGTTGTAAGTTATTTAAATAACATTCCAGGGGCTTCTATATAATGCTATCAGTTCGTTCCATAGAATTACAGTGGGCCTAAGAATATGTATTTAAAAAACAAATCTTGACACTAGTTATTGACTAGGCAGAGGTTAGCTTCCTGGAGTCACACCATAAAACTTCGAATGATTTCAGCATTTTTGCAGTGTGGGTGGGCTTAAGTGGTAAAAACCTTGAATCTTATTTTCTATGCTGATCCAGGACATTCAGCGAGATGTTCATTCTCTTCCCCCCTTTCTACTTCAGTAGTGCCTTTTAATTTTTTGTTCTTTATTTTTTGTCCTATATATATAAAACTAATCTACACCATCTATATTCTTGATTCTGCTGCACTTCCTCATCCCCCAGAAAGATATTCTGTTAATCAATCTCCGTCTCACTTATATCTAGAATTTTCTGTGACTTCATGCTGTGTGTGTGTGTGTGTGTGTGTGTGTTTTAAGATTTTATTTATTTATTTGACAAAGAGAGGCAGCAAGAGGGAACACAAGCAGGGGGGGTGGGAGAGGGAGAAGCAGGCTTCCCGCGGAGCAGGGAGCCCAATGCGGGGCTCAATCCCAGAACCCTGGGATCATGACCTGAGCCCAAGGCAGACGCTTAATGACTGAGCCTCCTAGGCGCTGCAAGCCTTCATGTTTTTATATTCATTTTTCTAGTTAGATATTCATTTATTCATTCTTTGAGTATCTTTGAGCACTGACTATGTGCTAAGCACAGTATCAGGCACTAGGGATACAGTGATTACAAGGATTGATACGGTCTCTGTTTTTATGTTCTCATGTGTGTGGGTCTATGGACAAGTAAATAAGCAGATTCAAAGTGTGGTGTTTGGAACAGCAACATTGACATCATATGGGAGGGTGGTAGAAATGCAGACTCGGGGCGCCTGGGTGGCACAGCGGTTAAGTGTCTGCCTTTGGCTCAGGGCATGATCCCGGCGTTATGGGATCGAGCCCCACATCAGGCTCCTCTGCTATGAGCCTGCTTCTTCCTCTCCCACTCCCCCTGCTTGTGTTCCCTCTCTTGCTGGCTATCTCTATCTCTGTTGAATAAATAAATAAAATCTTTAAAAAAAAAAAAAGAAAGAAAGAAATGCAGACTCTCTGTCCCTACCGCAGATTTCCGAAAATCCGTACCTGATTAGATCCACCAGTAGTGTGTGTGAACATAGAAGCTTGAGAAGCACCGTAGAGGAGAAAATTAAGGGCCTTAACCAAACTTTATAAATATTTACAGGTCTTTGCTACCTAAAATAAATTAATTTTTTTTCGAAACCTGTGTTCCCATCAAACCAGATTTCTCAATTCAGACCTTTTCCCCATTTCCCCGGTTTATACTTCCATCAACAATACTCTTCGTCCTTTCTTGAAATACATTTGGGGTTTTTTTGCATCTTTTATTTTTCCATGTTTGTCTCTAAATCCGGTCTGTACCTGTCAAGGTCCCACTTGAATAATACTAGTAGCAGGAATAATAATGATGTTCATTAACTTCGGCTGAGGACATACCATGCGTCAAGCATTCTTTTGAAAGCTCTATATTTATCAGTTCGTTCAACACTTGCAACACTGTTTTAGGAGTGTACTACTATTATCCTCATTTTGCAGATGAGGAACTGAGGCACAGAGAGGTTTAATACTAACTACCCCATTAAAAAGTCTTTCTCTAGTCTCTTAGTGGGATACTAGTCATTCCTCCACACTGTGCCTGTCCTAAGGAACTTGTTACTGCTAACTAATGGCTGTTTCCATATTTCTCTCATTACACTTCTGTTACACATTAATCTCTCCCCACTATACATAAATCGCCTTTGAGACTTAAATATTTTACATCCACGAGCACATATTTCCACTAGATTTACAGCGTTGTGAGCGTTCAAATATAATTGCAGGATTGGCTAATTTAATATTTGATACTATATTTTCCAAGTATCAAAGAATATTTGTGGCAACAATGAATTAGATGTTGCCTTAGAAATTGTTTTAGTTTGTTTTCTGTTCCTTAGAATGAAATTTCATATCAATACCAACCTGTTGCTTTCGCTTATTTTTTCTCACTCATTAATGCTTTTTCCAAATCACCTTACCTCACCTCTTTATGAAATTCAGTTAAAATAAATTATCCCACACTTTGTGGGGTTGAGTTGGCTGAAAGAATGTAACCCAATAATGCAATAATGCCCTAAAGAATGTAACCCAATAAGGTGCTCAAAATCTAATAGAGTAAACACATTCAAACAAATTACTGTGCGTATAATTAGTGAGAAGGTAGAGTCAGGTACAGTGTATAGCGTGGCTTAAGAGAGATAGTGATGACATCTACTGATGAATTTCTAGAAGAGAGGTGGAGCAAATCCTGAAAGTCTGTGAAGGCGTTGACATTTAAGGCAGAATATGAAAGCTGATGGAGGCTGTACATGCAAACAGGTGTACCAAAGGAAGTATAAGAGAATATATCAAATTCTGCATAGGTAGAATTATGTAATAACCTATGATCTCAGGAAGCACAGAGGTTATACTATTGCTTCAGGTGTATTTGTTGGAGAATAGTGGACAAGGGCATAAGGCAATGAACATGTCCATGTAAGTAGAGAACCGATGATAAAGAACCAAAACCTGGAGCCCACACGGTTCAAATTGTATTGACATAATCAGTTTCTTGGCCAATATTTAGGTGTTTGATACAATTTTCCATTTACATAAATTTATTTATGTAAATTCCATTTGAAAATCTAGTGACACCCTATCAAAAGGTAGTTTCATATTCAGGACATGAAGTTAACCTTTTGATGTTTTCATCACCATTCCATGCTTTTCTAAAACAGGGACACATTTTTGTTTCATTTTTGAGTATGGATCAGCAGATGAAATTCCTAGAAGCCATCTCGAACTGTTGATGAGGATAATGTGTTATCATTAACGAACCCATGGCTGATGGAATATCCTGGTAACAAAGTAAACTTAACTAATCTTTTAATTTAAAAGTTTCAACTTTTTGAGGTTTTGTACAATAATCAAAATGATGAACTGAGATTCCATCTATAGAACTCATGGGGGCTTTAGAGCAATATTTCTGCAATTTCTGTGATAATAAAAATATTTATAAAATAGTATTATATGAACCCTTTTATTGTTTGACGATGTTTAAGAATTATAAATTATTTCCTCCTTTATTTGTATTTTCCCCTGGTCAAATGTTATAAAAATATATGAGTGCATTGGATGAAATATATTTCTATAAGTGTAGCATAATTAACAACTTGATCAGTAACAGGTCAGTAAACTGCAGTAAATTACTTAAATTATCAGTTTCAAGGAAAATAAAAATACAATGCCCTTGAACAATTATAACATATCTTATGGTCTAATGAATAAGAATTACATGCAAATTCACTATATAGGGATGGGAATAAATTTCATGGAATAATATAACTATGTGACTTTAGCTTATAGCAAAACAGTATGTAAAATACTTGATACAAAGTTTTGTATACAATTGGTAGACAACTTGGTGTATATATTTTTTATTGTTGTCCTTAACATTTGAGTATTAACATTTAGGTTAACTGTCCCTATTAGAAAGCTACTATTCTTTTCCCCCTGTCCTGAGTAGTAGCCATAGGAATGGAAGGACAAAAGCAAATGAGCCAAGGGTTATGAAAAAAGAGTCATTTATTAATTTGAAAAGTGAATCTCATCCTAAGAAAATAGACCTGGCCATCTTACCAATGAAAAATGCAATAATAAAATATAAAGTATAACAATGTTATATGTAAAAGAAGCTTAAAAATATAATATATGTATTTTGATAATATATTATCACTTTAAACTTGGAGTAATAATTCACTGAACAAAAAATATCAGAAAAGAAGGCCATAGCTCTCTATTTAAACCATATTAACCATATAAACATTTAATACATTTTAAAAGGTAGATTTTCAACTCTACATATTTAAGGAAGACCCAGATTTTGGATGGTTCAGTTTTATGTATATATTTTATTTAGAATTTATATGAAAACACTTCACACTGATATAAATAAAGTATAATTTTGACATTGAATTGAATCCCCAATATATATTGTGGAAGTTCGGATGCAAGCTCATTAAAGATGACATTATTTCCTTTGTCCAGAATTTCTTTTCAGCTGACAATATATATATATATTTCGGATTGATAATTGCCTCTAAATCCCAATGATTAAATTTTATCATCCATAGTTATGTTTAGGGAAAATGTTTAATTAAAGATCAGTCTTAAGCTCTATCCAGAGTATTAGTTAGATATATGTCAAGGCTCAAAGTTCTTTTGATATTTAGTCAATACTGGTTTATTCAGGATTATTAAAATCTTTGATATAACCATTTGGTAGGCTTATTTGCTTTTTAGTAGACCTTATTGAAATTTAGTGGGAAAACGGACAACCACGTTCTCTTCATACTTTCTGGATTTGCTCCCAGACAATAAAAACATATTTTAGTTTTATACATTTTGTAACATTTCTACTTTACTCTTTAAACGAGAGGAATAAAACTTGAAACTCCTTTTCTTCCTGAAGACTCAGCCTGGAATCTTTCCCTTGGTACCTGCCTGCATGTGTTCTAGCCTTCTCTCCTGGTTCAAAGGCAGGCAGCTTTGCCTCTCCCTCTTCCTCAAGTGAAGCTGAGTTGTAACACATAGGCCTGTTTTTTGAGCTCAGAATAAAACATGCACATGAATAATGGGAATAAGGCAGCAAGCAGAAAGGCAGAAGTCTAGATTTAGTGTGGAACAGAAAGAAGAGAAACAGGAGTTAGGTGGTAATTTGAGAAAATTCAACTAATGCTGGGTTTACCCTCCATTCCAGCATCAAGGTCAGCACTTTTTCTGTTAAGGACCCCATGGTAAATAGTTTAGGCTTTGTGGACCCGGCATTTGTAAATATGTGTATGTATCCATGGTTTCCCAATCATCTAGTAAATAAATACACATTGAGCATTAAACATGTTATTACACTTTAATTGAAGTCATGGTGAGTAAAGAAGTACTCTTTTTTTTTCTTTTTTTCTTCAAAGAATTTGCAATTAAGTAAAGGGAAGAAAAGACCAATTCTCACCCATCAACAGTGAAATTATAATATGATTTAAGAAACTCGGTTAAGCGCCCTCTGGTTATGTCAGCCCAGAGGGCAGCATAGGGTGGGGGAGGGAGGCAAACAGGGACCAAGGAGTAGAGTCTTGGCGACCTGGAGAGGACTCTGGCGGCTGCTCAGATCTCCATGTGACAGAGTTCCCCAGGCAAGCAGGCTCATGGGAGACCCAAATGGACAGCACATTCATGAAAAAAGCAGTACATTACAGCTACTAAGAACACGGACTCTGGAGTAAAAACTGCCTGGGTTCAAATCACAGCACCGCCACTGGCAGGGGCAAATTACTCAGTTGTTTCTCCTTCACTGTTCTCATTTGTAAAAGAAGAATAATTATGGCTCACTATGTGACAGGATTATGGTAAGGACAGAATGTGTCAAAATTTGTAAACCTCCAAACAGTGCAGGTGCTTAATAGCTCTAAATGCTTCCTATTATTATTTCTGTTACTATTATTATTACTATCATTGCCACTGTTATTAATTTATAAGGATACCAATCTGCTTTAAGCCCTTGGTATATTGGTAGAGTCCAGGACACGTACATTCATTTTCTTCTGCGCCTTGGTTTTGTTTTATTTTCAATTAATATTTTACATGTATGTGGAGGGATCATTCACATGGTGATTTTTAATGTATAATGTATACATGATATATTCTTTTTCTTTGTTTTCTGTTAGAAAGAAAGAGACAGTGGAAGAAAGAGGAAGGAGAAGGAGGGAGCGAGGAAGAGAGAGAGAGAGAGTAGAGCAGGTTTGGGGCAGGTCAAGAGAGTCAAACATGCTGATCTTGTATTTCCCTCTACCCTTCCTGCCAGAAAGAATGATTTCCTAACTACTAACTAACAAATGCGGCATATAAATGCCTGACAATCCCTTCCAGGATAGTTCTTTACAAAGAGGACTGCTGATTTTGCAATTCTGATAACAACAACAGTAATCATTACTTGATAGGACTTATTTTCAAGAAGCAAAATACCATTTTTGCATTAATATACATAATTTTACCACTTACAGAATTTATTTTATTTTTTTAAAAGATTTTATTTATTCATTTGTAAGAGAGAAGCAGAGAGCACAAGCAGGAGAAGAGGCAGAGGGAGAAGCAGACTCCCCACTGAGCTGGGAGCCCAGCATGGGGTTGGACCCCAGGGCCTGGAGATAATGACCCAAGCCAAAGGCAGATGCTTAACCACGTGAGCCACCCAGGCGCTCCTACCACTTACAGAGCTTATATACCCACAGCTATATATAACACAGAAATAGTCCTATTACTATAATGAGGAGTAATGGTAATATAATAATAACAGTTAATATTTGGTTAGATTTTACTTTTTTATTCATTTTTATTTGGCTAGATTTTAAGGCTTATACATTCTATATATTCTGATAAATATACCTCATAAAATAATACATACATTTTTCTTTCTTTTCTAAAAAAAAAATTAAAGCCCTCTCAATAGGCAATAAAAGCCTTTTATGTTTTTCAAATAACAGAATTTTGATTCAGGGGTTCTCCATATACACAAATTTCCTTTTTTGACCAAATTTCACTGCCATTTGACCTCTTCAAGGGACAACGTCCAACGTATCACAAAACCTCCTAGTCTATTTGGAGAAAAATGCAAGTAAAAGTGACAAAGGATAGTTAATAGAAAGGCAGGCAAGAAAGAGGGGCTCCTGCCCTAAGAGGAAACCACCCTTAAAAGGATTTTACGCCACCCTGGAAGGAGCCTGCCACCCTTTCCCCACGTGATAGGTAGGTGACAAAAACCTGATTGGATGGCAGGCGCAGGGAGTGTTTGTTAATCAGATTAAAACAGCTCTCCAGCAAGCCGGTAAAAACCCCTAGACTTAGAAACTCTGATGGTAACCCTCTCGGGTCCCCTCCGTCTTTGAGAGCATTACAGTATCACTCAATAAACCCCACTTTGCTCCCACCAGTCTGCCTGGTCTACCTCTTTATTCTTCGAAGCAACGTAGCCAAGAACCTCAGGCACCAAAGGAAAAAACCCTGTAACAAAAGTAATGTTTTCTTTTTGTTTGTTTTTCCATTTGTGATGATTATCTCCTTTTTGGGGGGGTTGGGGGGGAATGATTTGCACCATTCCGTTTATATTCACTACATAAACTTGCAGCTCAGCATCCAACCTTGCAGCTTAGCAGCCAAAGTAACAATGTCAATGATTGTTAATGCGGAGGGACTTCTGTTCAATCAGAAAAGATTTAGTAAGCATGTAAGTGGTAAGTACTATATTAACCATGAGAGAACTGAAAGACAACGAAATCATGGACCCTGCCCTCAAAAAACAGACAGTCTTAGAAGTGCCAGACATTTATACAATGTATACAAGCACGAGACTCAAACAGTGCCTTAAATAAGTGTTTAATAATGTGTTTTTTGAGCCTGACAGATGGCATAGCTCTGACTCAGGATTTGAAGGGACTGCACTTCGCAGCTTACACGTGGAACATCATAGACGTTGGTAGCAGAGATCAATAATACAACAGCTGGTCACCACTCTGTAGCAGAGTCTTGTATGTCCCCACGTCCTACCCCAGGACATTCATTCTTCAGTTACTTTATTGTGGTGACAACTACAAGAACGAGGGAAAGGGATTCAGAAGGCTAGAAGTGAGAGATTGTTTTAGCCAGCTTGGGCTGCTGTAACAGAATGTCATGAACTGACTGCTTGAATGGCAAACGTTTATTTCTCTTAGTTCCGGAGGATAAGGGGTCCAAGATCAAGGTACTGGTAGACTGAGCTCTTGATAAGGACTCTTTTCTTGATTTGCAGATACATGTCTTCTTGATGTATCTGCACATGGTGGAAAGAGTGCTTGCCAAGTTCTCTGGTCTTTTCTTCTGAGGGAACTAACCCCATCATGAGGACCCCTCCAAATGCTATCACATTATGGATTAGGGCTTTTTTTTTTTTTAAAGATTTTATTTATTTATTTTAGAGATAGAGAGAGTGAGCATGAGTGGGCAGAGGAACAGAGGGAGAGGGACAAGCAGACTCTGAGCTGAGCACAGAGCCTGACGGGTGGCTCTATCCCAGGACTCCAGGATCATGAGCTGAGCTGAAATCAAGAGTCGGATGCTTAACCGACTGAGCCACCTAGGACCCCCTGGGTTAGGCTTTACCATATGAATTTGGGGGAACACAAGCATTCAGTTCATAACAGGAATACTCAAAGAGCTCAGGATAATGACTACCAACTAGTACAAAAATATTTTCTACTTTAAAAACATTTCAATACTGTGGTGCCTGTGTGGCTCAGTGGGTTAAGCGTCTGCCTTTGGCTCATGTCATGATCCCAGAGGCCCAGGATCGAGCCCTGCATCTGCTCTCTGCCCAGCGAGAAGTCTCTCCCTCTGCCCCCCTCCCACTCATGCTCTCTCTCTCTCGCCCAAATAAATAAAATCTTTAAAAATTTTTTTCAATACCTTAAAACCATGAAGAGCCCATATGAATGGAAATAGGCTAAATATAAGCCTTGCTACACTAAGATGGACTCCAAAATATGAATAGATTTTTATCATTATGTGTTATATGAGGCCAAGAGGCTGGGTTTATTGAGTACTTGAATATATCATCTGCAACTAGGTGAATTATATAATCACGTCATTAGATCCGTACCATCACTGTAAAATTGATACATTATCATCTCATCATGTTGCTTCCAAATTGCATCTTTTAGCATCTTCAAATCCTGAATTCTTGTAAGAGCTCCTGCTTCTCCCTTTACTTTCCATGCTGATCTACTTTGCATTTCTTTCTTTTTTTTTTTTTTTTTAATTTATTTATTTGACAGAGATAGAGACAGCCAGTGAGAGAGGGAACACAAGCAGGGGGAGTGGGAGAGGAAGAAGCAGGCTCATAGCAGAAGAGCCTGATGTGGGGCTTGATCCCAGAACGCCGGGATCACGCCCTGAGCCGAAGGCAGACGCCTAACCGCCGTGCCACCTAGGCGCCCCTACTTTGTGTTTCTTATCTTTCTCATTAATTGTGACACAACACCCCAAGGGATAACTCTAACCACTCCTTTAATTTGGAAGCTCTAGCTAGAGAATAAAGAAGAGTGAGTCCCTTATTCTTAGTCCTTGAAGAACACCTCCCATGAAATGAAATCTGCCACATTAACTCAGTGAAAAAGTTTCACTCAATCTTGATATTGAAATTTGGATGATAGTAACTCAAAATGAACACAGTAGAGAAGTAATTTTTCCCTTGTTTTTTAACCTTAAGTATAGTGTAATCTTACACTTTGCCTATTTTTTTCTGTTGAAGTAACTGGCATGAATCTAAACACAATCACATCTTTTGTCTGTTTTCATTTGAAAAAAATATGGCAGGAAGTACTTACTTTATAACACTAGCTCTGCAGGACCTATTTCCTTTCCATGTTCAAATGTCATGAATATTTATGAACCCAGAGATGGAAGCAGTAAAATAAAATAAATTGGCTTGAGCCAAACACTATTCTGTGATCTTTTCCAGTTCATTCAACCAACTGCCACTTGACCAAGACCTCACTCAAATGAACTTACACATTAAACTACTCACTGAAAAATTGATTTCCCAAATGTTTTCCAATTACAAAATCACATGGAGTTTCACAGAAGCAGTCTGCAAAACAATCAGTATTGGTAAGACTTAATTTTGAAACAAAATTTTTAAAACCCAGTGCTGGTTACTGACTGTTGGTACTCAGGCCCTCAGACACCTTTCTATAGTGTGCTTTTATAAAACTTTGCATTTTTGCTCTAAAAATTTTGTGTTTCCTTCTTTCTAAGAGAAATATGCTTCTCTTGGCCGTGTGACTTATGGGGCATAATTCATTGACTCTACTGTCAGGTGTGGCCATTTGACTTTCTTTAGTCAATGAAATGTGGGCAAAAATGATGCAAGTCCATTTCAAATAGAAGTTTAACTAGCTATTTTGTATTTCTGCTAACTCTCTAGCATTTTCCCTCTATCATGAGAATAGCACGTCTCAAATAAGGTCTGTTTTTTTCTATCACGTTCCAGAATGAGGAAATATATGAAACCAAGGCTCATGAAATTCACAACTGATAACAAGCAACATGAGTGAGAAACACACCAGAATATTTATAAGCCATGGAAATTGGCAGGTTGTAAATGAAGCATAACTAGGAAAGTTGGTACTGGAAATGGGAGGCTTTCATAAGATAAGCCTAAATTCTGTGGCACCGGCTTGTGCGTTTAGGGTTAGGGGATAGATAAGGCCAAAACTGTTACTGAACGTTTGAAAAACAGTCATGCCATGTTAGAAAAAAGCAAAATTTTTTTTGCTTCAGGTGGAAATCCCGCCTGCGACAATTAAGGCAGGTAATGTGCTGACGAGTTTTTGTTAAAGAGTTTGGAATAAGTAATGTTATGGATAAGACTTAATTGTTACCAGGTACAGTGGACAAGCTACTAGAAGAAACAGACTAACTTAGGAAAGAGATGGCTGGTTTGTAAGAGGGGGAAAAGTAGAGGATCCAGAAATTCTAGCACTTGCAAAGTGGGAGATGGAATAGGTAAAAGGTAAATTAAAATTTCAGTCACAGGGAAAAGACCAAATCCAGAACAGGGTGTAGTTGTTGGAGACTTTGTTTAAAAAAAAAAAAATAAAAAAAGAAAAATGAAAGAAAAAACAAGTGGCACTCTTAATTCACCCTTGAAATTCTTTTAGATGGCACAATGTCTCAGAGTAAAGAGACTGAGAATCAGTCTATCATCTAATCATCTGTATCTTAGTTTAGAGAGAGAAGCATGCTTTGAAAAAAATTGGGGGTCATGTTATTTGGACAATTAGCCAGATTGGAATCACATAAATATAAAGCTGGTAAAATTGTTGAGTGAATTATACTTCGAAAAAAGGTGACCAGCCTGAATTAAAATATAGTAAAACTGGTCAAGGTGTAAAACAACCTGTGGGTTACCAAGTCCCCAGGGCAGAATGAAAGCTGAAGAAAATCCCTCAGGTCTTAAGGAATAGCCTATAGTTCAGGACAAAACAACATTCAGTTTTAAAGAAAGCACTTCTCAGAGAGCAGAGTCAAGAGCTGAGAACCAAGGGAAGGCTATTCCCATGCACTGAAACTAAGGCCTAATCAAGAAACATTCCCTATTCCCAAGATTACGGGCCATATAAGGAGCAAGTTTTTATATATTCCTTTTTTTTTTTAAGATTTATTTATTTATTTTAGAGAGAGAGAGGGTAAACACAAGGAGGTGGAGCAGAGGGAGAGGGAGAGAGAATCTAAACAGACTCCCCACTGAGCATGGAGCCTGACGTGGGGCTCAATCTCACAACCCTAAAATCATGACCTGAGATGAAATCAGGAGTTGGGACGCTCAACCAACAGCCACCCAGGTGCCCCAAGTTTTTATAATTTCTATAGCTATAACTCTATATGCCTTCAGTTCCTGTTTCTGAAAAGGATTAATCATTATTGTCATTTTATCTCTGTTTTATCAATATATCTTAAGTGTTTGGGGGACAAATCTTAGTTTTTTTTTCCTTTTAAAATTTTAAATTTCTTAATTAAGATACAGCTGATGTGGAGACTATTACAAGACTTTGTGTCTTCGACCCATTGCTGAAGTGGAATGGGGCTTTTAGACTATCTTTCCGGAGGACGAGTTTTGCATGTACTTTGCATGTAGAGGGGGAAAAAAAAGCAAGTGAGTATTTGTGAACACAGAGCTGTCATTTTCAAATATGCTCTCCTCTATTTATCTGTGAGAGGAGCTTACATCTTTTTGCATATCATGTACATTTCAGTGTCTCCCTTTGGGCAGGATGAAATTCACCAGCCATACTGTGAGGCTTGACAGGGTTGACCAGTGAATTATGAGTTCAAATGACAAAGATCAGTTCAAAGCAGATATTTTAAAGGCCATTGTATGTTCCCACAATCAATCTTACTGTTTTACCCTGTACCAAGAATGGCATCCAGTAAACACAAGTTATTTCTGCAACCTGAAATAGAAAACACACTGAGCCGAGCTTCAACCACACCAAAACTGCCAGCATGTGACGGATAGAAATATACCATGTTGTAGGGGCACCTGGCTGGCTCAGTCGGTTAAGTGTCTGCCTTCAGCTCCAGTCACGATCCCAGGGTCCTGGGATCGAGCTCCACATCAGGCTCCCTGCTCCGTGGGGAGTCTGCTTCTTCTCCTTCTGCCTCTGCAGCTCTCCCTGCTTGTGTTCTCTCTCAAATAAATAAATAAAATAAAAAATCTAAAAAAAAAAAAAAAAGAAATATACCATGTTGTAAGCCACCCATACCCTAGGGCTGTCTGTTACTATAATGTAACCTTAACAAAATGGTGAACAATGTCCTATGCTTGCCAGACTGAGATCCTGAAAATTTTATATTACCTTATCCCTTCCAGCTGGGTTCTGATTAATTACTGCTTATTGGAGGAACTTGCATGAAATCTGAAAATAGAAGATAATACATTTTTTAAGTTCTGGCAACTGCATCAGCAGTTGTGGCTTCTAGGGTCCTTTATCATCAGAAGAAATGTGGGGTCTTAGTTTACCAGGAATATCACTTTCTCTACCCATACATTCAGTCCCATGCCTCCTACAGTTTGTGATCTACCAAGAGCATTGCCTTTTTCTCGTTTACTCTTGCCTTCCTAGTGGATAGTAACAGCTTCTTGCTCTTAGAATGCTCTGGGTAACATCACCTTCCTTTTTATTTGTTCTTGTTCCTCCAGCCCATCTAATTTCTAACACTTCCGTAACAAATTTCCTATATCAATTCTCTGTCTAATTTAATTTAAACACTAGGACTATTTTCCGGATTGCATCTGACTGATACAAACAGGATATCAAAGAAAAGAAGTTTAGAGTGTCTGCTACATGTTTGCTAAAACAAAAACAAAAACAAACAAAAACCTTAAACTAAAGTAAATCTTGGGGAATGGAAAGGAATCCAAAGAGATGGAGAAACAGAGCAGAGAAGGACACAACCACATGTCAGGCATCGTGTGATCCTACGTATTCAATCAGCCATAGGAATCAGTAAATTGTAACTATGCAGACTGATTTTCAGAGATATGAAATGCATATCACCAAATTACTCATAATTGACAGGGATAGTATTAAAATTCATGTCTATGTGACTTTAAAGTTTATTTTCTTAAGCTTTTAAACTCTTTTAATGATACAAAGATGATAAGAGCATTTATTAATGAAAAAAGATACTTTAAAATAAGTGTTAATTTGTGCAACAAAATAGAATATTATAAAAGATCTATAAGGAAGATATGCCCATATGTCAATGCAATCCGGGAAAATGTCCTAAGAGAGCTATTGTTTGCAGTGTATCATTAAATGTGGGTAGAATAGGTGTAGGCAATAAGGAATGCATTAAAATGTACAGGAGCAGCTAGAAAGCAACACAAAAGGCAGACTAATGTGATTTGCTTTAGAGAAAGTGAAGTTGGTGGCTTGATAGAAACTGGCACCAGATTTTTGAGTCAATGGTAGACACAATAAAGTAGAAACATGTGACAGAGACAACTGAGTGTCTGATAGAGTTTAGCCCCAGTCATGGAAAATGTGAGTCTTTGGAATTTCCAAAGCAGGTCAGTGAACATTTATTTTAGTAATAATATGGAGAACAGAATGGATCAGAAGAAATTCAAATAGCGTATTAGTTGGTATAGTTTTGCAATAATCGAACACTAACACGATAATGCCCAAATCTAGAGTGCTGCCAGTGGACATGAATGTTCATATAATCAAATGCCCAGAGTGTCTAAAAGAGGGTGTCATAGAGATAATCTGTAGATGACACAAACATATAAAGTCTCCTGGGTAGATCCGTGATCTTGAAAAACTAAGATGGAAATTCCACAATTTCTCTAGTAATTCTTCTAGTATTTTGATTGAGCCCTGCATCGGGCTCTTTGCTCAGCGGGGAGTCTGCTTCTCCCCCTCCCTCTGCCTGCCTCTGCACCCACTTGTGCTCTCTCTCTGTCAAATAAATATATAAAATCTTTCAAAAAATTAAAAAAAAATTCTCTTCTGCTTTAATTACCTGTAGGTTTCAGTTGCCATGCATTAACATGACAAATAACTTCCCCTAACCTCTGAGCAGTATTCCCCATAGCTCAAAGAATGGCCCAAACCCACAATGTCTTGTACAAATACATTTAGACTACTAATATGTGATTCATGCAAAGTATGTATTTATCCTATGTTGTAAGCATCTTGAAAACCCTGATTCATATCTTCTTTCTCATTTGCATTATCAGCAAGCAGAATCTAATAAGCCTTGAACATAAATAAGCTGTGTTATGGGATGAATTGTGCCCCACACTCCCAATACAGATATCCACTTTCAGTTATCAAATTTAGTTTGAGACACAGTTTATAATGTACTCATTTTCTGACCTCACAGTAAATTAAAGAGGAGGTATAGTAATTCAGGGAAGTTAAAAGTGTATTTAATGTATGTAGAGAAGCTGAACATGAATATTTAATCTTCTATTTCACTTAATTTTTATACTGAAGTTTCCCATTAGAGTTTTATCAAATAATATGCATTGGTTACTGTATTTTTTGCACATTTTATTATTTTACTGGGGCTGCCATAACAAAATATTACGTACTGGATAGCTTACACAACAGAATTTATGTTCTCGTAGTCTTGGAGGCTGAAAGTCCAAAGTCAAGGTATTGGAAGGTCTGGTTTCTTCTGAGGCCTCTCTCCTTGGCTTGCAGATGGCACTTCTGGCTGTGTCCTCACATGGTTTTTTCTTTGTGTGGACTCCTCCCTAGTGTCCCCCTGTGTATCCAGTCAGATTGATCAGGGGCCCCTCTAATGGCTGCATTTTAACTTAATCACATCTTTAAAGGTCCTGCCTCCAAATACAGTCACATTCTGAGATCTTGGGGGTTGGGGCTTCAACATATGAATTTGTAAATTAGTCTGAAATTTCTGTAACTAATGGGGGTGAGTAAATATTATTTTGGATTTTTACTGGACTTCAGTAAAATTCAAGATATGCCTGTGTATCATAAAAGAACATAGTATAGTGGCTGATAGGTGAAACTCTAACATCAGACTGCTTGCATTTGAACCCCAGCTCGGCCTGTGAATATAAGCAAGTTACTTAATCATTTTGTGCTTTTGTTTTCTCAATTGTAAAGGGACTAAGTATCATACCTACCTCACAGGGTGTAGGAATATTAGATGCACTATGTTTGCAAAGACAAGTTGAAAACATGTGTTATGGAGCATATTCTATAGAAGTATTTGTTAGGTGTGCCTGGGTGATGCAGTCAGTTAAGCATCTGACTCTTGGTCTTGGCTCAGGTCATGATCTCAGGGTCATGGGATCAAGCCCCGCAGCAGGCAATGGGCTCTGCGCTCAGTGTGGTCTGCTTAACACTCTCCCTCTCCCTCTGCCCCTCCCTGCTGCATGCTCGCTCTCTCTCTAAAATAAATAAATAAATCTTTTTTTTAAGTATTTGGTAAATAAGTAAACAAGTAAATAAACAAATAAAACTATATTATCTGCAACAGTCCACCACCCCAAAAGCCATTCTTTTCATCTTCCTTAAGCTCTGTCCTGAACAAACAATTCAATGTCGCATTTGTTAATGTGAAACATGTGTCACTGTGAAGTTACAAAGTCAAATTTTACATTTCATAAAAGCACTGATAATTTGTTTTAAAGTAAGAAATGATTGCAAATGATAGAAATATGCACAAGTCACAAAGAGGCTTAATGCCTCCAATTCTTACATTGTATTCCCTGATGAATAGGCCTGTATCACTGCCTTTTATTTCACTTAGATTTACCAAAAAGACATCTAACCATATCAAGTCTTCCCTTTTTCTATCTTTACTGATTTTAGCACACAAAAATGAATAACTTGATCAGGGTGAAGTATCTACAACAGTGCAAGAATTCTGCTGTTTCTGTCAGAATTTTGCCTCCAGAGGCAAGTCTTTCTACACTTAATCTTTCCTATTTCTTTGGTTTTCTGATCAAAGTTTCTTCTGGCTTTTTTAGTAAATGCATCAATGGTCATTCTCTTTTGATGAAAACCAGTTCACGGACAAATCAAATGTATCCTTCTCTCATCTTATGCAAGTCTACGAAGAGTCACATAAAATGGAATCCAGTTCTAGGATATCAAAGAATCGCCAAGTTAAAGGAGAAATTGAGCTCTAAGGGATTAACTTCTTATTGAAGAAAAAAAAAAAAGATACTGAAGTCCAAGGGAAAAATTTCCTTATTATCATTCCATTTATTATTTTTAGCGTATCCCAGCCCATCTCCTTAAAGGTCTACATGACAAATTGCTTGCAGTAAATATAGAAGTTCAGTACGTGTAGATGTGTGCACGTACATTGTAATATAATTGGGAATACCTGGAATATCTTTTAACAACAATTTCTTTAACATGTTGGCTTCCATCTTGCCCTAATTATAAATTGGGTTATTACATGGAAGTAACTTAACGTTACCCAAATTCGTATTCCCCTGTTTGGTATAAATTCAAGAACATTGCATTAAAACGAAATCTTCTTAATACTGTAAATAGAAGAATATTCGATGCTTATGACATCAGAATGTTTTGTGGCATCCATTGAAATTACACATATTTAGGTTAATCCTGCCAAACATAAAGTAGACCTTTGAAAACTCAACTTAAAAAAATTGTGCTGTCCCAACATAATTCAGAAATGTAAAAATTTTACACACATTAAGCATCTTTTTGACAGGGAGTTTATGACCTTGAAGGGCACATTATTCCAGCTAATGAGCAATTCCAAGGGCATATCTTCTATATTAAGCCAAAT
Organism: Ursus maritimus; assembly: GCF_017311325.1. Lineage (NCBI taxonomy): Eukaryota > Metazoa > Chordata > Mammalia > Carnivora > Ursidae > Ursus > Ursus maritimus. The sequence continues at coordinate 60,672,046 of NW_024426996.1, forward strand.
ATGATTGCCTTCTCAGTGCAATTTATTGGTTCTGGATCTGTTCTCTAGAGTCATGCCGGAAATATTAAGTCACCCTTTTACATGGCAGACCTTTAAGCACTAAATATGCTACTTTGCCCTCTTTTTTTTTTTTTTTTAAGATTTTATTTATTTATTTGACAGAGATAGAGACAACCAGCGAGAGAGGGAACACAAGCAGGGGGAGTGGGAGAGGAAGAAGCAGGCTCATAACGGAGGAGCCTGATGTAGGGCTCCATCCCAGAACGCCGGGATCACGCCCTGAGCCGAAGGCAGACACTTAACTGCTGTGCCACCCAGGCGCCCCTGCCCTCTTAATTGCACTTTTCCAGAAGGAGTATCAGATGACATTTAAAGCATATATACGGGCTTTCATTAATGAAAGAATCAGAGAGTGTCAATTTGATGAGCTATCTGTGTCCAATTTGGATCCTTAGGGAAGATTTCAAACCTGAGCCACATTAATTTAATTAAAATATCCTAAAATATTAGCTAAATAAGCCCCTATTTAAAGTCCTTCATTTCACTTTTAAAGTCAATCCAGTCCTTTAAAAATGTTTAGACTCCAGCATCTCTGCTATAGTGGCTGATTTTTTTTCCCCCCTAGCTGTCTTCAATATAAATTGATGGGGATAGTACACATACAATATTGTAAATGCTTATTCCTCTGTTTGGACTGCTGGCCCGGCAATTTTTCCCCATTGAACATTGGCAGCATGATGTTATTTCTTTTATGAATTTCCATTTTTATGAGTTTCCTTTGCAATTTGGCCTGGAAAATGGGAATCCTGGGAAGTTCTAAAGGGTCTAATAACCAGGAGCTTTGGACTTTATCAGGGACAGAAATGATGCTCACTCAGATGCAAGTATTTGTATTATTGTCTTCGTCAAAAATAATAGCGCATACTGGCACACGTTGTTTCTGACCAGGCAGAGAATAAATCTTGCACATAGAGAATGCTTGGGAGTTACAAATGCAGTCAACTTGTGAAATCAAAGCATCTCAGGCAGCCATATACTTAAATTTTAGAGGTAAATTTAATATATAACTGGCCAACAAACTATTACATTCTCCCTCAATCCCTCAAATAGGTGTGCAACTACAGCACACTGAAGATTCACTGTAACATCAGTGAGAACAATTTACAAAGTCAACCACCTTTACGAATACCTGGGATCAGTTTATAGTATACTGTTCAATACATTGGTATAGGAGTGAATTATTTCACTCTAACTTTTCAAAAGAAGTGAGCTGAATAACTTAAAAATCATATTTATTTGGTTTTAATTTAATATTTTTTCAAAGCACAGTTTAATACATTTATGTACAATTAATTTAATCTTTAACCAAGAAGTTGCATTTATTTTGGTTTTAATATGTGAATGAAAATATTTTATTTATTATTTTCTAAATTATTTGTAATTTAGTTTCAAGAAATTAAATCAAGAGGAGATTTAACAGAGAAAAAGTACATTTCTCCACCTGGGACCCAACAAACCAACTGCTTGAGTATCAAGGAAAAGTGATGAATCTTGCATTTTTTAATTAAAGTTTTAGTGTTTGAGGTGCCTGGGTGGCTCAGATAGTTAAGCAAGCGTCTGCCTTCGGCTCAGGTCATCATCTCCAGGTCTTGAGATCAGGCCCCAGGTCCAGCTCTGAGCTCAGCGGGGAGTCTGCTTCTCCCTCTCCCTCTGCCTCTCCCCCTGCTTGTACTCTCTCTGTGTTTCTCGCTCTCTCAAATAAATAAATAAATAAATAAATAAATAAATCTTTAAAAAAAAATTTTAGTGTTAATTGACTATACAATTAATACAGGACCTAAGTGTGATGTTAATGTTACATATGTTAAACTGACTATCACTCTTCATTTGAATTTACAAAGGCATACTTTCCAGAATAATTAATTTCAAAGATAGACTTCATACTCACATTACACAGTAGTTCTGCACTCAAGTCTAGATACAACTTTTGCATTGATTATTTACTTTTGAATAGGATTGGATGATCTCCCTCTCCCTCTGCCTCTCCCCCTGCTTGTACTCTCTCTGTGTTTCTCGCTCTCTCAAATAAATAAATAAATAAATAAATAAATAAATCTTTAAAAAAAAATTTTAGTGTTAATTGACTATACAATTAATACAGGACCTAAGTGTGATGTTAATGTTACATATGTTAAACTGACTATCACTCTTCATTTGAATTTACAAAGGCATACTTTCCAGAATAATTAATTTCAAAGATAGACTTCATACTCACATTACACAGTAGTTCTGCACTCAAGTCTAGATACAACTTTTGCATTGATTATTTACTTTTGAATAGGATTGGATGATCTTTTTTAAACATTTTATTTATTTATTTATTTATTTATTTATTTATTTATTTGAGAGAGAGAGAGAGAGAGCACAAGCAGGGGGAGGGGCAGAGAGACAGGGAAAGGGACAAGCAGACTCCCCACTGAGCAGGGATCCTGATGTGAGCCTGTCCCCAGGACACTGAGATCATGACCTGAGCTGAAGTCAGACACTTAACCAGTTGAGCCATGCAGGTGCCCCAGGATTGGATGATTTTTAAAATCTTGTCCAATTCAGAAAGTGTAAATTTTTTTGAAATTTAACATCAAAATGTGTATGGAAAGCAAAGGTGGAAGAGGACGGTGATGGATATGACAGTCAAAATCAGTGATACCCATAATGTGAGATCAAGGCAGAATAAGGAATCATTGGGTTTGGACATTCAAGAACGGCATCCGAAAGTTCTACCTTTGACAATGGGTGGGATCTGTGACAGACAAAGCTTAAGAGCACCTGGAAAAGAAGGAGGTAAAGAAGGCCAAACGATTGAGAAATCAGTGGCCCATCTGATGAACCACACGGGGTAGAGATAAATTTAGGTTTAAGGAATGGATAAGAAAGTAGTGAGAAAAATATCTGGAAATTTTAAATGAGACCATGCTTTGGAGATTATTAAATTGTAAAGAAAAAAGTTTTACTATTATTTATTAGACGATGGAGAAACACAAATAAGAGAAATATGATTACAACTTGCACTTTAAAACGATTCTTTTTTTCAACAGTAGACATTAGTTTGAATAATGAAGAGAAACCAACAACAATAACAAAGAGTCTGTTGTATTAGTCTAGGAAAGAACTAATGAGCTTTTGAAGAAGGATGTTGCCAAGAGGAGAGAAAGAGCAAAGGGAGAGAAAGGGAAGAGGAGTCTATCAAATTCTTTCTAGGTTTCATGCATTAGACTGGCTGATATAGTTATAAATTGAGTTATTCTTATTACAACCATATGAGGTACACTGTGGTTCATATTATCACTATTTCGAATAGATGAGGATATTGACAAAGGTTTTAAAGAACTTGTCCAAGCATACACATAAGGGGTAGGATTGGTATTGGAAACAAATTCTAGAATTGGAATATAAAACGTATAATAATTATATTATTTAACTTAAGAAGTTTTTTTTTTTAATCTATATTGTAAGCTATTCTTATACCCACCTACCCCAGTACTAATTTACAACCACGGGAATAATTTTTAAATATCACTGTGTGTGTATAATTTAGAACGCTTTGCTAGGTAGTTCTGAAATGGCCCTCTTATTTTTAAGGAAATACATATGGAATCTTCAAGTTGTATCAGTTTGTATGGAAGGACAGAAAAGGAGATAAAATTGATGTTAAATTTGAAAATTAAAACCCCATTTCTTCAAACTTTGTTGCCATTAATAGATTTGGTAATTTCATGAGGATTAGTTAGTTTCAGAGAATTTAGTGCAACCATCTTTGAGTAATGTGAATTTGAGTGCTGATAGATGATATCCATACTACCAGTTGGCTTAATATGAAACAACAGAATCCACAATAGTATAAAGGAAATTTGTTGGTAGATGCTTATTTGCTTATAGGATTTACGTTTATGGACATTCCAGTTGCTGAACTCCTACAGAGTCAGGATCTATATAGCCAATGTCTTTGTTGAGTTTCTCCACAGACACCCTTTAAGCACTCTCATTTGGTACACATAATGCTTATTAATGAACAGAGTACTGTCCCCGCCTTCTACAAACAGTCAGGTATGTTCATCAGGACATTTCTAAAATATCAATTATTAACTCTCATGTGACAATTATTTCATTTTACTTACCTGCAAACTTAAATACATCTGACTAGCAGGACATGAATCACTACTGTGCATCTGAGCTGCAAAGGATTTTTGGGAAAAATTCTTCCTGACTTGTAACTCCGCAGGGCAAGGTTCAAAATGAGGACTATTTCCAAATATAGACAAGGTGTTTACAGATGTTAGAGCACTGCAAATCACAAATGTTCATTAGTGCCCGGGTCTTAATATTGGCCAAACATTATTTAATATATGCACTATGTACACTTCTTCCCTATTTAAACTTCCAAACAGCAGCATGCACTCAGACAAACATAACACAACTATTCTTTATACAAATAAAAAGTGATCGTCATTTCTTATAAAGAAGTCAATTCAGTCACTAACTCTACAAGTCTAAGATTTCTGAGTAATATCCATTCCTCCTATATAGCAGACAAAACCGAGTCTTGATATTTTTTAACTTACAGGCAAAATAAAATTAACTTCTATGCAATAGTACTCAATATAGATACTATATAAAACAGAAGGGGAACCAAAGGGGGGTGGTTGAAACATTTAGATAGACAGATGGATAGAGAGAGGGCAAGAGATATAGATAGATTAGATAGATTGATCAGTGGATAGATAACTAGGTAATAGAAGGTAGGTAATAAGATAGATACCACATTCCTTATTTCTACAACTGATTAAAAGACCGTAGTTGGTATTGAGACTACTTTTTTTCAGTATATACCTCATGTTCACTTTGCTCCAGCTAGTAGTTCATTTGGTCAATGTTATTTACCTGGAATGGTTACTCAAAACCTAATTTCCTGAGGGAATCCTTGGTTATTTTGCATTTATTGTGATGGTCTTACTATCCATTAGCTTTTCCAAAAGACATGGGCTACTCAAAGGGATCTCAGAGGATCCTCCATATACCATCTGACCCCCCAAAACCTATAAACTGCCATTTTGTACAGTTAAACCAGGAATTGGTGTTAATTCAGAATCAGTGTCAGTCACCGAATATGCAGTGTACTTGGCTCTTCCCTGGGCACAATTACCCTAGTTATAGTTCTCTTCGGAGAAAGCCAACTGAAAGATTTATAGAATGCTTGTGCAGCATTGTTCCAGACACCTTCTCAAGGTTATTCAAACTGCCCTTTTCCATACTGCCTCCTAGAAATTCTCAAGAATCTCTGACTCTTAGATAATGAGACTAGTTAGATCTCTTTGCATAAGAAAAAATTCTTAGAGATTTATTTTTATGTTCCGTTTCCTTCGGTACAAAGTACAAACGCAGTTAGTCACAGCGAAGGATCATTATGGATCAGGTCATTGTGGCTGCCATCCTGGTTCTGAAACCTATTTGCATAACTACACCTACTTTGTAGCGTTTAACACTGATCGTGGCCAGCTGGGTGTAATTAGTCAAGTACATTTCAGAGCCACAGTGAGGGGGCCCTCTGCCACCTCAAAGTTCATCATCTCCATTAAAATCATAGAGTCAATTTCAAGACATCACCTACCAACTGTATCTTTGGCTTACAAAGGACAGCAATTCCACCCTTTCCTAAATGATGCTAGCCTCACTGAAAAGTGTTAATTCCCACTGCCTTGAGGAAGAGGGAATTTTGTTTGCCACCTGGGAAATGACAAGTGGGTTGTACATGCAAAGTTTATTCTAAAGTATCCCTATTCCTACAACTCTTTAGGTATCTTCAACACTATATCAAAGAGTCTTTGTCATCACAACTTTATTTACTAAGTAATAAAGTCTAGGTAGCCAAAAGCAATTTTCTAAAGTTATTTTAGGAAGCTCACAGAGTCTCAAGAAGGGGTATAAATTCACTCTGAGACTAAGCAGTCAGATGTGCCCAAGCAATAAGGTTGCCAGATTTAGCAAATTAAAATAAAGGCACCAACTAAAATTGAATTTCAGATAAACAATAGATACTCTTTTTCTTGAAGTAAAAGTAACAATATTTTGGGCATACTTGTATTAAGAAATTATTATTTATATGAAATTCAACGTTAACAGGGCATCCTGTACTTTTAAGTGGCAGGCCAACCAAGCACATGGGAGGTTTGCTAATCACAACAAATGTCACTGTTTCTAGGCACCTATAATCAAAATTAAAAGCCAAAACCTCCACCATGTCTCTCTTGAAGAACCAGATGGATTTTACAATACATTCTTTAGAAGATTTATTTTCTCATGTTACTCACTGTTGAATCTGTTTTGTTAGTTCATCTGGTGGTAAAACCTAAGTTATATGCATGAGTCCCAGGTCTGCAGGAGCCTGGAAATGCAAGTTTTCTGTTTCCCGCCTTGGGAAGATAAGATTCACAACTGGACAGTTACAAAATAGAGAGGGTATTCAAAGGTAAAAGGTAGCTGAACAAATGAATGTCCACTACACTCTGCACCTGGAAGTTGGAAATGTGAGTCTAAATAAATTAGTCCATTAGGTGCAATTAGAGTGAGATATTTGTAATGCAAATATTTTAAAGTTAAATAATAAGTAGTTTATATTAAAATAATAATTAAAATATTTCTTTTCTAATTCTCCCACATTGGCAAATTATTCACCATTCGTGGATTGTCAGCTTTCTCTATTTTAGATTATTCAATGAAGAAATATTATACCAACTCGCTGAAAATAATTTCCTAATAAAGAACCAATTAAGTCTTTAAATGTGTTATTTTCTTCCAAATGTTCAAACCCTTTTTCTAACTCACTTTATTTTTAGATAAAGAGACTAAATTATATAATTATAGAAAACTCCTGGGCTCTTGTATTTTATCTTTGTATAGTGCATGAATGCTAGCATATGTGGAGCTTTTCAAAGCAAGCCTAGAGGGTCTGGCATTTAGAGATTTGAATCACAACTATTAGCTCACTGTGGCATACATCGGAATGTTGTATATCATTCAGGCAATTTGTTCCTATCGTATCTTATACTCAAAGTGCTTTTGCTTAGAAATGAAAGTAAAATGTCTTCTAATTATTCCCAAATCAAATATTGGCTTCCTGACCATTTGAGAGATACACAATTTGGGTTTAAAATATAACCACATGTTATGAAAATTAGAAAGTATCTCAGGGTCCAACTATATTTTAAGTAGATAGGGATACGAAATATTGGGAAAAATGTGGAAAGAGGTGTGACCACTCAAAGTAGAAACGTATCCACAGGAAAAGTCCCAGAAAATGGAAGTATTACTGAAACTAAGTCTTTTCTTTATGTCTGAACCACCTATTTATTACCCGAAACAGAAGTTGGAGAATAATACTGAGACCACAAAGTGACACTCAGCCTAACATAAGTTTGGTGATTATTATTAAAACATATATGATGGATAGATGGAAAAAAAATGCCGTCACTCTTCCCCTGTTGTGCCAACATCTCCTCCGATGTGAAGCCATCAAAGCTGGAGTCCATTTCCCCACCTCATTGAATCTAGGCTGACCTTGGACTTGCTTTGGCAAAAATAACAAAGCTGAAATGACAGTGATCTTCGTCCAAATTCATTAAGAGATATTGCACATTTCTTTCATTTTCTTGGGTCTGTGCCACCATCATTGAGCAAACCTAGACTATCCTGCTGGAGAATGAGAGATCATGTAGAGATGGGTCATCTCTACTGAAATAATTCTAGACCAAACAACTCTTAACTTACAAACCAGCTGACTTATACAATTATGTGAGACTCTAAGTATAAGCACATTAGGTTGTTTAATATTTTGTTACAATTCACTAATTTTCTGTGTATTTCATTTTTTGTCTTTTTTTCCTGTTTTCCATTTTGTAGATACTGTTTTTATGTCTTCAAATTCAATGATATTGTGCAGTATCTAATCTCTTCTTGATACTAGGATATTTTATTTTTCATCTCTAGTAGTTTGATCTGGATCTTTTTATATCTTTTGCTTCTTCCCTTACCACACTCATGCTTTCCTCTATTTACTTGAACATATGGAATATATTTATAATAGCTTTTTTATCATTCCTATTTGAAATTCTATTATCTGTGTCAAATCTAGTTCTACTTCTATTGACTGATTTTTCTTCTCATCATGGATCATATTTTCATATTTTTCATGCTTGTTAATTTTATTGAATGCAATTGAGAATTTTATGTTTTTGGTGTTAGAGGTGTGTGTGTGTGTTTCTTTAAATATTTTGAGGCTTCGTTCCATGATGCAGTTATAGGGAATAAATTGATCCATTATTTCCAGGCTTGCTTTTAGGCTTTCTTAAGCAGTTCCAAAGTAGCATTTGATGAAGAGTGAATTATGCCCAAGTACTAAAGCAATTCCCTTCTGAAATCTCTACCACTGCCCCTTGTTTTAGGAGGTCTCTCCACTCTGGCTGGAACACAAATTATTCTTCACCCTGTATGATTTTTGTGCCTCATTCTTCCTATATGCCCTTCCCTGGTTTCAGGGAGTTTTCTCATGATACCTGCACTTAGTAATACTCAGGTGAAGACTTGAGAGGAACTCTCTTTGGTCCTTTGCTTTTTTTGTGTGCAGCTCTCTTTCTGGCGCTCTGCTCCATTAATTCTAGACGACTTGACTCCCACAAGTTCAGACACTCTCACCTTCACACAAGGAGATTGGTGGGTTCTATGTGGGTATTCCCTTCCTATACTTTCATATTGGGCACATGTAGAGCTCACTTCATTTGTTTTCCTTTTGTCAGGGGCCACTGTCTTCCATGGCTTGCTGTTCAATATCCAAAAAACTATTATTTCATATATTTTGTCATTTGTTTTGTTTTGTTTTGAAGACATGGGGGTATGTTTGATTTTTTAACATCATCATGACCAAGTGGATGTCCCTTTTATTCATTTTTCTTTCAATAGATTCACTTACTTGGCAAATGGTCATCAATTATAATTTGTGGTGTAGGTTGTTTATTTTTCCAATCAACCTAAATAGTAATCTTCTTGATGGCAATGAGATTTGATCACTGTAGTATATATCAAGGTTATTATAGTAGGCAATATAAAGTAACACTTGTCAGTATAAAAATAAGAGGAGAAAACTTAGTGGAAGAATATTTATGGCACCTGGAATCAACAAAAGGATTGGATAATTAGCAGAAATTTGGGGAACCCTGAAGGCTTGGTTGCAGGTCTATATCCAAGGTCGATCTACACGATATTACGATGGTTGTAGGAGAGACAGAATAGCAAGGTTCTGGCTAGACTGGCTTCTGAAGTAGAAACATTCAATGACTTTCTATTCAAACTTTACATAGATGAGGTTACTTATATAATAGAATTAAGTTGGGTGCTGGGCAGATAGCTTATATGTCCTGAATGAAAAAAAATAGGCCTTATTTCATTATTCTTCAGAAATTCTTCTTAAATGAACTGGTCATATTCCATTTTATAACTTCAATCCAACTAATTGAGACCCAAAAAAAGAGAGTTTCTTCTTTTATATGAAAGCCCATTATAAATTTAAAGGTTATCTCATTGAAGAGATGTAAACATCCTTATCCAAGATAAGAAGATGTTGAAGATAGTTATCAATGTGCCATATTTAAGTTTGATGGATATTTGCTGTGTTGCTGTTTTGTCCTTTATATTTTTAAATAGTATTTAATGGTGTTCTTATGAGAGCTTCATAGTATATCTATGTTTCTTTTAACAAATGAGATTGCTGGAGGAGATGAAATGACTCACCTAGATGATACAGTTGATAAGCAAAATTGAGATTAAATCTCATTTTTTTTTTTTACTTCAAATCCAGCATTTCTAAAACACTTCTTTCTACATGACTTCTCCTCAGGTTGAATATACTTTTTAAAATTGTCATTTGTTGAAGTATAAAATAGAGGCATAATTACACACCACACTATTTTATAAATCACATGTAATGATGAAAATTTACAGAGTAAAATTCATTGTCTTTAGGTGTAGAGTATAAATCATACTGTTCTGACTAAATCTATACAGCCAAATAGCCACTATGTCAATCAAGATATAGACTATTTCACTAATTACAACAAAATCCCTCTAATCTCCAAATAGTCAATACCATTCTTCACTTCCTTGTCCTTGGCTATGAATAATATAAACTATTTCTTTATAGTTACGTTTTTTCCAGAATATCATGTAAATGGAATTGTACATCCAAACACTGATGGTTTCAACAGTGTCTTCTTCCAAGTTTTAAAAAAGATATAATACACTAGACATTACATGAAAGTGTACTGAAATATATTAAGAAGTAATATATTGAAATAGAATAATGCATCATGGATTTATTATCATGCATAATAAATCTAAATAGATTACTAATAAATTGCAAGGTTTGTCTTAAATTCAAAATACCAATGTATTTTATTACCACAGTAAGATAAAAAAGAAATATCATATGATCATTTTGATAGATACGGGAAAAAATTAGACGATACACAGAATCCTGTGTGCTTAAAAACATCACCACTACAACAACTTTAAGAACTATTGGAAAAACTATTAGAAAATTAGTAATGAGATAAAAGAAAAATATTTCATCTGAATAAAAGAGTACCTACAAAAGGCCTCTGGCAAAAATAAATCCCTGATGTGGTAAAACGTTTATTTCTTATTGTTTGTTTCATGTTTTATTTAAATTCTGGCTAGTTAACATGCAGTGTAATATTAGTTTCAAGTGTAGAATTTAGTGATTCATCACTTACATACAACACTCAGTGCTCATCACAAGTACCCTCCTTAATCCTCATTACCTATTTAAACCAGCCTTAGTCCACTTCCTCTCTGGTAATCATCAGTTTGTTCACTATGGTTAAGACTTTGTTTTCTGGTTTGCTTCTCTCTTCCACCGCCACCATGTTCATTTGTTTTGTTTATTAATTAAATATCCTTTAAAAAAAGATTTATTTATTTGAGAGAGAGAGAGAGAGAGTGAAAGCCCAAGCGAGAGGGCAGAGGGAGAGGAAGAGAGAATCCCAAGCAGACTTTGCATTGAGCATGGAGCCTGACATGGGGCTTGATCTCAGGACCCTGAGATCATGACCTGAGTGGAAACCGAGAGTTGGACACCTAACTGTGCTATCCAGATGCCCCTAAACGTTTGGATAATAAACAACATGTGGGTCAAAGAAAAAAAAATCTCAAGACATATTTTAAAGAACAGCAAAATGAAAGTAAAAACAATATCAAAATATGTGGTGTGCTTCAACAGGAGTGCTGAGAGGACAATGTATAGCATCGAATGCATATATTAAAAAAGAAGAATGGCCTAAAATCAACAATCACTTTTACTTTAGGAAACTAGTAAAATAAAAGCAATTTAAATCCTAAGTAAGCAAAATAAAGAAGAAATTAGAATTAGAGTAAAAATCAATGAAATTAAAAACAGTTTAATCAACACAGTAAATCAATAAAACTGAACACTGGGTTTTTGAAAAAAAAAATTATAAGCCACTATCCAGGCTAACTAAGAAAAAAGAAAGAGGATACAAATTACCAATATCAGCAATGAAAGAGGTGACATAACTGCAGATTCTGTGGATGCTAAAAGAATAATAAAGAAATACTATCAATAATTCTACAGCCACAAATTTGATTGCCCAGACAAAATGAAGCTATTTGTTGAAAGATACATTTACATAAACTTATACAAGAAGAAACAGACAATATGAATAAGCCTATATCCTTTAAAGAAATTGAATAAAAAAGTTAATAACCTTCCAAAACAGGAAATACCAGCCCCTGATAGGTTCACTAGTGAATTCTACCACACATTTAATGAAAAAATGATACCAAATTCTCTACAATCTCTTTCAGAAAATAGATCCAGAAGAAATACTTCTTCACTCAATCTGTGAAGCCAGCACAACACTAATACCAAAACCAAAGACATTACAAGAAAACTATAGACCAATACCTCCCATGAACAGACATATAAAAATCCTCAATATGAGGAAATTAAATGCAGTAACATATAACAAAAATTATACATGATGACCAAGTGAGATTTATTACAGTTATGCAAGTCTGTTTCAAGAGTCAAAAATCAATTAATGTATTCTATCACATCAACAGGCTACCAAAAAAATCACATGATCATATTTATAGAAGCAAAAAAAATTTGACAAAATCTAACATCTATGATTTAAAATGTTCAATAAACTAGGAATAGTTTACTGAACTAAACTAAAATAGGGAATTTTCTCAACTTGATAAAGAATATCTACAAAAATGCCTACAGCTAACATCATACTAATTGATGAGTTTGAAGCTTTTTCACTAAGATCATGTGCAAGGAAAGGCCATCCCCTTTCACCACTCCTTTTCAAAACTGTAGTGGAAATTCTAGCTATTGCAACAAGGCAAGACAAGGAAATAGAGGATGTAAAGATTGGGAATGGAAAAAAAAAAACTGTCTTTTTTTGCAGATAACACAATTGTCCATGTAAACAATCTGAAAGAATCACCAGAAAACTCAAGAACTAACATGCAATTAGAGTAAGTTAACAGAATACAAAGTTAATACACAAAAGTCAACTACTTTCCCATTCACCAGCAATGTATAAGTGAAATTTGAAATTAAAAACACAATGCCAATTGAACTTGCACCAAAAAATGAGATACTTACGTATAAATCCAAAAAAACATGTAAAAAATCTATATGAGGAAAATGACAAACTCTGATGAATAAAATCAAAGAACTACATAAATGGAGAGATATTCCCTGTTCATGGACAGGAAGACACAGTATTGTCAAGATGTCAGTTCTTTCCCAATTGATTTCTAAATTTAGTGAAACCTCAATCAAAATCTCATTAAGTTATTTTGTGGATATCAACAAACTGATTCTAAATTTTATAGGGAGAGACAAAAGACAAGAATAGCTAACATAATATTAAAGGAGAAAAACAAAGATTGAGGATTCATACTTCTTTTTTTTTGTTTTCTTAGATTTTATTTTATTTATTTGACAGAGAGAGACAGCCAGAGAGAGAGGGAACACAAGCAGAGGGAGTGGGAGAGGAAGAAGCAGGCTCCCAGCAGAGGAGCCTGATGTGGGGCTCGATCCCAGGACTCCAGGATCACGCCCTGAGCCGAAGGCAGATGCTTAACCACTGTGCCACCCAGGCGCCCCGAGGATTCATACTTCTTGACTTTAAGACTTACCGTAAAGCTAAAGTAACCAAGACAGTGTGGTATTAGTGAAAGTGTAGGCAAACATATTGGCGGAACAGAGTAGAGCCAAGAAATAGACCCACATAGATATGGTCTGCTGATCTTTGACAAAGGGGCAAAAGAAATAAAATTAATACAAAATATCTTTTCAAATAATGTGCTGAAACAAGTGGACATCCACATGCAAAAAAAAAAAAAAAAAAAGGGAATCTAGACACAGACCTTACACCGCTCACAAAAAATAACTCAAAATGGATCACAGACCTAAATGTACAATGCAAATCTATAAAACTCTAAGTCGATAATATAGGAGAAAATCCAGATAACTTGGGTACAGTGATGCCTTTTTAGATGTAAGACCAAAGGCACAATCCATGAAAGGAAAGGTTGATAAACTAGACTTCATTAAAATGTAAAACTGCTTCACTGTGAGTGACAGTGTCAAAAGAAAGAGAAGACAAGCCATGGACTGTGGGAAGATAATTGCAAAAGATGCATCTGATAAAGGACAACAGTAAAAAAGTCAGCAACTAGTTAAAAAAAAAAAAAATGAACCAAAGACCTTAATAGACACCTCACCAAAGAAGATATACAGATGGCAAATAAGCATATGAAAAGATGCTCCATATCACATGCTATCAGGGAAATGAGAATTAAAACAATGAGATATCACCACACATTTATTAGAATGGCCAAAATCCAGAACATTGACAACACCAAATGCTGGTGAGGATGTGGACAACAGGAACTCACTCATTGCTGGTGAGAAAGGAAACTGTTAGAGTTCAGTGATTCCTTACTAAACGAAACATACGCTTACCATATGATTCAATAATCGTGCTCCTTGGTATTTACCCAAAGAAGCTGAAAACCTATACCCAGATGTTTATAGCAGCTTTATTTATAATTGCCAAGACTTGGAAGCAACCAAGGTGTCCCTTGGTAGGTCAGCGCATAAACTGTGGTACAACGGACAATGGAATATTATTCAGCATTAAAAAGAAATGAGCTATCAAGCCATGCAAAGACATGGAGAAATCTTAAATATGCATTAGTAAGTGAAAGAAGCCAATCTGAAAAGACTATCTACTGTATGATTTGAGTATATGACATTCTGGAAAGGGCAAAACTACCAAGACAGTAAAAAAAAAAAAAAAAAAAAGTGGTTGCCAGGGAACTTCGGAGGAGGGGATGATGAATAGGCAGAGCCCACAGGATTTTTAGGGCAGTGAAATACTCTGTATGATACCACAATGATGTATACACATCATTATACATTTTTTTTAAAACCCATAGTCCATACAACGCTAAGGGTGAACTGTAATATAAACTCTACACTTTGGGTGATTATGATATGTCAATGTAGGTTCACCAGTGGTAACAATCCTACCACTGCAGTGGGAGATGCTGATATTTGGGAAGCTAAGCATGTGTGGAGAAAGAGGTATATGGGAAATCTGTACCTTTGTTCAATTTTGCTGTTTCCCGTAAACTGCTCTAAAAATGTTGCCTTAGTTGAAAAAATAATAATTCTTATAATACCACCTAAACTTATTAAAAAGCTAGAAATAAATCCAAAACTAAAACATATTATTGAGAAGAATTAAATTAGCCCTAAATTAATCAACAGATATAACACTTTAATGGACGGGAAAACTGGCTATTGTAAAGATAACAATATTCCCAAATAAAAATTTGTAGGTGGATATTTTGAGCTCTAACTCATTTGACCCTATATTAGGGTTGCAGACCCTAAAACTAGTCTACAGTTGGAATTCAAACACAGACTCATTTTGTTTTGAAATTTGTAAAGAAATTTTACTTACAACCAGATCCTTGCACTTTTTTTTATAGATGTAAATGATGATACACCTTGTCCACATTAACAGGTAGACAGAAAAAACATTTTTCAATTGTTTGATCTACCTCTGTATTATACCCAAAAGTTACATGGTGACCTATCATCAAAAATTATTTTTAATGAAGTCTCCACTGACAAATCGATTTGATCTTCCATCAGCGTTGTTCAAATCAGAAATTGAAAACTGATTTGAAAAAGGATTTGTTACACAGTTATTTGAATTATTCATTTTCTCAACACCTACATCAATATTGTGAATTGTTCCTGTGGTGCCTCTGAGATTTTTACATCCCACCACAATCTACTATAATAAATTAAAAGTAGATTAGAGGTTTTCCATTGTTTTGTGAAGTGTGAGAAAGGCGATTTATTTAAAGGGGAGATGGAAAATGCGAATCTGCATAATGATGTAAGCACTCATGGATAAGTTGGAGGCAAAAGTATATACAGAAGATGTGAACGTGGGTATTGAATCCCTCACCACTATTTGTATCCCTGAAACCCCTGGGATGTTTTTATGTACTCCCAGGTGTAAACATATGCTAGTTTTATGCCCACTGCACTAAGATAAACTGCATTTTCTCCTGCTTTCCTTAGACACCTCACTTCAGCTCACTGAAATAATCAGGATCTTATAGTAGGCATGGGATTTCCTCCCATCAGCACTTAATTCACCTGAAGCCTGAAGATAATTTTGTCTTGAGGTGACAGAATAGGCATGTTGAGACTTTGGAATTGTTTTCAGCCATAAGCTACTGTTAAAAAGGCCCTAACTTCAATATTCAAAAGGCCCTGTTTAATAAATAAACAAAAATCGGAGGGCTTTGCTAAAGTTCAAAGTGGAAGAATATGTTCTATGCATACACTCATCATTACTTTCAGATATATTGATAATTGTCCAGGTTGGTAGTCAGAGTATGTGATATAATGACATAGTGATTGTATGCGATGTAAGTATCAACATAACTGAACATATTTATAAATTTATATATTAAGCACTAAGCTGTTGCTTTCCAGATTTCACTATGCATGTAAATCACCTAGAGAGTTAAAAAATAAAGATGAAAGTATAGCTTTTGATTCTTACTTCAATCTACTGAATCAAAATTGCAGCAAATGAGGCCACATAATTCTTAAGCACTGGCCTGCTTATACCTATTTGAGAATTATTCCTCAGTTATATATATATATATATATATATATATTATATATTATATATCTGTACATATACATATATATATATATATACATACATATACATATATATGTAATCATACAGAAAAATTTTTCAGTAATTTTCAGGGGAACGTTTCTTGCTAGCACATTGCATTACTGTGCTTAAGTTAACATACCCCATCATGCATTCTACTTGCTTCTCTAGTGAACGGACAATTGGTCTGAATGCTTACATACGTCAATGCAGGAAGAAAAAAAAAAGATCAAAATATGTTCTTTTTAAGAGTATGTAAAAGTGTATTGGTCTTCTGTCAATAAGATTATTATTCTCTTTTAGAGAAATAAACAAGTAGAGTACAGGTTTAACTGTGTTAATAGCTATTAAAGAAATTAAGCAAGAATTGGCTTTGGAAGAGGGTGTTAATATCCGTCATTCTCTTTAGTTGACAATTCAATCATCTCAACCTCAAAGTACATGTTTGTGTAACAAGTATTCTTGGTCCCTGGTTGTTGTCTTAATAAGCATGTAGGTCTTTACATTATGGTTGATTTTAAGTGCTATGGAGACTATTTCACAAAAGAAATTGTCACTACTTTCTATTTAAATTGGGGTCTGGAAGGCTATGTGTAACAGCACACCTGATAATTGGTTCTATTATGAAGCACTGTCAAGGTAGATTTTCCAAGTACCAAACAAAATGCTTAACACTCATTTCCAGGCAGAAACTGCAATGTAGTGCTGCGGCAGCAAAAAATCCCAATTCTAATTGCATAGAGTAAATCCAATTATGTCTTATATAATCCAGATGCTAAACTGACACTCGGGGTATTGCCTGTTCCCCATATTTGGAAGAGGTGAGGACAAGTTATTTTTTAGCATGAATCTTACAGCATAAATTAAATATCTGATAAATTAGATTAATGATAGATTACATTAATAAACTGCCTTTTTAATAACTCAAATAGTGGTTGCAGCTCCTTTGTTAGTACCTTCATAAGTATGTTATACATTTGACATTCAGAGCTTTTGAACTCTTTCCAAAATCAATTACATTTCAATTAATGAAGTACAGATTATCAGATTTCCACCAGGATGCCCCCCCCCCCCAAAACCCAGAAGACTTGAATGCAATTGTATAGGTCAGTCTGGCTGGGCAAAAGATTCAAATTCTCTAATCCCCAGTTTCTTTATCAGTCACGTGTAGATAATATTTGATGTGCCTTGTAGGGTCTTTTGAGGCTTAAATGAGATTATACATGTAACAAGTCTAGCAAGATGCCTAGAGCATACTACATGTTTAATAATTATCAACTATGATCTGATTTCAAATTATGAAGTATGCTTGAATTCTACCAACTGTAATTTTTACGTGCATTCATTTAGCAACTTATTTTCAGTGTTTTCAACATGTCTTCATTTCTTGGTATTTTGACATAAAAATGAATGAAACACAGTTCCCACTTGCCTTGGCTATGTTCCACAGAAGCAGAGCCAGAGGTGTGGATTTATGAAAATGTTTTATTGAGGAATACTTTTGGGAAAAAGTCATTTAAGTACAAGGGGCATATGCCTGGAAAAGGAAGAAGCTAGGCAAACAGAACTCTAAGAGGAGGTCTAACTCTAGGCTGGCCCCTAGGCAATCGAAAGCATCCATTGCAACATAGCCATCCCCACCTTGGTACAAGTGCTGGGACTTTGTACCTTGCTATAGATAGTACTTCGGTCATCCACCTAAGATTTTCTGAAGAAGGCTACGGGCATAAGCCCTAAACCAAGGGGGGAAGAGGACAGGTATTGACCACATCAATCAAAATGGTAGAAGGGTGTCAGGGGAATGGAATGAGGCATCCCCAACAGTATCCTCTCTACTACCCATATAATAAATCCCAGTCAAGTGAAACAGGTGATCAGGAAGATAGTGATGTAAATCATTTCAGTTCATTGTGCAAATGCTCTGACAGAGTGCCAGTCCATACTGCTTACAAGTTTTCTCCATCTGGCTGTTGTACACCACTGAGCCTCTGGCCCACAGAGCCTCACCACCCACACCCTACCTCCAGCCTGCTCAACTCATACTTTTCTTTCAAGACTCAATCTAAAGCATTATTACTTTCTGGAGAATCTCTCTGACTTCTATCTCAGCCTCCTTCTACATCTGCTAAAGCAGCCTGTTTTAGTCCATGTGGGCTGCTATCACAAAAATATCATAGACTGGGTGGTTCATAAACAACAATTCATTTCTCACTTAGTCCTGGAGGCTGTGAAGTCCAAAATCGAGGTGCCAGCAGATTTGGTGTCTGGTGAGGACTGGCTTGCTAGTTCATATACTGCTACCTTCTCGCTGTGTCCTCACACAGTGGAATGGATGGAGACTCTCTGGGGTCTCTTTTATAAGGTCATTGATCTCACTCATGGGGGCTCAACCTCATGACCTAATTACTTTTCATTCAAAATCCCTCCCCCACCAAATATCATGACATTGGGTGTTAGGATTCAACATATGAATTTGGGGGGCAGACGCATTCTCTCTAGAGTACTGCCTGTGTACAAAGTTCTCTCAAACATTTATCATGCTTTATTGTAGTCACTGGTTGATTATTTTTTTTCATTTTTCCAACTAAATTGAATACTCTGAATGTAAGAACAGTATCTTCTTATTCCTCTTTGGTAGGTTTAGCTTGATACTTACACATTCTAAATGGCTTAATAAAGGTTTGGTGAATGAATAAATAAGTACATGAATAAATAAGAACATTAACGTCCCCTACGTCACCATGCAAATGTATAATCTACATATTCCTATAATCTCTCTCAATTTTATGTGAAATGTACCTATTTATAGCTAGACTGGCACTTGATTTTGGATTTCATCTTATGATTTTCGCAGTCACTCAGTGTCCAGAAGATGAATTCGATTCTCTGAAACTTTTCTGGAACTATTTCCATAGTTCTTCAGTGCATTCAATTAAAAAAAAAAAAAAATTTAAAAGAAAAAGAGAGAAAGGTGTTTTCACCAGAATTTTCTAAAATGTCCAACAAAAGCAATGATAAGGTTGATTTTATATTCATATATGTAAATATATAAATCATATATATTTATATATAATATAAATACATACATAAATAAAATATATAAATAGATATGTATATATATAAACAACGAACAAATAAACAAAAACAAGAGACACCATCAAGAATAAATGGGTTGTTCTAGGACATCACTTGCTAGAAAGAGCTTCTACCTAAGCAATGAGAAAAGAGGAGAAAAGGGGACATCTTTGCATTTCTCTGAGAGAAATTGCTGCTTTTGCTTCCCTTGGAAGCATAAACTCATTCTCAAGAGATAATTATTTAACATTAATCTCTGGTAGGCTTGTCACAATAAAATGAATTCAGGTTTTATACTCGAAATCTTATACTTTGAGAAATTCCTGTGAATTTATATAAGGACCTTGTATTTCTCTGATCCTGTGAGAATTTGCACCCTATTTTCAGTAAGTCTGTACTTCTCCGTAGGCAATTTCCATATGCTGCCTTGTGTAATAGATATTTTTTACAAACTTTATATCTCCCATGCAGGATTCTGACCTCGCACAGGACCAAGAGCGTTGATTAACATCCAAGAGTCCATTAAGACATGTTTGTTGAGTTGAACTGACAAAGATAGTGATCAAACTAAGCGATACTATTTTTAGTCAAAAAGGAGTTTTGAATAGGCATGAAATGGACTCTATTTGTGTTTCCTTGGCTTGAACAGGGCTGATTGGACTCAAGAAGGAGTCTCTGAATCCTCAAGAAACCTTAAGAAAGCGGCTCAAATGCTTTCTTCTCCGCAAAAATTGCCGGGCTTCTGATTGCTAATTATCCAAAATAAAATGTGCACTTTGGGCCACAGCTGCCTCAACTGAGGATCCGTGCAAGTGGAGAAGGCAAATAAGGCTGGATTTGATAAAAAGAAGGCATCCACTTGGACCTGGTTTGTTTGAAACTGTACACATCTGGAGAGTTCCTTGTGAGCAAACCAAATCCTCTTTTGAGGAAGTATGGATTATTGGTGAAAAGAAATGTGTCTTCTTTTGTCTGGCCACGATGCCAACTAAAACTCAACAAACTTACCTGTTCTTTAAGGTAGCATGTATTTGCTCCCTTATAGCTAAGTTTCCTCTTTTTACCAGGACAACACCCATACTGGATTAGGGGCCCAGACCACTCCGGTATGACCTCATCTTAACTAACTACAGCTGTAACAACCCAACTGAATTTCCAAATAAGGTTACATTTTGAGGTACTAGGAGTTAGGACTTTGATATATAAATCTGCGGGAGATAGAATTCAACTTATAACAAAACTCTTTCACTTGGCTCATGTTCCCTTTTGACTTAGCCCTCATCATTGTCGCTGCTGTTTTTGTTTGCTTATCTAGAAATTCTTTGTGGTGCTGCAAAGATGTTCCAGACTCTGTAAGCCACTACAGGCTTATCTTGTATATTTCCTGCCCCAATTCGAGAATCAGCTATTTCTCAAAGGAGTCCTGGTTCCTTTTATTGGAGAATGCTATTAGAAACAAAGATCTAGGGATGCCTGGGTGGCTCAGTCGGTTAAGGGTTTACCTTCAGCTCAGGTCATGATCCTGGGGTCCTGGGATGGAGTCCCGTATCCGGCTTCTTGCTCAGTGGGGGAGCCTGCTTCTTCCTCTCCCTCTGCCTGCCACTCCCCCTGCTGTGTTCTCTCTCTGACAACTAAGTAAAATCTTAAAAAAAAAAAAAAGAAAAGAAAGAAAGAAACAAAGATCTGAGTGCTAGACATCCTCTTTGCTACTGGGGTGTCATTTTTTTAGGTCCTCTGAGATGGCAAAGACGGATATGTTTGTATTCTAACCTGTGCATATACTCCTGTCTATCAATATTGTATTGATGTTTGCACCTGTCTCTACTGCACTTGTATCTATATTAAGTTAAACATGAGTTCTTACTGAAGTCTCCAACTTTATCTCATTGTCACATGGATTATTTTAGCCTACCCCTCCTTGATCTGTCACCCCCCACACCACACTTTCTGCCATGCATTTACTTAATTGTTTACTACCATTATACACATAAAGCAGTACCTAATTGTTAACCACACACCCTTCGGAAACCATGTTATCAACTAGACTACAATGGTTATATGCAGTCTCCCAGTGTCCATCCATGTTCTAAGTTATTTAGGTCACACTTTATTCCCTATCCCCTTCACTGAAGTTCTTTTGTATATTTTTAATACATTTAACATCTCTTGTAGTGGTCTCATTCTTTCCTGGGATGCCTGACTTTCTAAATGGTTTCTTTTTAATTTGCATATATTAAAGTTTGATTTTATGATATAAAGTTCTATGGGATTTGACAAATTGATACTGTCATGTATCCCTTATTACAGTTTCATCCAGAATAGTCTCCTAAAAATTCCTTGTGTGTCACATGGTCATCCCTCTTCTCTTCCCCTCGAACAACTTGGAATCATGATATTCTTATTGTCTATAATTTTGCCGTTTCAAAAAAGTCATATAATTGGAATAACATAGTTATGATAGCCTTTTTAGAGTCATTGCTTCTTTCACTTAGCAATATGCCTTTAAAGCTCCTGTATGTTTTTTCATGACTTGAGCTCTCTCTCTCTTTTTGAGGATTTTTTATTCATTGGGGGGGGGGAGAAGGAGAGGGAGCGAGAAACTTAAGCAGACTTGGGGCTTATGTGGGGCTCCGTCCCCCAACCCTGAGATCAGGACCTGAGCCAAAACCAAAAGTCAGGCATTTAACCCACTGCACCACCCAGGCTCCCCATCTCTGTTTTTTGATTACTGAGTAACAGTCTATTGCATGAACGTTCCACAATTTGTTTATCCAGTCACCTATAGAAAGACATCTTGATTGCTACTGGTTGGGGGAAATTACTAAACTTCTATAAACATTGATGTGCTATAAGCATTTTGTGTGGACATATGATTTCAATTCAGTTAGCTAATACTTAAACACATGAATGCTGGATTATATGGTAAGACTACATTTGGCTTTGTACAGAGCTTCCAAACTATTTTCCAAAGTGACTGTATCATTTTGCATTTCCACCAGCAAGCAGTGAGAGCTTTTGTTGTTCCATATCCTCACCAGCATTTGGTATTATCAGTTTGCTGGATTTTTGCATTATAATAGTTGTGTAATGGTATCATTGTTATTTTACAAGTCTCTACTGATAAATGAGTTGGAGATCCTTTTATATGCTTACTTGCCATCTGTGAATCTTCTTTGAGGAGGTTTCTGTTCAGAAGTTTGCCCATTTTCCAAGAGCACTGTTTATTTTCTTATTGTTTAGTCTTAAGAGTCTTTGGCATATTTTGGATACTAGTCCTTTATCAAATATGTGTTTGGCAAATATTTTCCCTTGTCTGTGGTTTGTCTTTTAATTTTCTTGACAGTGCTTTTAACAGATCAGAAGACTTCAATGTTAATAACATCCAACTTATTTTTTCTCCTTGACAGATTGTGCTTTTGGTGTTGTATCTAAAAAGTCATTGCCGAACCCAAGGTCACCTAGATTTTCTACTACGTTATTTTTTAAAAGTCTTATAATATTGCATTTTACATTTAAACCTGTGATTCATTTTGAGTTAATTTTTATGAGAATCATAACATCTTTGTCTAGATTTAATTATGTTTTGCATGTGGATACCCAGTTGTTCCAGCACCATTTATTGAAAAGACTATCCCTTCTCCATTGAATTATTTATCATCCTTTTTTGAAAATCAGTTGACTATATTCCTGGTCTGTCTATTCTGTTCCATTGATCTATATATCTATTCTTTTGCCATACATGCTGCCTTAGTTACTATAGCTTTATATTAAGTCTTGAAGTGGGGGTGGTGTCGGTCCTACAGCCTGGCTCTTCTTCTTCAATATTATGTTGACAATTATGGGTCCTTTTTGCCTCTTCATATAAACTTTAGAACCAATTTGTTGATATCCACAAATTGATTTTGATTTGGGATTGCATCGAATCTATAGATCAATTTGAGAAGCATTGCCACATTAGGAATAATGAGTCTTCCAATCCATGAGCACAAAATATCTCTTCATTTGTTTAGTTCTTTGATTTCTTTCATCAGAGTCCTGTAATTTTCCATATGTATGTCCTATAAATATAGATATTTATTTATGCATGTGTGTATGTGTGTGTGTGTATTTATAGGACATACATATGGAAAATTACATGCTTTCATGTAATACATACATTACATGTAATACATACATTTCTTTCATCAGAATCCTGTAATTTTATACACACACACACACACATATATATGTATGTATCTTTTGGATTTATGTTTAAATATTTCGCTTTTGGGGGTTACTATAAATGCCACTAGATTTTTTTTTTAATTTCAAATTCCAGTTGTTCATTGCTGGTGTATAAGGAAGCCATTGACATTTGTATATTGCTCTTATATCCTATGCCCTTGCTTAATCACTCATTCTTTCTAATACCTGGATTGTCTGTGATTTGGTTTATATCATGAAGTATTTCATGCTCTTTCACCACAATCATCTTTTTCATCTGGGATAGTCCCCCCACAGACCAATCATGAAACTAAATTAATTATGAAAGTCAGTCTGCTCTACTTAATCCAATTAAACTTAATTGCATGATCCCTATATTCCTAATCATCCTCACCTAAGGGACGTGTTACCTTCATGTTTTTAAACAGATTTTCTGAGCCAAATCATTTTCACAAATATGACTCTCAGAAAAGACATTTTAGGTACAAGAAGACCGAGGGAAATCAGATTTATCTCATTAACCTAAAAGTTTGTGCCAAACCTCATAATGATTTGTGGACTGCCCATAAAGCCTCATTGATAATGGAAACAATTCTGCCAGAGGGAGTAGCATGTGAACAAACTGCAGAACTGACTAATTGAAAAGGCGAAGAACATAGTTAACTTTTTGTATTAATCCAAAATAAAAAGCATTAAAATCAAGCTGTAAGCTTACATGATTGTGAAAATCAGTACATAAAGACATTAATGCAAATGCCCTGACATAAATTATAGGCATGAGACAGATTGCGCCATTTTCCTATAATGTGCAAGTGGAAGTAATTCCTGATTTAGAAATTAAGAATAGTAGCAGTGCTAAAGAACTCAAAATTGCGTGATTTAATTTGTCTCAAAAGAGGAGGTTGATGGTATCATTTGTCCAAAAGTTACATGGCCAATGAGTGGTACAGACAAAGTTGAGATTTAATCTATATTCCATTATGCTCTTTCACTCAATACATGGAATACACACACCCACACGCACATATATACATATATATACACATGCATAAATAAATATACATATTTATACTATGTAATTTTATATGTGATTTTTTTAATGGAAAGAGTAATTTTGCTATATAGAGTCACTGGTGGGTCAATCTATTCTTAGAAAATTAACATAAATAGCATCTTTCAAGAACTTGGAAGGTGTCATCATAGACTATCATAATCAACTGTGTTCTGTCAAGAATGGACAACTCCCAACAGTAGACTACCTTTAGAAATCTCTAGGAAGGCAGGTTTTGTAACACCCTTAAGTGACTCTCCCATGTTGTAAAAATAGCCAGTACTAAAGCTAGGGTTGAACTATGATTTTCCTGAATCACGACGTCCCCAAGAGCACATAGAAAAGCAGAGCTAGGCTACTAGGCAACTAATACTGGGTCATTCTAACCATAAAAATGGAAAACGTGTCAAATGCTTTTTTCCCTTTCTCCCTCACCGCCAGGTCTCTCATCAGTATTGTGATGTGAAGAGTGCCTTCTTCGGAGCTGGAGAAAGACGGAGGTGTTCTTCAACCTGTACTGAAGGAAAAAGGGAGACAGAACAACCCAAAGTGAACGGAAAGATTCCCAAAAGGGAAGGTGAGACTAGACAGATTTCCACTCTTCTTTCATTGAAACTTTTAGGTTTGGCATACTTTCTATTTGGGTACCTGAGCATTTTGTCAGAACCTCACAGCCAGAAATAAAATAAATTCTTCTGACTTCTGAGGCCAGGTTTTGAACAGTGGCAAAGAAAACTTAAGGGGAAACAAAAGGGGAAACAACAGTGTTATAATTGGAGGAAGGGAGCGCAGAATCACTTTTGTACACCTGTTTCTCATAAGGATGATAAGCACCTTACAAACAGAGCAAAAATAAATGCAAATAATAATAGATAATCTCTTTCAAGAGATGTGGATATGGGGTGTTGATTTTTTATTCTTTATTAGAGGTAAGAACATCTATGGAAATCTGGAGAATCTCAAAATGCGATACTATGATTGAAACACTTTTTCTATTAGGTCAGGTTGGAGATTTATTTATCAGTTCCTAAGCTGCAATGTATACACTCTGTATTGATTCTGATACACAGTATCTGAATTTCCCCTATTCATTTTAGCTCTCAGTTGTTTTCTTTAATTGAATTTTTATATCAAATAAATCTATAAACCACCCGACCAGGCATAGCTTTGGTTTCAGTACTTTAAATTTGAAACAGTATTTCTTCTATCTGATAAATTTGTAATAATTGCCTATAATGGGAGATAATGTAACACAGCAGATAAAAACAAAGACTTTGGAGACAGATGGCCTGGGTTAAAATCTTATTTTGAGCTCATGACCAGTTTGAACATGGGAACCTTACTTAAACTTTCTAAGCCTTGGTGTCCTTATCTGTGCAAAGGGAATGATAACAATAATATCTGGCTCTTGGGTTTGTTATGAGAGAGAAGTTCATTTATGAAATACATCTTTACACATATAATTGCCCCATGGATACTAGTTATACTTTTCATTATACGCAAACATTATTCTACCTGCAAAACTGAAAGACTGTTTATAGATAAGAGATCAGTCCAGTTCCAACAATAGCTAAATTGTGGAAGGAGCCGAGATGCCCTTCAACAGATGACTGGATTAGGAAGATGTGGTCTATATATACAATGGAATATTACTCAGCCATCAAAAAGAACAATTTCACAACATCTGCAGCAACATGGACGGGACTGGAGGAGATAATGCTAAGCGAAATAAGTCAAGCAGAGAAAGACAATTGTCATATGCTTTCACTCATTTATGGAACATAAGAAGTAGGAAGGTTGGTAAGAGAGGAAAGGGAAGAAGAAAGGGGGGGGTAAACAGAAGGGGGAATGAAGCATGAGAGACTATGGACTCTGGGAAACAAACTGAGGGCTTCAGAGAGGAGCGGGGTGGGAATGGGATAGGCCAGTGATGGGTATTAAGGAGGGCACTTATTGCATGGTGCACTGCGTGTAATACGCAAGTAATGAATCATGGAACTTTACATCAAAAACTAGGGATGTACTGTATGGTGACTAACATAATATAATAAAAAATTATTACTAAAAAAAAAAAAAAAGATCAGGGAGCCCTCACTGCTTTTAACTCCATTAACAAATAAGATATGTTTTCTCTTCAAAGAATATGAAACATTAGAAAATCAGGCATAATATAACATCAAGCATGTTATAAGGATTCAGATCAAAGCTACAGAAGGGAATTTGGAGGGATATGAAATGGAACATGAATTTGCAAAGAGAAAGCACATTCAGAGGGTTATTAGAAGTAAAGGAGTGTAGGATATATTATTCTGAATTATTAAGCTATTTCAACTTTGCATTTGAGTTATGAAAATGCCAATGAATTAACTCTTTTGGAAATTGCTAGAAGTACTCTGGGGTTATTAACATTATATAATTATGTACTTAAAGAGCAATCAGTTTTCCCTGGAGGAATAAAGAAAACCACTCTAGTTAAGTGACTTTTTATTTCTAGTGATATTAAGTTCTACACTATGAAGCAGGGATGCTTTGAATAGAAACACATAAAAGAGCAATGAGTTTGGAATAAAAACTTGGGTCTTTCCCATTCTCTTGTTGCTTACATATTTAATCTTTGGATATTCCAACGCAGGCATTTTCAAAAATAAGAGACTTACTTTAAAACAAAAGTTTGGGGAATATTAAACAAGATGACACATGCTCAAGTTTTCAGCAAAATCCAAAGTCCTCTATAAGCTAAGGTGTTATCCTCTCAAAATGAAATTTAAAACCCAAAATTATCTGAAATCACCTTATAATATGACTTTACTTTTCTCTTTTGGTTAAACACATTGCTTATTTTATTCTCATTGATACTTTGTGAGTCATTGGGATGACTCTTATTGTTCTTGTTTTGAAGACTACAAAACTGGGATTTGAGGAATTTAAATGATTACCATTAGCATTTGGCCTAAAGTGCAGAGGCAAAACCAAAAAGCAAAGTCTTAAGATACAAAGTACAAACATCTGGCCAGACACCAGCTGCCACTTTATGATTTTTGGTAGTCTTCAAGATATGTTGAAATACTAATAAGAGAAAACGTGTCATATCCATTCTGTTTCCTCAGCCCCTGTACAGAGTAGTAGACATTGGGCACATCGAGGACTCTGGGGATTGACTGTAGACTGTCGGACACTATAGTCAGCCAGTGCATCATTGGATTCTCAGGTATCTGTGTCTCTTGGTTTACCTTCTTTTCAACTTTATTTCCCATGGTTACACATATGCATCAGAGTGGTGCTGGTGAGGGTGACCCTGATGGTTATTTTTCTGTAAATAAATGTATGTTATGTATATATATATATATATATATATATATATATTCCATCTGGGGCTTTCAAATGGTCAAAGAGTGATCTCACCGCAAGTGAGAATGAGCTGTCATAGTGAACTAAGAATTGAAATGTCAATCAGGAGACATGTAGTCTAAGCTGACCTTAGCCCCTGATACAATCTTCGGGGCATCAATTATGACATAATCACCATAGAAAAGCTTTGATGCCCTTTCTATTCCCTTTGTGATTCTAAATTAGTTTTCTGAAATAAAAAGTCTCAGGCAGCATGTACTGTACAAGATATTTAACGTGTACTAAAAAATTTACTCTGCTACACTGTGCTTCATAATGTATAATATGTAAACAGAATTTATTATGTGTTTTTCTTTTTCTAGTTTATATAACTTTACACAAAAATTTAAGGTAACTGATTCCAACCAATCTTTAACCACTACAAATTAAACACATGTGACTTAAAATACATTGCTTTTTTAACATTAGAAATTTTTTGGATGAAGATAATGTTTGTATAATAAGGTGGAATAGAAGATTATAGCCTTATAACACTATCACCAAAGTTAATGACTTAATTATTAATTGACTGGAATTATGATAAGTATTCAAAATCAATAGTTATTCTCTATTTTAAAATTAAGTGCTTAGAATAGTGTCCATCTCCAAAAAGTGGTATACGTATTTAAACAATTCCAAGTGTAATCACTGGAAGTATTTTTTCCCTTCAAAAGTTAAATCAAATGACATTAGCTTATAGGTTAAAGGTACTCAAATAAGTCCCCCAAAGTCTATGAAAAATGAGAACTTTATCTACCACATATTAAACATATAAAACTATATTAATCAAATTCATGTGATCTTGGTTTAAAAATGGACTAGAAATAGATACCAAGATATTAGTGTATTTAATAGACGAGAAGGTGATATTTCAATTCATTGAAAAGAAGATTGTTTTATAATATTATAGAAGAAATTTATTCACCTAGAAAATAAATAACAGTGTTTACCTATTACCTTATGCCATAAATGACAGATAAATTATAAATGAGTACGAGACTTAAATGTTGACAAAAAATAAAAACAAAACATTACCATGTAATTTAAAGTCAAGGAGAGCTTCTTACCCAAGCTTCAAAATCCGTAGGCTAAAAAAGAAAGTATGTAGACTTGAAATATAAAAAATAATGATTTTTATAGCAGATTATTACATAAACCAAACCAAATAGCATACCATAGATTTGAAATACAGATTTGCAATTTAGGTAAGACAAAAAGAATTACTATCTATTACATAGCTATTGCTCTTAACAAATTGAGCAAAAAGACATTATTACAATTATCTAATGGGCAGAGCACATGAATAGACAATTCACTGAAGAGCAATTGATGACCAATACATATTTCGTAAACACTTAAATTAACAACTTGGAAACACAAATTAAGGTAACAATGAGCCATCATATTATGCTTATCAGATTGGTAAATAAAATGAAGGATAATTACTGCTCCTATGAGTGTGAGTTACATATCCTTTTATAAATGTGAATTGATAAAGTCTTTCTTAAATGAATCTAGCACACCTATAAATAAAATTGAGTAAGCATAAAGGAATGGCATTGTTTATATATCAGAATAAAATAAAGTAATTACAAGATTTCTCATATTTAAGTATTTAAGTACGTGTGAATATGTGTGTGTGTGTCTGTAGATGTGCTTGCATATGATTACATAAACATGAAAAAACTTTTTTTTTTTAAGTTGTTAACATTGATTTTTTGTGGGTAAGACAGCTGGTATGGTTGGGAGATGATAACATTAAGCTAATAAATAAATATATTGAGATTACTGTCAGCCCAAATAGGGCTTTGGTTCATAGTCTAAGTAAGATGAGAAGCCTCAGGAAAGCTTACATGAATAAACAGCCATTTCTACATTTGCAGCAAAGCCTTTGCTTGAATATTTATGTTCTGCATCTGGAGTTGTGTTTTCTGGTTCATTTGTGATTTTTAAGAGTCTATTCTCACCTTCCCTTTCCCCTTCTGTCATTTTCTTCCCTGGTCTTCCCTACAGTCTTTGTAAATTCTTCCCTTCCACTTTTCTGTACCGGTTCTTCTTCCTTTCCCCCTTTCCACCCTCTTCCCTCTCTTCTTTTCTCTCCTCCCCTCCCCTCTTCTCTGTCTTTCTTTCCTTTACTTCCAGCCTCCCAATCTTATTGTCCTTCAATCTTTCCTTTCCTCCCCTTCACGGAGGGACCTGTGTGTGTGACCATGAATGCAGGTGGTGGGGCAGGGGAGGAGGGTGGCAGACAGGCAGGAAAGCAGGAGATGGGGAAGGTCATCTAGAAGCATCAGTATCTTTGGTGGACAAGAAAACAGCACAGTAAGGGAAGGGGGTGGTGAAAGGCCAAAAGTGTGCCTGGAAGAAGGAATTAGGACAGTGGGAGGTGAACCACTAGGATTTGTCAGTGGGAGGCCAGTGGGAAGTAAGTGGAGAGGGAGGTGCCATGAAGGAGCCATCTGATGACCTAGAAAGCAATTTAGAATGAGTGCAGAGGCGATGGAGAGAGGCGGCTGGCTTGGCTGGGAGATTAGTAATATAGAGCAAATATGTAAAATGATCAAATAATAAATACAAATATTGATTATAATGTGATCCAGGTTTTTCAATATTAGAGAGACATTATGGAAATACAAAAAGGGAGAAGACTAGAAAAAAAACTTGAGATGCTGTGTTGAAATTGGAATTTAATTTCTAATAAATATGCACATATAGATATACACATTGGTTTAGATGTCTGTGGAGCCCTTTTGGTTCTGAAGAGATAGATGATTTGGAGTTGAGGGTAGAAGAGTGTTAGCTGACATTTGCCCAGAATTCTCTTCTTCCTGATGATCTTAAAGATATATTATCTTTGTCTCAGTTGTTGGCAGTAAATTCCAACTCAAGTCAAGAAAGGAGGAAATAGTAGAGGCAATCAAACTTGAATCCTTATTTTGTCATTTACAGCTTGGGTTGTTTGGAAGGACGAAATGAAATGAAATCTATTACTTATCTGCTGTTTGGATGTACTGAAGTTAAAACTAAATATACCACCTGATTTTCAAATAAGAATCACCGTTCTGATTCATAGATGGCTGAAGTTACCTCAAACAGGGGTGAGGAGCATTACTTTGCAGGAAGGAAATGAGGCTCAGGCAAGTGGAATGACTTGATTAAAATCCAACAGCCTAAGAAGAGCAGAACCCTGGACCTGAGCTCAAATTTCCTTCACACTGACCCAGCAGCAAAGAACCATATTCATTTAATCTAATCTCGATGATTTCTGAAAACCAAAGTCCTTTTGCTAAAGGATTTCATCATCTTAATTTTTATTATTTAGCTAATTAAACACTTTAATGACAAGGGTAGGATGGCTCTGAGGGTATCTAATTGATGCGTATTTCCCTATGCTAAGCTTCATTCTACAATTTGACCTATAATACCCAATAAATGATGATAAGGAAAAATACTGTCTTTGGTACATAAGGATGAAAAAGTCCAAACTGGCATTTTGGGATTTCCCCCTTATCGTAGCAGCACACAGGCAGCACATTCTGACCTATTAAACTGGTGACGTATGGTCTATTGAGGTATTGTTATGAGAAAATGTGAAATAAATTTCCCATTGAAAACATGTTGGTAAAACATTGGCGGGTAAAAGTTCCATAGCACAGAGAGAAAATGTCTTCGAAAATATCGAAGTGATGGTCATGTTTTAAGTTGACAAGTAGTTGCCTGAATCCTCCCTTGAAATCAGTCAACTGCTCATTTTGCGGATGCTGTTAAGAATTGAATTTCTAAAGCAAAAATGTCCTATGGCTCAGAATAAGTGCAAAGATGTGCCAATTTTTTTTTAAATGTCTTATATAATCTTGTTTTGATGTAAACAATAGAGTCAGATCTTATAATAAGATCCAATTAACATGATGTTGACAATCACTGTGTCAGGGAGGAAGAAGAATATTGCATGCATTTTTCACCTTTGACCAGAAGCTCATTATCTTTGCATGTATTTCTTTGCTTTTATCATCAAAGCACATTAGTGTAGTAAAAGGAATAAATAAGGTGGTAAAACACAATAAATAAAGGCACGGTACAGGAGGTTAACAATATGCAATGGTAAAATACTATCACCTTTCACTGATGAGCATACATTTGGAAGGTAAAAAAGCACAACTGCATAACAGAAGAAAAACGTTAGTAAGGCGGTGTTTAGAATTAATAGTGATACAAACTTGGAAAAATTTCTAACATTTAGAACAAAAAGATGTTTTAAACATTTTTCTTCTCTCTCTCTCTCTCTCTCTCACACACACACACATTGATTTGATAACAATATTCTTTATTTTACTCTTTGAAATTTCACTGTCATTCCTTTCTTTATATCCTCTTCTCTGGTTTCTTTTTTGACCCAACATGTGATGGCCTCTTATATCTTATGTCTCCTTTTTCTTTTCTTTTCTCTTTTTCTTTCCGAATGGAAGCTGTAAGAATCCGCTGAGCTATAGTGGCAGTCTTTGTTCCTTAAAACCTGGGTCCATTTAGTATCACTATTGTGTTCTCCAGGACTCTGTCGGATGAAGGGATTGAGAGAGCTGCAGGGATATCAGTTCTTGCCAGTCTGTTAGGCTGGCTTGGATGTTTCTATCATTATTTTTAAGTGGCACATATATAGTAAGTCTGTTCTTCCTGTCTGATGTATTGTACATATACACACATGCCCATTCTCACACACAAAACACTAAGAGGAAAAAAAAAATTACAGCACATTTAAAAAAAAATTACCAATTTAAAGTAGAACTACCCAGAGAGGACTAAAGGATCTGCCTGTTCGCCTAGGCATGGCTAATCGAAGTTTTCAAAGCACCTTCACAGGGACTGCCATGAACTCTGCCTCAAGAAATATTATCACAAGGGTTCCCCACCTGCTTTGTGGAAGCCATTTGTCCTCAGAGAATTTTCAACTTAATCGTACCTGACACATTAATGCCATCAGAGTGCCAAACCTTCCATTTGAGCTTAGAAGAGATAATATGGAGGAAAACCTTCCTCTCCTCAGCAAGAAATCTGAAAAGCATTGTGAAGATGAATTAACCTAAATAAAATGATTCACCAGAAAAAAGCTACATTCATGATTCTAGTTTTGTTTTTATTTTGAATAACTTATTTTGTAAACAAGACTGCTTTAATACATTTGGGGAAAAAATAGTAGTAATCAATAAATAACAAATTCAGTAATAATTTCTATCTTCTAAAAAAAGTTAAATAATAATAAAGAGGAAAATTTAGATGTTTTATTAAAGCAAGGTCTGTCTTTTCTGTTCCAATTCATTCAACAGATCAGTTTGGCTGAAAAGAACTTGAGAATCCTGACTGACAACAATAGAGAAGTTAAAATACTTGGGTTGTGAATACTTTACTATTTTCATTCCCAGGTGACCAGTGGTCTTTAAAACAAATCCATTCAACTAAAATCAAGACCTCCCAAATTATTCATTCTACTTATTTGGAATCATAATGGAGCCATTTGTTCTTGATGCCTGTGTCATTGGCATCCTATAAAAGACTTCTTTTGTAATTGAGCTTTAGTTGAGGATCTTTCCAATGAATTTGCTTCTCAGGAAGAAGGGGCAGAGAGACTAAATGAGCTCATCACCTACCCTCAAGGTTTTCATTTGGAACCAAAAGAGACCAAAACAAGTAATATTTACCAACAGGTAAATGTCTCCAGAAGCCTTAAACTCCGAGATATGGTTTAATCATTTTCCTACAACACTATCATACACAGCCAAATGACCAAACTTTTGTCACTTTTGGCCTTCATGATGGCTATTCTTTCTACATGGGATATCCAACTTCCTTCCAAAGTCTGAAAACTTGCAGAGATTTGAGAAAGGACTACGCACATAGAAGAGGAATCGGACTTCCTTCTTTGCCTTTTTTATTCATGTACTTAATAGGCAAATTATTTTTGCCATAGAATCATACAGTTATACAAGATAAGCGGTTTCTGTTCCATTTTTATTTTCCTTCTCTTTTGGATAAACAACTGAAAATTGTTTGAATACCGTTTTCATATTTTATTAAGGCAGAAGATATAAAACCAGTTAACTACACACGGTGACCAAAGGAACTTGTAAATAATTAGATTTTGTGAAGAGTTGTTACTAACTTTGGTGATTTAAAAATATTTCATAAAGAAAACTCAAGAATACAATATAAATTCACCAGAATTGATTAAATAAGCATTAATTCTTCTATAAAATTCAATGTGCTCATTCCACATTCAGCAGGAAAGCCAGGGAGAACAAAAAGGCAGAAAATTCTAGAGCATCCAGAAGATAGCCCCCCAGGTATTACTACTGACAGACAGACAGACAGAAAAGTATTACTTGAGCTCTCAAGACATTTAGAACCATTACCAGAAAATAATTGACAATATATTTTATTCAGAATACAAACCTGTTTTATTAGAAAGTAAAATACATAAGGCACTGGGTCACATATTTGAGGCTAAGTGGGTGGAGATAGTGTTTGTACTTCCCTTATGAGAGAGTGAAAACTCTCGGAGACTAGACTAACATTTGTTACTGGTGTTGGGAAAAGAGAAAACATGATATTTATTTCTATTTAAAGATTTCTCCTCTGTATACTTAAATTTTTTATTTAAGTATTTCTATACATAAATATTTCTATACATACTATTTAAATATTTCTATACATAAGAGAAATTTTTAATTCTAGTCCTTCTGCCCAAGCATTCATCAATGATCTATGTCAGATCCCTAAAGCCCACTTTAACCAAGCCACTCTTCATCTTTTCTTCAAAATAAACATTATTATGTCTACTTTATGAGTGGTTATATGGCTTCTGTATACTCACCAGTACAACCATGACTGGAAAAGCCTTTTAGGGTATCTAGCTTCAATGCTTATAGAGGATTGGCAATTTGTCCTTGGTAACAAACACATGGTGTGTAGCAAGGTTTTAATTTGAAATGGTATAGGAAGACCCAGGAACATAAAATAAAATGGCATTCCCAATGATGTAAGCAGGCTGGGTTTGAGAAGCCAGAGAGGGGCCCCACAGGACTAGCCAAGAGGGTTCTTGGCCTTACACAGGATGGAAATTAAAATGTGAGCCAGCAGGAAGTGAGGGCAGAGTTTATTGAAGATAGATCTATCTATCTATCTATCTATCTATCTATCTATCTATCTATCTAAATAGATATAGAAAGAGAGAAAGAGAGAGGGATAGAGCACATCCAGGAGACTTGGAAAGGAAAAGAACATGAGTATCACCTTTGCTTGGGGTCTGTGGAAAGGAAAAGAGCATGAGTGTCACCTTTGCTTGGGATCTAGAGTTTGTATTGGCAATTCTGGTCTGGTGCTTCCAGGAACTGGTCAGAACAAGGACAAGGGCCAAGTGTTCTTTATAAGTCTTTCACTCCATGAAGTCAGGGATCTTGGTGTCAAGGTGTTTGGAGTCAGTGATCTTGGAGAACATTTATGATGACCCTGTTCTGTTACTAATTAGATGTTATCTATTGTGCTGGAAAACTCCAAAGATATTTCTCTGTCCCTTACGAGGAGTACATATGCTATTTGCATTACAAGGCATGTGTAGAGTAGTGTGGGGGTGCAGGCTCTAGTAAGGATAGAAGCCAAAGAAAAGGACAAAAAATAGCTTTTTTTATAGGGTCCTTTAAGTTTCCCTGTCTCACCAATAGCGCAAGGAAGGGAAGTCTTCAGAGATTTTTTTTTTTTTTTTAAGTTAGACGTACTATAGTAATGCTGTATAACAAACTACTGTAAGTCCTTAGTGGCTTAAAGAAGTAAATTCCACCCTCTCCCCCACCAGCGATTCTGTAAGTTACATGTTGCTCTTTGGGGCATGGCTGGCCTCAACCCAGCTTGGCTATAGGTGATGGATTTAATTGAGGTCTTCTCAAGTGTCGCTCCATCCTGGGACCTATAGTGATGTGGTGTGTGCTCTTCTCCTTGTAGATGCCAGAAGCATTCAGAAGTCAAATGGAAACATTCCTGTACATTGAAAGCTTCTGCTGGAATTACATTTGCTAACAACATTCAATGCCCAAAGTAAATCACTGGCCAAACCCAGTATCCCCGGGACAGGAAAAAGTACTCACTTCACTGTAGGTGGAAGTATTATAGAGTCACAGGGCAAAGTGTATAAATGAATTTTAATTTTTATTGTTATTATGATTTATTACTTTTTTAGAGGAGGTGGGGGAGACGGGTTGCGGGAGAGGGAGAGAGAGAATCCTAAGCAGGGTCCATGCCCAGAGCCAGCCTGATGCAGGGCTCAATCTCCCAACCCTGAAATAATTACCTGAGCCAAAAATCAAGAGCCTGACACTTAACGACTGGGCCACCAAGGTGCCCTCATGCATCTTTAAATAATGAGAGAGGACTAGTGAGCCATGGTGTTATCTACCACTAGGTGCTAGTTATGAAAACTCTAAAGCCAAAGGCACAGAATTCCTGAAGTGTGAGGATTCCCTGAAAGGCACCACTCATGTATAAAAATGACAACAAGACCTTATTCCCACCTTGTTGTAAAAATTAAATGGGGTGATAATGGAGAAATGTAACTTAGTTTCTTCCATAACGTGTTAAGGCCTTGAACATAAAGATTTACATAAAATACCAGTTATTGGAGTAACTCGACACTTTCCAATTTTTTTTTTTTTTAAGCAAAGCATCCTTAAAGAGCAAACTCCCTTACTTGGAAGGTAACAGCATTCTATTTACAAACATCCTTCTATTTCCAGGAGCGTCTATCCTGAAAAAGCAAACCTATAATTTCCGTGCTAAATTGAGTGAAACCAGTTAGTGGAATGGAACCGCAGATTCGCTGTAATGATTCCGTGATTTGTCATCACCATACTTTCCCATCGCGTGATGCTATTTTGATCATCACAGCCTAACTGAAACCCAGTGTTATGCCAAATGCAGACGCTCTTACAGGAGGCAAATCTGATGCATGTAAGAATGGATGCTTATTGCTATCACTCCTTCCAGCCTGGTTGCAGGCATCACATTTCAGGAAAAACGGTTTCTTCAATATTCTATTAAAATGAAGCAGGGGAAATAACTCCTTGCGTGATATGGTGAAATAATCTCAAATAGGCAACCGCAAGTCAAAAACAATAATTACTATTACTGTGCCGAGGTTCATGTTAGGTACTGAATGAATAACTGTGAAAGGAAAGAAGGAAGAAAGTAAGAAGGCATGCGAGGGAAGGAAAGCAGGGAGGGATGGAGGGAGAAATGATTTATTTGTTTATCTGCATCGGTGCTCCTGAAACAATGGAACATGCGTATGCCCACAGGAGTCTACTGAGCATGCTCCGTTCTAACAGTCGTTCAAGATGATATTTCAGGGTAAAAAAGAAAATGGGGAAGGACGTAAAAAGGGGTCTTTCAAAATGATTTGACTCTTAAATGTATACTTTGAAATGCGATTTCAAGAACAGGTCAGAAATATGCTTGAATCCTTTATACAACACTCTGTAACTATCCGTGCAACCTAACGTAACAACCAAGATATAGTCGCTAACGTTCTCTGGGCTGTTTTTAGTCACTCTCCCGTTATGGGTCTTTGTGCTTCTTCTTTTCTATTGTTAAAAATAGACAAGTAAATCCAGATAATTATATTTTACTTTTAGAGTCAGAAAAGAAAGCACATTAGATCTGGAAGGAAACACTCAGGGTTTGAAGCTCAGCGTTCTCAATTACTAGTCTTGTGATGGTGTTGGGCAAGTCACTTCAATTCTCCATGCCTAAATCCACCCTTTACTAAAATGGGAATACAAATATATATGTTATTTCCTTAGAGAGGAACAAGACATTTCAAAGAGAGTACTCCAAAAGCTCTTTGCAAATTGTAAGCCACTGTTCAATTGCAATTGTTAGTATAATCTTTCAACGCAACTTTTGCCTTTGGTCTGGATTCTGGATGTTCTAACTTAGCGCAGTGTCGACACACAATTCAGCTCTAATGACAAGAAAATCCAATTCTTACAGAGGAAGAAAATGAATTGTATACCATACGGTCACACATTTGGAACCTGTTATTTTCAATAATAACATGTTTGGGAAGCATTCATTATCGACTCGAAATAACTTATTTCGACAGTTAGCTGTAGTGGAGTTCACGCTGAGTGCTAAGATGCTGACATCAAACAGAAAGAGTAAATACAGTGAGCTCTGTTCTAGCAGAAGACATCCATCAACATGGTTTATTTGCAAGGCACTGTATTATTTCTTCTCAATCAGCAAGTTCAAGGTAGGATCTTTTACAGCAGGAAGTGTTGTACAGCCATTCCTCTCCCTCGGCACTGCTCACCTTTTTGCCATTCACAGTAAATCTAAACTATTTTAAGCCCACTTCTCTTTTAACCCACAGGTCTGGTTTAATACTCAAAAGTCACCCTTAGGTTAGAGGATATATACCCGGTTATTTGAATCTAGGGGGGAGGTAACCTGCTTTCATGAAGATCTCAGCTTAAGAATCAGATAAATGTGTTCAGATGGATTTGTGCAGAGCACAGCCAAACGATATGAGGCCAGTTAGGAGATTACATTTCTGTGTTCCCTTCCCAGCAGATAAGTTTATCCGGGGACCTATATCCTCTTCATTTCTCAGCAGGAGAAAGAGTATTAAGACTTCGAGCCTAATAAAATGCATAGCAAAACAATTTCATGGGTAAGACAAGAACTGAGTTTGTGGGGAGAAAAATAGCACCAGGTCTGTCCATTAGAATTAATTTAAGGAGCCTGTTGTGCATTTGTATCAAAGATCTTCCTCTGGAAGTAATGTATAAAATGCTGGGATTATCAACAACAACAAAATGATTGAACTTGAAGCCAGGAGGAAAATCTGAGTTCCCAAATTATTCTGATAGAAGTAAAAGAGAAAGAGGAGAGGGCAAGACATTAAGAAATTATTTTTACTGTAAAATCAAATGCCGCAAACACATTTGTCTGTTAATCAGTACTATGTAAAATGCAAAATAACAACAACAGCAAAAACCCTACGATAAGTGACAATACACATACCCACAGATTCCTGTGGAGTGGGCTCGATGCACTTCCACATTTTATAAAGATTTTATTCATTTATTTATTTTATTCATTTGACACACACAGAGAGAGAACACAAGCAGGGGGAGCAGCAGGCAGAAGGAGAGGGAGAAGCAGGCTCCATGCAGAGCAGGGAGCCCAATACGGGCTCGATCCCAGGACCCTGGGATCATGACCTGAGCCGAAGGCAGACACCCAACCAACTGAGCCACCCAGGCACCCCTACTTTCACATTTTAATCAGTAGAAAGAGAACTAAAAAATGTTGAAATACAATATTGAATTTATGTAGTTTAAATGTACGAGTATACACAATGATTATTTTAAAGTTATTTACAACTAAAAATATATTTATTGTCATCTTATCATTAATAAAGCTATTAATTGTATATACTAAAAATTATAACTATATGGTTTTGAGGCTTCAACAATAAAATAGGCTTTGTTTAACAAAAGCTTATGAGTAGTTTTTAGTTCCTAATCATTTTAAGTAACATAAACTCATCAAAATTTAAATTTTACCAAAAAATGTCAGAGTTCCTTCAATTTTAAGAATTAGGCTATTCCCTAGGGGCGCCTGGGTGGCACAGCGGTTGCCTTCGGCTCAGGGTGTCATCCCAGCGTTGTGGGATCGAGCCCCACATCAGGCTCCTCTGCTATGAGCCTGCTTCTTCCTCTCCCACTCCCCTGCTTGTGTTCCCTCTCTTGCTGGCTGTCTCTATCTCTGTCAAATAAATAAATAAAATCTTAAAAAAAAAAAAAGAATTAGGCTATTCCCATGCCAGGTAGATTATAATAAAAATAAGTTTCTAATAAATGGCTTAGGCCATTTTGAATGTCACTTTTATTCAACAAACAAGTATTAAGCAATAGTACACAAGGCCTTACCATGCCAAACATACACCTAAGTGGATTATTATAATTATTATTACCTTTAAATATTTTATTTATTTGTTCATTTAGAGAGAGAAAGAGTATGAGTGGGGTTCGGGCAGAGGGCTGAGAGAGAGAATCTCAAGCAGACTCCACACTGAGCATGGATCCCAGCACAGGACTCAATCTCATGACCTTGAGACCATGACCTGAGCTGAAATCAAGAGTTGGATGCTTAACTGACTGAGCCACCCAGGCGCCCCATGGATTGTTTTTTTTTTTAAATAGAGATATTAGAGAATTTGGAGAAATTGATAGTTTCAGGATATTAAGATGGCCTATTATAGTTCCCCTCTGCTCTTCACCTAAACCCATATCAATTTTTATTTTCAAAACTCAGACCAAAATATGCTGTTTAGAAGTATTTAGAGATAAATTCACTCCACCTAGTTTATTACCTTATTCTGTGGGAATAGTCTGTACCTCTTTGGCATTAGCATGTGTCTTGGGGACATTCAGACTGATACGAGACAATAGGGGTGCAATCTTGGTTCTACCAGTTAAGGGCCACATGGCTTGACTAGTTGCTCATGGAAGATGAAAATAACGGTATTATGGTTATGAGGACTTAACGATATAAAGCACTTAGTACACACTTGAACATACAGTTTGGGCTCACTAAGTGTTGTTTCAATGGATATTGGTGTTTTCCAAGTTTTCATATGTATAATATTTGATGACTAAAATATGAGCTTGGTCTTCTTTTTTCTTTTTTTTTTTTAAATAATTATTCTCCAGGTAACTTATTTTATGTGCTTCAAACTTGATTTTTATGTTTAATTTCCATAGCATCCACAGGAAGAGCCCGCTCCGCTTTTGGCACGCCCTCAGTGAGTAGTATGTCGTATCGTTTGGCTGACCGTTCTCCGTGTGTAAATCATCCAGACAACAGCTCAGCTTTAGCTTGGAAGCCTCTGTGGTGGC
The DNA here is from genome assembly GCF_017311325.1 of Ursus maritimus. Classification (NCBI taxonomy): domain Eukaryota; kingdom Metazoa; phylum Chordata; class Mammalia; order Carnivora; family Ursidae; genus Ursus; species Ursus maritimus. Next base: position 60,713,088 of record NW_024426996.1, read on the forward strand.
ATGGATATGTCATCTTTTCAAATGGGAATAATGGTCAAAACAATGGTCTGGACTTCCTGAAAAGTCTGCCTTGTGGTCTTCAATTATATCAAAGTGTTTGCACAATGCTGTGGAACTTGTTCAAACTAGAAAATACTCAAAGCTGTGCAAACCCACAGTGATCTTAACTAACCCTTCCTTCCTTTTCAAGCCATTCCTTGTCAGGAGTCAATCATACATTTCCATGGCTTATTTTTCTCTTCATGTTATGTGGAGTATAAATGAAAAGGCTAACAGGCACAGTGGCATGGTCATCTCTGCTTCCTGCCCAGATGATGTGAATGGGATTAGTCACATGGGAAACTTCAGGATTTAGCTTCAAGATTAAGCCAATTACAACAGTTCACAGTTTTAGAGATGCGGGCATGTGACTCAGGTCTATCTAATCAGACTGAATCTTAAAGTTTTTCTGAGAGTGCTGGGGAAAGACTTTCACATCTCTACGCGGGTTGGTGATTCAGGTGTGTGAGACTCAAAACTGTGGTATTCCAGAAGCAAGACCTTGGGAATTCCAAGTTCTCATGATGTGCAGCCCAAGGATTAAATGTTCTCAGAGGAAGCAGAGCTGTTGGATCAATGTGGTTGGCATCTCGGAGTCACTGATGAAGTTCTCTTGGGAACTAGAGACCCTTCTGAGCTGTTCTGTCTTATGTACTGTCTTTGCTAAACCAGATTGTTTCAGGCTTTCTATAACTTAAAACTGAGATAATCCTGAGATACAGAGACTCTAAATTTATTATATATTAGATCATATTGAAGATCCTGAATTTAGCATACGGGTCTGTTAGCATTGCAGCCTTTCTCTCTAATTATCCAAAGCTTATTCACTGTTGACACGTGTCAGGACAGTGACTTCTGTGTACGTGTGTGTGTGTGTGTGTGTGTGTGTGTGTGTGTTCAACTAATATTAGGTTATAAATCACTCAAAACTCAGTGGTTTAAAACAACAATCATTTATTCTTATTCACCCACATGTAGCAGAATGGCTGTTCTTGGTTGTGTGCAAGTGGGTGGGCAACTGTCCTTCAAGAGGGAGGTAAGTGAGCTGGCCTTGGTTTCTCTCTAAGGGTTAGTTCAGGTCTGTTCCATGCATGCTCTCTGTAGGGCCCAGACTAAAGGGGCAATAGTTTCCTATAAAAAAAAAATCTTGTGATAAAGAGGCACAAGAGAGCAAGGCTAATCACACAAGCACATGTCAAGACTCTGTTCATGTACTTGTGTATTTGAGTGCAAATGTACCTCAGTGTATTTTCAGTGAATGACGTAAGCCGAGGAACTCCTTAATCTAGTAAATTCATTAGAATTCAAAAGAATCAAAATCTTAATTTCTGGAGTCCATTCCTAGCCTCATCACTTATTTTATGGCCTAGAGCAAGTCATTTTACTTCTTTAGATCTTTTTTCTCTCCTCTAAAATGGAATTAGTGAAAGACCTAGTCACAGGTTGTGAAGAGAAAATAAAATGATGTAGGTGGAAGCAAGTAGAAGGAGAACAATATATCCCAACTGTTCAGTATAAAGCAATGAATAGCCCTAAATGCCAAAAGTATAAAAGAAATTGGACTTGCTGTTATTGGAAAATCAAGATAGAAAAGAATTACAGTTTTTTTTTTTTTCCAAAAAAAAGAAATAGCAATGGTGAGTGAGTATGAGGAAAAAGGACTACCATTAGTTGTCTGTCTCCATAGAGCCAGGCATTCTGCTAGACAGGGTGTGTTATCTCATTTAGTCCTCACATTTTTTTTTTTTAAAGATTTTATTTATTTATTTGACAGAGAGAGACAGCCAGCGAGAGAGGGAACACAGCAGGGGGAGTGGGAGAGGAAGAAGCAGGCTCATAGCAGAGGAGCCTGATGTGGGACTCGATCCCGGTACACCAAGATCACGCCCTGAGCCGAAGGCAGACGCTTTAACGACTGCGCTACCCAGGTGCCCCTAGTCCTCACATTTTCCAAGACAGAAGAAACAAAACAAAGGAATATTAATTGAGCTATAACACTAACAATATTCTGAACAGTCAATTTTACTTCATAGGCACATGGCTTAGTTGGGAGTCAGTTTGTAAGACAAGAGAGGTTCCAGAATTTTCCAACAGCATTTGTGATTTCCTTGAGCTTGCACTACACTTGTGCCACTAATCGACTCTACTCTCCTTAGAAAGTGAGCCAGCATCTCTGGGCTTTCTTTTGCATAAAAATGTCACAAATTAGATATATTGCAACATTCCACAAGAACTGCAGAATTAAAAGTGTCACATGCTGTTACGTCGCTCAGAGGTAATTTTTAATTAGATACCCTTCTGATTTCACTTAATCTATATCTGGTAACGAAAACCTAAGCATGAATTTGTGTTTCTCATCTTCCTGTCCCTCTATAAATATCTATATAGTTGTAGAAAGAATTCAGTCTTGTCTCTTAAGGAACAAAGATGCCTTGTGAAACAGCAAATATGAGAGCTAGAATCTTCTTTAGGCAACTATCATCCTTTCTATATAAAAAAGAGGGTTTGGTGAAAGTAAATATGGACTACCTCCAGACAGCCTATTATTGATCCAGGCAAGATCAGAAGGAAAATATATATTATGTTAAGATGCCTCTTATCTTGGGGCGCCTGGGTGGCTCAGTCGTTAAGCATCTGCTTTCGGCTCAGGGTGTGATCCTGGCGTTCTGGGATCGAGCCCCACATCAGGCTCCTCTGCTGGGAGTCTGCTTCTTCCTCTCCCACTCCCCCTGCTTGTGCTCCCTCTCTCACTGGCTGTCTCTCTCTTTGTCAAATAAATAAATAAAATCTTTAAAAAAAAAGATGCCTCTTTTCTTGTACTGCTTTTCTCAGATTACTTAAGTGTAGTCTGTACATTTTTCCACCAATATTTTTGAATGAAGGGACAAAGCTAAGATGATAAGGCTTTTAAATATTGTTGTAAAACCTGGCGTTACATAAAGTATATCGATTTATTCAAATTTGCTTATTCACAACAATGAATATTTTCTGAGCCCTAATAAAATATTGAAAATAAGATGACATCACAAATATTTCCACAGTGCAAAGCACATTTAATGAATTGAAGCCCACTTCTCACCTTTTAATTTCCTGAAGGACACTATATAACTGAGTAGTTAAAAATATGACTTCTGTAGTTGTGCTAGGCAGGGCAAGTAATAACTATCACAACAAAAAAAACACTGAGATCTCTGTGGATTGACCAATAAAATTTTATTTCTCATTCATGAAAATCCCATTCAGTCCAGTGGGATTTTCATGAATGAGAAATATATCACATTATAAGAACTAAATAATTGGCAGTCATCATGTTTACAGTTAAGATTTTTTTTTCAAAGATGTAGGTGCTTCTCAACTAAAAACTTGGGAATGATAAACCCTAGAGCAAGGTAGGAAGAGGATAAAAAGACAGAGGACTGGGGGGAATTTCTTTTAAATCAGATAGCCAATGAATGCTACTCTGTTAAAATGATATTTAAGCTAAAACCCCAAGAATAGGAATAGTAGAAAAAGTCTTCCAGGTCAATGAAGAATATGTGCAAAGGCCCTGCGGCAAGATTGCTCAGTATCTTGGATGAACTGGACCAATGACAGAATGGCCAAATCTCAGTGAGATACATATAATGGCACAGGATATGACAGGAGACATAGGCAGTAGCCAGAGCATAGGAACCTAAAATCAGGAGATTAATAGCTGATTGAAGATTTCATAGCTAATAAGAATACTTCTAGACTTGTGATCTTTATACCACATCATGTTCTCTACTCAGGGTTACAGGCAAAATAGCATCTATTTATATGTGATGTTAGAGTTTATGAAGTACTTTTACAAATATAATCTCGTGATTCCCAAAACAATCCTCTGAGGTCACTAAGGCTTGTAATAATCCATTGAAGTTCATAAGAAATGTACATCCAGAGACATTGGCTCAACTAAGATCACAAGGTAGTAAGTGGTGCAACAGGGGTGTAAAATAAGTAAAACTCACACTTGCTTTGAGGTGTGTTAGGACAAAGAAGTACCACATGGACCGTGTGTCTGCTATGTGCCAAATTCTGGATGGAATAATACACAAGCAGTATTCAGATAGACCTTTGGTAATTACATTTGCAGTGATGTGGGATAAATTAGCTATTTTTTTTCCTTTCTTCCATCGTGCAAGGTAAGTCATGATATTCTAGCATTTCAACTCAAAATTAATGGGAGGCAAAGTGACAGCAGATGCTTCTATTTTCAGAAGAAGATCTGGTAGAAGAATAGAAAGATGTTACCCTGTGAACGATATTCTTAAAAAGTAGTAATATCGAAAACAGAAATGATATGGGGTGTTTGTATTTTCATCATACTTTAACAATTACAATGGATCAGTCTAAAGCAACTGAGAAGTATGATCACTGAATCACTTGTTAACGGTGAAGCCACCTACCAGTTTCACTTAAAAGAAAGAACATTTAGAATAAATTGTGACTGATATCTCATCTGGCCTATTTGGACTACCTAACAACTATATATATAATATTATTTATATATATCTATGTGTATACACACACATATATTTAGTGATACATAATTTATTTTTATTTTGGGGGATAGAAACTTTATATTTTTAAAAATTGTCACCATACAGGGCACCTGGGTGGCTCAGATGCTTAAGCATCTCCGGTCATAATCCCGGAGTCCTAGGATGAAGCCCCACAAGGGGCTCCCTGTTCAGCAGGGAGCCTACTTCTCCCTCTCCAGCAGGGAGCCTACTTCTCCCTCTCTCTCTGTGCCCCCCATGCTCTCTCTATCTCAAATAAATAAATGAAATATTTTAAAAAATTATCACCGTACAAATTTTGGTAAAAATTAAATTAGTTGTACCAATGCTGAAAACTCAAAATGATTTAAATTTTGGATTAATTAATTAAGAAGATTGTCCACACACATATTAGATATACAAAAAAGAAAAGAAAAGTAGAATTGGGAGTTAAGTGAGGATAGAGATGCCATTTTATTAAGTTCCGTATTTGTAAAGAACAGTATGTCTGATATATCCAAAGAGCTAATAACTAATTAGTGAGAGAGTTATTGACATATACAAAGCAAGACTGTGATATTTTGGCATGAAATTATCAGCTGCAGATACTACTCAGGATGGTGGTGCAAGCTAGTTGATTCCTCGTCAACAGTGATTTTTTTCTTTAATTTTACATTCCATAAATATTTTTGAACCAAAGTTGTAAGGCTTGCCATCAGGTGACATACTGAAAGAAGAATGAGCTTCTGATTCAGTCAGACCCAAGGTCAGGCTTCACAACTTCCAGAATTTTGACCTTGAACACATTACTAAACTTGTAAAACTCAATTTTCCCATCTGTAAAATCAGATTAACACATCTATGCCCCGTAATTGTGTTAGACACTTAATAGGCACTAGAAATACATCTCACCCATATGGGACTTAAATTCTAAGATTTAGTATTATAACATTGGTAAAGAATATTGCAAAATGCCTTGCTTGCCGCAGAAGTTCAGAACTGGCCATTTCTTCTCCTATTACTGCCATGTGAGCCATGCCTTGAGGTATACTGGGTTATTCTAGGACTTCTTGGAATTAACAAAGTGATCATAACTTGCATTGCCAATATACGAGGGATCTTGTGTATGAGTGTGCTTTGAGTTAAAATTTAGAGGAACAAATATATATATATATTCCCCTCCCTAGGAACCTGAAGCACATTGTTAGAAACAGGACATTACAAAATCTTAGTTTGGCCAATAGTCCTTGCCATCTGACAGGACATTTTTTTTAAGGGCAAAAATAATGCTCTGTACAGGAGCAAAGGTTACATAAGATCAATCATAGTTTGGAATTTCTGTCTCACCTACAAAATCAGAGGAAGATTTAACTCTACCAGTAGAACTGTAAACAACAGAGGGCAGCAATGCACAACAGGGCAGGCGCAGAGGCCAGCTGCAATTACACACGTGAAGTCGGGCCCGTGTAGTAGTTGACCCAAGAGGAAAGGACACAATCAAGTTTGTGACCTGAAATGGATTTTTAAATGAAAGTTGACAGTATCCGGCAAAATGTATTTAGTGTTATGTCAAACCCCAAACTTTTGAGATCGTTTGATATGTTTGATGAATTCAAAACACTAGTAAGGTCACCAGTCCTTTCTTCCCCCATGATGGTGGTATTTATTGGAAAATTCCCATTCAAGTAATAAACAGTTATGATACTGTTGACAACCACCATCTGGAAAACACAGTGCAGCTGTAGCCCTGTTTTTGTCCCCAGGCCCCTTGTAGCTTAGAAATCTGTGTTTATGTTGAAGGAAAAAGCCTGTCAGAACCAAGTTAAATGATAGTGCTGGATATTATCAAATTACAGAGTATGCATGTCTCCACACACACGCACTTACTCATTCACAGTTCACTTGTTTACTTATCCACTTAGCCATTCTCTCCTTTGTACTCATCTAATTAGCAAATATTATTCAACATCTTCTATCATCTGCTACCATTCTAGATATTGGAGACAGAAAGGATGTCTGGACTAAAACAATCCCTCCTCTCTTGAAACTAAAAAATCTAGATAGGAGAAAACAAAAATAAACAAACAAACCAAAATATTTAAAATCAGTTCAAGCATGTAGGAACCTAACAGGGGAATACAAATCAAACAAATTGGGGCAGCCAGTAGTAGCAGAAGGCAGGTCTTTTGATAAGTGGTTAGGAATGACCATTTAAGGAGATGGTATTTAAGATGAGATCTAATGAGTAAAATAGAACCAGCCAAACAATGGCTCAGGAAAAGAGCATTTAATTAGAAGAAGTTGATTATTTAAAGGCTTTGAGTTGGAAATGAACCTGGACTATTTGGGCAAGAGGGAGAATATCCATGCATTTGGAACATGGATAACAGGCGGACAGTGACTCTAGATAAGATGGTGGTCCCACTAAGGGTTAAGTTGATCAGGATACTGTAGGCCATGATAAGACATTTGGGTTTTATTCCAAGTGCATGGCTGGATGTAAGCTATAGAATAGCATGATAAGATTTTCATTTTCAAAACATCAGTTGAGCTGCTGTGTAGAAAGTGGCTAATGAGAGTCCAAGGCAAAATAAGGAAACCAGGCAGAAAGCTCCTATGCGTCCAGAGAAGAAATGATGTTGACCTGCGTGTGTTGATCACAGCGAATTATAGAAGTCATGTGTAAAACACTTACAGAATGACTTACATTGGCGTCCGAATTGATAAAGGCTTGGGATTCATCTTTTCTAATTTTTAACATCTATATGGAAATGAAAGTCAAGAGAGTTGATGTTATGCCCAAAATCACAAAGCTAGTTCATGGCAGAGCTATGGCTTGACTACTCTGGTCCCCAGTTTAGACTTAACATTGGGTAAATAGATTCAAATAAGAAAATTGTCTGTTCTGCCATCACTAATCTTGCTGAGACATGTTGACATCCAGGGATAGAATCTAGATCATTGCAATTTAATTAATATAATGATTATGATGGTACTGATGATGATAGCAGCACACTTTTGATTTCTGGTTATCATATGCCAGGTCTTGTGCTAAGCCTTTATTTAGATGACCCACACAATCCTTTGAGAAAGACACTAATAGTATGTTCCTTTTACACACTAGGTAACAAAGACTGACAGAGATTTAGTATTGGCCTAAATTTACAGTTTGTAAGTATAGGACCCACATATATTTCATTCTAAAGAATATACTCTATTCCAACAATGATGGTGTCTATTATAATTTATGCTCATTGTATTAAAAACAGTGTATTTTTATATGGAAGGAGGTTAAAAATTACCTAAAATCTCACAACCCTAAAATAATCCCCTTATGCATTGATAGCTTCCTTTTGTGCTTTTCTTTATGTATTTACATGCACGTAAATCGTTTTAAATAAATTAATTATTCCACATTTTCTGATCGTCTGTCATAGATGGTTTATATTTAATCAGTCATTTTGTATTGCTCTTTTTTATTACCTTACCTTTCTTGTCTGAGATTAAACCAAAATTCGCAACTGTTTTTGTCCTTCATTATCTTTTCCATGTTAATATAACATGAAAATCTCTCTCTGTCTCTCTCTTTCTCTCTCTCTCACACACACACACGAAAACTATTATTTCTCAAGGCCCATGGGTAGACTGTGTTGTCAATGTCTGTAGTTCTAGATCCAAGGATAGCTGAGAGGAAGCTATCAGTCAAGTTGGCCATGAGATCTTGGGTATCAACACATATGACTGTGGACAGACACCCTTGTAATACAGACCGAAGCCAGACCCAGGAAAATGGTGAATGTGACTATGAAGTCAGAGAAGTCCAAGTTCACACCTACAGCCAGGTTATTATAAAGCTATTTTTTCCAGGTAGGAGGAAAGAAGAAATTCTGTTCAAACTTTTTAAACCTGACATAATTTTTAAATGTTTATACTGCCAATTTTACTCTTGTCCTCCTCTTACACCTAAAACATTAAGAGCAAGCCTGGTCATGTGATCTTTGGGAACCTGTAAACACTGAATGTAAAAGACGGAGTAGTATTACGTTGTCAGGTCTTTTTAAGCTGGTGTGCACTCTTACTGGTATTTTATAAGCCTAGGAATTAACATAGTGCCTGACTCATAGGAATCTAAGATACATGTTGACTTGTTCAAATAACAATACAATAGTCTGTAAATTCTTAAAAGGTAATATTTTATTTTATTTTATTAAAGATTTTATTTATTTATTTGACAGAGAGAGAGACAGCCAGGGAGAGAGGGAACACAGGCAGGGGGAGTGGGAGAGGAAGAAGCAGGCTCCCAGTGGAGGAGCCTGACATGGGGCTCGATCCCAGAACACCAGCATCATGCCCTGAACCAAAGGCAGACGCTTAACGACTGAGCCACCCAGGCGCCCCTTAAAAGGTAACATTTCAATATATCTTCCAGTCTAGGTTTCCTGACAGTAGTTAAACTTAGGCTTGTCCTTTTAAAGAGTAATATGTTTCCAGGTTATCCCAAAATAAGTAATCCACTCAGGGGGAAAGGTAATAAGCAAATCCTCTTTTTGAACTTCCTCAGTATAGTCTTGGTGATACGTACATTTTCAGATAGGTACAATTTGCAGTGGTAGCACTAAAAACGCAAGTAAACTTGAAGTCTAAATTCAGTTCATAGACTTAAAAGACCAAAAATTCAGCTGAAAGTAAAAATATTTTACTCTTTTTTTTCTTAATTATATTTCAGGATAATAAAAATAAAACAATAATAACTAGTGCAAAAGCTGGATTTCAATGTCACCTGTTCCTCATGTAGAGTATTGGCTTACAAAGCTAAGACATACAAGAATGAAATGGCAAATATTTTAGATGGAATCTCCAAAAGAAAATGGATTCGTAGTTTGAGAGGGGTTCAACAGAGTACAATGGAAGCCTTCGATTGGGTTTTTCTTTTAAAACAAATTATTCTATTCTCTGAGTCTAGGTACGCATATATTAGAGACAGAATGAATTGGATCCTTTGCTCTTTACCTCCTTTCCAAATTTCTTTGCTGTGATTAAAGGTCATGGACGATGTAAGAGTTCAAGTCCATTCATGGTGCTAAGCTAAACCAGTGCTGAATGCTATTATCAACACTGGTGTTAAAATAAATCTAGAGTCATTTGTTTTAAATGACTTCTTGTGGATCACTTAACTCAACTGTTGACAAATATAGTAGAGCTAATGTGCAGCCCCTGAAGCTTCTCCCTGCACAATTATCTAAAAGACCTTGGTATCAATCTTCTTTATTGTGTCATTTTGTCAAGGAAAAAGTAGTCAAGGGGTCTGAGAAATTCTGCTGCTCCCAACAAATAGAAAAGCAGCTCAAAACTTCTAAAGCTGTTATTCACACAGATTTGGGGCATCTATGTCCCCTCAAATCACAGAATGAGTTCACCAAAAGGTAACAAATGATGGCTGGGAAGAGTAATGGTACAAGAACAAATGGCTTAGAGCTTGGAGAGATCGCATTTGGCAGGGAGCTTTGTGCATCGTGTCTATGCATTGTGGACCCATTAGGGGAAAGCAATTTTGTCATTCCCTACCTCTCTCTTTTTCTCTTATCAAATATCAAAGCAAGGCTGAAATACATCATGTGGAACTCCGTGAAAATCATGCTGAAATGCATCTGGAACAGCATTACCAGGAGAGCTTCTTAAAAATACTAATATCTAGAGCCACTCCTGATGATTTCGAGGCAGTTTTGAGTGGGGTCCAGGAATCCATATCTTTAAGAAACAACCTAGATGATTCTTATGCCCCAAGCCTGAGGACTAGCTTTTGAAAACCACTGGTCTAGATGACCCAGTAAATAACCCCTGGAAAAGTACAGAGACACACTGCTCACACGGTTTGGCTTCATTGCCCATAATAGGAATTCAATACTTTAAGTCTTTGAATTGGTCATTTGCTCAAACTGCTCAAGTTGTGAAAAATCTGTAAAACCTAGCATGGTTGAAAATTGCAACATCAATTGCAGTTTCTATATTTTAAACTTTAAATCACTTCAAGCGTTCACCCTCAAACACCTTCTGATTCAAGCTTCATTAGGATTTTTCTCTTATGCCCTGGCTACCGTGATGAGCTTTATTTTCCCATGTCTGAATTAGTTTCTTAAGAGGCTGAATATCATTATAAAATGAGAAAATATGAATCATTGCAGAAGGAAAAATTCTTTTTCTCTTCTTCTCAGTGAGTAGCAATATGCTTTCAGTATGCACGAGAGCCTGATGAATAAATTAGAAGACAATTTCTAAATTGCGTATTGATTTTTATACAACATGAAGTAAGACTGTGTATCTGAGATCATCATAAAGGGTGTAAATGTGAAAACTAAAAGTGAAAATAAGATAAAATAACATTTAAAAGCATAGCACCTTATAGTAATATATATGAGTGTCCATTCTCCCTGGAACCTGAGAACAGTAACTATCCTGTTATTAAACCTATTTTTAAATAATTATTCACAGAGTAAGCACAAAGTCCTTAAGAGCTTTAGTCATTTCTCTAACATAAGCAGCCATCTAATTTAAAAAATGAATATTCTGCACTGGTTGTTGCATGTAAGTGATGGATCACTGAATTCTACACCTGAAATTAATATTACACTGTATGTTAACCGACTGGAATTTAAATAAAAACTTGAAAGAAACAAACAGAAAGAATATTCTGGGAGCATACAATTCAAGATGGAGTATGTTCTATTTAAAAAACACATTAAATTGCCATTGATGATATTTGCAAAGTTCATGGCAGTTTTTCTATTTAGTTTTCTGTTTAGCATCTTGCCCCAGGCAAAGGCACCATGGGGGAAGCTGTACTCAGAACTAAAAAATTAGTATGTACAATAAGTAGGACTATATAGGAAGATAACTTGATTGTCATGGAGTTTCTGCCTAATACAAACTGAGAGCAAAAGATATATGACTGTTTAGCAGGAAATAAAAGTTATGTTGCAAACATAATCATCCACATGCTTTGCATTTTTAAAAAGAATAATATTAGATTTTTGAAATCAGTCCTAGTCCTCGGTCATCAGGCATCCAAACAGCGCACTGGCCCATGGGTGCTTGAATTGGTTAGGTTTCTATTCCCACTGGCCAATGTGTTACTCTGTTGGTTGTTGACTACTTTGAATATATCCTGCTTGTTATTTGTAAGCATCAACATAGGAACGTGACATACGGGAACTTCTCTGCCTTTCCCACCTTGCTGCTTCTGATGGCATCTAAGGATGACTTTCTTTTAAACTCACAGAATGCACATTTACTAAGACTAGAAATGCTGTTGTATAGGAAAGTGCAGGAGTTAATTTCTCAGTGAAAACTGTAAACTCAGCTTTTCTCAGGGCAACAAACAATATATAATAGCAAGAATAGGAAAATAAAGGACGCTTTCAAAGTGCTGAAGCAGTCGATTGGGTCACTTAGAAAATGAAGGTCCTTCCAGCCAGAGTCTTGGTCATTCGAGTGTGTTCCCTCATTACCCAGAGAAGGAAACAGGTATAGAGTGATTCCGAGACATTAAGGATCTCACAGATTAAAGCAGAATTAAGTCTCCGATATAATCCATGAACATAATCGGTACTCCATAATATATATACATGATGGATGTGTGAATGGAAAAGGCAAGACCCTTTAGAGAAGGATTTTGGTTCTCAAATGTTTTTCCCCTCCTGTGACATGCTGCAGAGATAGATACTCACCTGTGGGACCTAAATTCACTACTTTTTGCTCTAAGGTGGTATCTTGATAAACATCATGGTATATAAAATTCTCAAGAACCTTAACTATAATTCTACCTCATTCCTTCCTCCACCCATCATTGTGAATGTATATCCTATTTGAGAACTGTTATACTACTTAATGCTACCAAAATGATGAACTAACTCAAAGTTATGTGCCTAAGGAGTTGGCTTGTATGGAATTGGAGTAATATATTGTCACCAAAAAGACTTTATTAAGACTTCATTAAAGACTTCATTTTCACTGCTGATGCTATTTCTAAACCTTAAATCCACAATCACCTACTCTAAGGATTTCTTTAAGGAGCATAGTTCATGCAATAATAAGGAAAGTGTGAGTCTGTAACATTTCCTTAGGTCTAGAGTCAGTGGGCATGGCTTTGGGGATGCTAGTTTGGGGACACAGCTAACCCTGAGTTATGAATAGAGTAGAGTTATCAATAATAGCTTGCCGTACTCCACAAAATTTGTTAACCTGTCATTAAAGTATACATTGTAAATAGGATGAAAACTGATTATTTTCTAATAATTACAAAAGCAGCATCTTGAAGAAATTCAGAAATATATTTCTAAAGAAGATAAGAAAATGCCCAGACATATCTTTAAATTAAAATTTAAAAATTGGTTGTTGATATAATTATATTTACTGAACCTTACCTAAAATATATCTATAGGCTCACTGGCCTTTAAAGTTGCCTTTGGTTAACTTTAAGCTTAGTAACTGGCAAACTGTTCTAAAACAATTAGTTTCATTTAACTGATATAAAAATGTAAAAATTCAGGGATGATAAAGTGATTTCACATGTAAATAAAATTACATGCATCACAGATGTGTGTATATCTTTTATACCTATATATAATTGATACATATATTTAAAAATATTTAAGTAATATGGAATTCAGAAATACGTAAAGAACAAGTCTATGTCCTGTTTCAATCCCATTTAACAGGGAACATTGTTCAAAATTATATAAAGAACAAGTCAATGTCCTGTTTCAAGCCCATTTAACAGTGAACATTGCTCATTGATATCATCTTTTAAAAATAAGAACAAATAATGAGAACTTTCTTAACATGCAGACTTACAGCTTGGAATGATTCTGAAGAACTTTAGTTATAAAGCAATCAATCTGTATTGCCAGTCACAGGTTTTTGCCTCATCCAAGATCCATAGCAGAAAAAGAAAAATAGACATTCATACTTTCATGAAGTACTTGTTCATTGTTAATTTCCTTAGATTTGGCATCAGACGAATTCGTAAGTAAAATTTGCATAAGTGTGATGATAATATTTGCCAACTACGGTACCATTGTATCTTATTTCTTGTGCTCCTTGGAAGCAAGTTCAATCGTAATTATTGCACTGCTTTTACTTTGAGGCTTGCTTCTCTGCTGATGTTAAAGGGTATGTGAGTTCCTTGCTGTAAGATTGCACAGTGTAAAGATTATATAAACAAATTCAAATCACCATGATAATCTAGTTTATTCCATTACACATCAGTCCACGGTTCTAAATATCCATAATCTTCAAAATGTGAAACCTGTGAGCTCCTTAAGCATGAGAGAATTTGGCATTCTTTTTAGGCTCCGAAATAAATACTGCCCACACTCTTGTATGGCCCATTTTAGATTATCTTCCTCATCTGAATTTACACAAGGGCAAGGAGAGTTTTACTCAAAACTGGTGGAGCAAGTGAAAATCTCTCAAAGCAATTCCAAGATTAAGTGTGCACTAAGAAAATGCTCCTCTATTGGGACAAAAAGCTAAGAGACACACAACAAAAAATGTATGAATGCCATTTTCGGGCTCAATCTCACTGCCAAACAGCTAGCTAGCTAGATAGAAATACACTTTGCATAAACATATGCTAATACCTGCCAATTAATTTTCAAAATGAAGTATAGCCATACTCTAGAGAACTTCTTCCAAATAAACATCTCTCTGGTAGAAAGCCTTTTAGGATTTAATAACCAATGTTCCAGAACATTCCTATATCTTAACAAAAGGTTATTTAGCTAATGTTTGTGAAAGAACATTTTGTATTTACATCCCCCAAATTCAATACAAAATTTATCACAAAATGACTGTGGTAAACTGTCAAGTTATATTCCAAACACCACTGGTCATAAGACATAATTTATCCAGATACTTTGAAAAGGTCACTAAGTGCCAAAAAAGTATATGTGCCTCTTGGATATTAGTGAGTCTGAAGCATTATAGTTTCATAATCAGTGGGAACAATTCTCAGTCATCCTGTGTTCATCTTGAGTGTATTTCCATAGGGACTTTATTACATAATCCTTGTTTTTGCCTAGTGTCTTATGGGTCCCTACAAATTTGAGAAGGTGCTAAAGGAAATTGTGAAGAAAGAAGCAAAGATGGAAAAAAAAAACGAGAAGTATTAATTGGTGATTAGAAGGTAATATTTAAAGAATTTTGGATTTTAGAACAAGGGCTTTCTATTATGTATAAGTATTGGTTTTTGTGTTTTAGTTACATTTTAGGATGTTGATTGAGGTTTGGGTTGATTAAATGCATTATAATTTTTTCCCACTTGAAATAAAGGGAAATGGTCTTCCTGTCAGAGTCTTCACCCAGAATGTCTGATTTCTAGGAAGACGATTACTGACAAGAATTTAGAAATGCCTGTTATGTAAACAAAGATTACCACAAAGTAACATATAATTTATGTAGCGCTTCCTTCGAACCACTATTTATTAAAAATTTCAAAATTTATTTAAAAGCAAATTTCAGTCAAGTTTAAAATTGTCACATCACCTGTTTTATACTGTAATGGGATAATGAAATGATTGTGAATATTCTAATAAGTATATATTAACGTATACTAGTAGTTGAAGAAAATTAATTTAGAATTTAAACAACAATTACAACTAACTTCCATTTTACATCTATAAACTAGCCTTTTAAGCTTAAAAACTATACTAATATTTTATGAAAAAACTTGAGCATATATCTGAAAGGAATCTATTCAAAGTCCCCCTGACCCCCAGGCAAGCTTACAGACAAAATGCACAGTTGTCTGCATTTGGCCCTAACCTTTGTTTTTCTGGGTTACAATGCCTTCCTTTCCAGAAAAGTAGACCCCAACTACAAAACATATTCTTCTGTAGCTTAACCACAACCCACATCCCGGATGAACCTGGGTAGAGTCCCTCAAAAAGCCTTCTGCCTTTTGCTCTACTGGCCAAGAATGCACCGCCTTCTCCCCAACCCCCTCCTGCTGTGGGTGGACCTGCAACCTTGGACATCCTCCAAAACCACTTAAAAGGCTCAGCCTGGCAGAAACTCAGGGCGACGTCTCTCTTGATGTCTGGCCCCTCTCCTCCCTTGGAGAGTGAATGAACTCTGTCCTGCTCGTTGCTCTACTCTTTGTGCAATTCTTTGCCGCCTACATCACTGACCACCCTAACAACATCTATTTATATTTTGTTTACTCTATTAGAGGTAATTTATGTAGCACTTCACACAATATTTGCAGTGATACTCTATTCAGCCAATGCCTGCGTTATGTCAAGTGAGCAATGAAATAATAGATTGCATGAGTCAAAATCTTAACACCTGAACTATTCTGCTTCCTAGCAGTAAGATGAAGCAAGTTGCATTATTTCTCAATTTAATATGGTTGAGTTAACAATAGTACCTACTCCATGGGATCATTTTGGTTGAATGTGTAAAACAGTTCATACAATAAAGGTTAGTTGTTATTGCATATGGCTGGCTATCCGAGTAAATAATGTATTTTGGCTCTGAGTTTTTTTAACGTAATTTCCTTGCATGTGCAATGCCGATGATAATATAACCTACCTTACAGAGTTGTGAGGATTAAATATACAAATCGACATTAGGTTTCTCTGCATAAAATCTGGATCAGAGTAAATCCTTAATAAGTGTGAGGTTTTATTTTTATTAACATCATTGTGAAAATCCAGCGTACTAGATTTTTTATGGTCTTATAGATTGAAAAGACCTTTCTACAGCCATTTGTACTCAGAAGTAACCCACGATGGCTTTTGCTATGTGAGAACAAACCATGCCCACAGTCAGATTCTGACATGGAAATGTCACACGGAATCTCCCTTGAGTGACACACCACCTCAACTCACAGAGACGGGGAGATGCTGTTAAAGACAGACAAGACCCCTTAAACCCAACCAATTGACAAAAACAAATCAAAATAAAACTGGTAGGGAGCCATAATAGTCAACTTCCAAGAACACAACTAATATCGTTATTTGTTCATCTGTCTAATTCACTGGTTAAATGTGTTTGCCTCGGAACACTAAGGGCTCTGCTTTGGCCTCCAGGAAATCGTATTCTTCTTTCTCCTAAATGCTTCATTTTGATCTAAGATGTGCCTATATCCCCAAGCTATATTTTCAAAGAGAGTATCAGAGGGAGTCATTTATTTTATTGTTGATAAAAAGATTAATTGTGAAACTCATTTTTTAAATCTGTATCCAGGGACGGTCATTTTGCTGAGGTATTAGTGACAGGTGTGAGTTGACCCTACAGAATTATAACCAAGTTCCTACATGCTATAGGCATCAAATAAATATCATACCTATCATAGGCTTCAAATAAAATTTTATGATATGAAAGCCTAGCATCAGATTATATCAGCTTTGTAGTAAATATAGTTTATAATATACTTTGAGTTGCAAATATTTATCATTATTAATTTTATGCTGTACTTACTCTTCAGTTTAGAAAGCAGGCCATATTTTGAGGAAGCTATTATGATCAGCAGACAAAAAAATGAGTATATCTATCCCAACCCTGCTCTTAATCTGTGTGACCTTGGATATAAACATGTTTCTCTGTGTTTCTTCATTCTATAGACAGATTTCTCTTCTATAGAGATAGGGCATCTGGACAGATAAATAGGGAAGTCCTTTTTAACTTTAGCATTTTGTTATTTGCTGAAGCTGGGCACCAAAGAATAGTCAGTACGATTCAACTTTAATGGGTAAGTATTGGTTGAAATGCTATGTGCCAAACACTATACTAAAAGCTTGGGATAAAAACATGTAGAATGGGTAGTGGAAAAAGTATAAACAGTACTGTGAACTCTAACAAATTTAACTAGACCATTCCCTGGGCCATGGACAGCTCTCTAGTATTATTTGGTTGGAGGTGAATTAATATATGTTGAATGAATGAATGGATGGATGAATGAATGACATTATTTCCAATGTTTTGATATGACTGAAAATTTCCATAAATTGCCATTTCCAAGGAAATGGATTTAAGAGAAATTATCAGAGGTAGAACAACTATGGAATAAAACTTTGGACTTGACTTCAAGGCAACTGTGAAAGAAAGAAGCGTACAATCCACCAGTTAAAAGTTATTTGAAAAAGAAACTGATGTTGGGAATGTTAGCTATCATTTTCAGCCATACCCATGCCTTCGGAGATCACCATCTTTAGCTACTGATTCCTTGTGTTGTATCAACACATCATTTTCTTATTTTTGAAGAAACAAAGATTTAAGCCACTTATTAAATATTTCAATTTGTATGATACTCTTTAACAATAAATTTAAATTTGCTACAATTTTTTTTTCTCCACCATTCTCCACTATTACATATCTATGAGACATTGTGATAGAGAAGTGATACCTTACATAGATCTTTTGGGACCTGGATTTAAATCCTGGGAAATATACTTAATGAGATCATTGATGAGAGTCCTGGCTTATTTATAAAAAGTGCTCAAAAACTGTTAAACACAAAGTCTTCCAGATTGAAGTTTTAAAAAAGAAGTAAGTGAAGATAGTCGATACCATATAGAATATTTTCTCTCTACCCCACTTGCTAAACAGTTAAAGATTCAGGAAACAAAAGATCTGCTCTTGATCTTTCCTTTTTAAAAATGTCTATGCTACATGCACCCTGATGTTTGTAGCAGCATTATCAACAATAGCCAAATTATGGAAAGAGCCCAAATGTCCATGGACTGATGAATGGATAAAGAAGAGGTGGTGTAATGGAATGTTACCTAGCCATCAAAAAGAGTGAAATCTTGCCATTTGCAATGACATGGATGGAGTTAGAGAGTATTATGCTAAGTGAAATTAAGTCAGTTAGAGAAAGACAAATGCCATATGATTTCATTCATATGCAGAATTTAAGAACAAAATAGATGAATATAGGTGAAAAAAAAACAGAGAGAGGCAAACCATAAAACAGACTCTTAACTCTAGAGAACAAACAGGGCTGCTGGAGGGGGGTGGTGGCTGGGCGGATGGACTAAATGGGTGACGGGTACAAAGGAGGGCACTTGTTGTGATAAGAACCTCAAATTAATATTACATTGAATGTTAACTAACTGGAATTTAAATAAAAACTTGGAACAAACAAATGAAGAATTAACATGAGTTATGTGGAAAATATGCCCACCAACACAGTACACATTGGGCACATTGCTAACAATCCACAAAATGCACAAAGAGGGTTTATTTTTTTTTTTAAGATTTTATTTATTCATTTGACAGAGAGCACAATCGGGGGAGCACAGGCAGAGAGAGAAGCGGGCTCCCAAGGAGACCAACATGGGGCTCGATCCGAGGACCCTGGGATCATGATGTAAGCCGAAGGCATACGCTTAACTGACTGAGCCACCCAGGCACCCCACAAAGAGGATTTATTAAATCTCTTGAAATCTTCATTATGTCCTTTCTAATTTTATCCCCAAGAAAGAAAATAATAAGATTTTTCAATTTCTGTCTATCATAAATGCTTGAAAAAGTCGACTCCTAATATTGACAAGATTATTATCTCACTAGTTGGTACAGATTTTCTATGTAAGAGTCTTGAACCCAAGTAATTTGTGCTGCTTGCCCTGTGTGAATTTGGCCTTAAACTATGACTTTAATGTGAGAGCAGTAGTCGTTACTTTTTGAGGCTGAGTAGGACAGATTTCTCGTCTATAGTACAGGTCAACACTGTCGCCTGAGCTCTGGGACTGCCCCATGATGCATCATGAATGCTGTCAGAGAAGCACATGATGGCCAGGCCCCAAAGCCTTAAGCAATGATTTATGCTTGGGTTAGCAGATCAAATACAGTACATGCTTGAGGCTCTTCCTAGGACACAAGGACATTTTAAGAGATTTCTAAATCTTATAGGAATTTAGAGCCCAGAGGGCACAAGCCATCATATATTCAACTCTCTTTTTAAAGATTTTATTTTATTTATTTGAGATAAAGAGAGAGCATGAGTGGGGGGAGAGTTGCAGAGGGGGAGGAAGAGGGAGAAGCAGACTCCCCACTGAGCAGGGAGCCTGATTCAGGGCTTGATCCCAGGACCCCAGGATCATGACCTGAGCTGAAGGCAGATGCTTAACCAACTGAGTCACCCAGGCTCCCCATATTCAACTCTTTTATCATTAACAAAACAAATTTGAAGCTAAGAGAAGCATGGTATTAGGCCAAGGTCACATGGCTAGCTAGTGGGAGAAGCCTTGAGTAGAGCCTTAAGTCCTGACTCCCTATTGCAAAATGCATTGTAATTTAAAAAAGGATGTGATTATTATGGGAGTGGGTGGGACATATGAGCATAGTTCATAGGCAGAGGATCCATAAAATAACAAAATAATCATAAACTCTATTTAACTTCGAACTCAGTCTCTTCCATTTTCAAGGTTCTTTCTATGGCACTCAGCAACCATTTTTAAATCCATTCTTGCTAAAGTAGATTTCAAATACTAAGGAGAACTGTGCCAGTGGACCATGGGACATCCTCTGTGCTTCATGTAATGTCCATTAAAGGAATAAATTCACTAGTAATAGGTAATAAGTATTGAAGGAAAAACACTCAAAAACTATATATACTTCGGGTGTATCTTATTTCATCCTGGCTGCTATAACAAACATTTATTCCTCACATTTCTGGAGGCAGGGAAGTCCACCTGCAGATTTGCTGTCTGGTGAGACCCCACTTGCTGGCTAATAGATGACTATCTTCTCCCTGTATGGTCACACCGTGGAAAGGGCAAAGGAGCTCTCTGGGGTCTTATTTATAAGGGCCCCACCCTCATGACCTAATCACCTGTCAAAGGCCCTGCCTCCAGATACCATCACCACTGGGGGTTAACATTTGAACATATACATTTTAGGGGGATACATTTAGTACATAGCAAGGTCCAAATTCATGGTTATATAGAGGTCATGGGCAAAGATGAAGAGATACAGAAAACAAACGTGTTTTATGGCAAAATCAGTGTCTTTATAAGATGTCTGTCATTGCAACCAGAAGATCCGGGGTAGCCCTAAAAATAAAATGAAATAAAATAAAATAATTAAAGAAAAGTTAAATAGAACCACTAAAATCTTCATTAAAAAAAAAGCATTGGAATGGTTCTTGCCTTCGTGTTTAGACTTAACTCTCAATACTTCATATCCCTCAAATGCTCCACTCCTCTCACACTGAACTTGAGTTTCTCAAAAATACTCATTCCTAGGGGTCTCAGAACATGTGATTCCCTCTTGTCTATTCTTCCCTGCTCCACAACCTTCTTTACCTAGCTTCTACACATCTTTCAGAATGCAGTTTAGATTTTGTCTAAGTATGGTGATCACAGAATATGTCATTAAAAGCAAGACAATTTGAAGAAAGAAGGCTGTGTTGCCAATAATCGTATAATAAGATGTTTAAACCAGAACCGTCCCAGGCAAACTCAAGGGGAGGGCACCATTAATAACATTCTTCTTAGCACTAGACCTTATTTGTAAGTACTGTAATTATCTGAGTTCTGCTTGCGATATTCTTCTCAATGAATAAAACTTTACAAATTAAATTATTTTTATATATTTTTAAAAGATTTTATTTTTTAAAATAATCACTATGCCTCATGCATATCTCCGATATCAAGAGTTGCATGTTCCACTGACTGAGCCAGCCAGGCACCCCTATTTTTTTTTTTTAAGTAGACTCCAGGCCCAATGTGGGGCTTGAACTCATGACCCTGAGATCAAGAGTCACATGCTCTACTGACTGAGCCAGCCAGGTATTCTGAGTTAATTTATTTTTAATTGCCATCATTTTAGACTGGTTCTATACAGGTGTGTTCAATGTGATAATTTTTTTAAAACTTTTACAAAGCTTGTCATTTGTAGAGGAAAAAAATGTAGCTTACATTCATTTTGATTGTACATTCTTAACAGCTTAGGAATTATTAAACAAAGACTATGTAAGTCTTGTGTACAAGAACTCATATTACTACTAAAACTCATTGAAAACTAAAATGTAAGATAAATGTATCTTCTTCTGAAATTGTTCTTCATTATTAATCCTTAATATTAGATATTTGATCGTAAAAAATGATTTAATCTAAAAATGGATTAAATTCTACTGGAAATTTCAAAATCGCTCTTTAGTGTTCTTAGCTAAAGGAAACTACGCTTGCAGATGACATAAAGGAGACTGAACAGTCATTTATTTGTCCAATAGACATGCATTATGTCCCAGCAAGTTTAATTCCTCATGAGATAATGAAGGTCATATCTCCCTTATCTTTTAGCACATCTATTAATTTTTAAATAATATGTTTTGACTTTTATGGTAATTATGACATCTGAAAATTTCAATTTTCATTTCCCCATTGGAGATGACTTTTATCTTGAAAATAGTGACAAGAAACAAATAACTAGTATAGCAAATAAAAGGAAAATATTTCCATCATTCACTGGCAAATATATGTTTGTATAATAAAATACACTTCATAGAACATTAAAACAGTCTGGTTATGGAAAACAGCATGTCTGGTCTCTTTAATCACTGAACCCTTTAACTGATGGATAGAATTTCATTGAGTTGACTGAAAAGCAGATTGTTTTACATTATGGATGGTTATTTCACACTAAATCATGACAATGACCTACAACAATAGCAACAATAACAATATGAAAATAATTGTAGTCCTTATTTGTTGAATGCTTACTATAAACTCTATTTACCTTTATTAAAAAGTCCCTATATATAGGGACATTTTATAGTGTTGTCCCAATTTTCCAGATGAAGAGACTAAGACAGGGAGGTATTAAATAATTTTGCTAAAGGTTCACCTGGCTGATAAGTAAATAAATATAAGTATAATAAAATAATAATAGTTATAAAAATGAAAAAAATATTGGTTTTGATTTGTATAATGCTTTCTAAGACCTAACAATAACTAATGTACACTTACAAAAACATTCTTTAGTGTAAATAGCATAGTCCTATTGGTCCAGAGAAGGACACTGAGATTTAGAGAAAGTAAGTAACACATTTATAAGTGTATAATAACAGTAACAATGAGAACCATGACAATTACGGCAAGCTTAAACAATTATGACAAGGTCCAGACTCTGTTTTAAATGTTTTTCAAAAATGTCATGAGAGACTATGGACTATGAGAAACAAACTGAGGGCTACAGAGGGGAGGGGGGTGGGGGAATGGGATAGACCGGTGATGGGTAGTAAGGAGGGCACATATTGCATGGTGCACTGGGTGTTATACACAACTAATGAATCATCGAGCCTTACATCGAAAACCGGGGATGTACTGTATGGTGACTAACATAATATAATAAAAAATCATTATTAAAAAAAATGTAGTCATAATCCTATGAGGTAGTGTTATTTCTGTTACAATAACAAGAAACTATAGACTGGGATGTCTAAATCCAAGGTCCATGTTATTAATTATTATGCTAGAAGACCTCACTCATAAGAGGCCAATATTTTGTTCAAAGGAGAAAGTAATAATGATAAAAAAAAATTCAGGTCTCCAATTAAATTCACAGATACCATTTTATTTAAGTTTTAAAATAATATAACACCTGTCACTAATTATACAAAGTTGAAATTAGTTCAAAAGGCTACTATCATTATTTGACTACCTCTTCATGCTGAGCACCCATCAGCATTATCCTAGGAAAACATACTTATACCTAAACACTTTTCCATGGAGTCTATTCACACACCTACCTGTTCATCCAAACTTTTTTTTTTAAGATTTTATTTATTTGACAGAGAGAGAGACAGCTAGTGAGAGAGGGAACACAAGCAGGGGGAGTGGGAGAGGAAGAAGCAGGCTCCCAGCAGAGGAGCCTGACTTGGGGCTTGATCCCAGAATGCGGGGATCACACCCTGAGCCGAAGGCAGATGCTTAACAACTGCGCCACCTGGGCACCCCTGTTCATCAAAACTTCTTGTTAGTCCCACCTGATTAGACATTTTCCCAAAGAAGACATCCAAATGGCTAACAGACACATGAAAAGATGCTCAACATCACTGATCAGGGAAATGGAAATCAAAACCAAATGAGATATCACCTCACACCTGTCAGAATGGCTAAAATCAACAACACAAAAAACAGCAGGTGTTAGTGAGGACATGGAGAAAAAGGAACCCTCTTTCACTGCTGGTGGGAATGCAAAGTATACAGCCACTCTGAAAAACATTATGGAGTCTCCTCAAAAAGGATTCCTAAGTAATCCTTAACACATAACAAAAGTACTTAGATTAAACTGGATTAGGAGATCTTTGTTCCCATGAATTTTGTGAAAGCTGTATTTACGGCCTTTTTGTATAACCATATTTTATCTTTAATGTTTGCCTAGTAAAGAAGTTTGAATGCTCAGGTGGCTCCAACTGAGCATTAAGCCATCCCAGAGGAGGCTGCCAGCAACATAAAAGAGAGTGGGAAAGATCGAGAAAGAAAGAAAATCTCCAGAGAAAATTCTCCATTGGGAAGGTGGATAAGCATTACGTACTATTACTCAGTGAATGAAAAACGCAAACATTTTCTCAAATGAAAGAAATAAATAATTTTTTTTATTTTGTCTTCCCTCTTCTTATCAGGATACTAATAATATTAACACCTGGGTGGCTCAGTCGGTTGAGACTGACTCTTGGTTTCGGCTCAGGTCATGATCTCAGGGTCATGGGATGGAGCCCTGTGTCAGGCTCCACACTGACTGTGGAGTCTGCTTTGGATTCTCTCGCTCCCTCTCCCTCTGCCCCTCTGGCCTCCTTGTTTGCACGCATATACACACACCTCTCTCTAAAATAAATAAGTAAAAATCTAAAAAAAAAAATAACAGTCTGATTCCTCTATTATTCAGAATATCATTGCATATTATCAAAACTCCTTAAATAAATGTATAAATAATCTTTCAAACATGTACCATTTCCTGATTTCACAAATGTTTACTGGGTATTCAATGGATGGCCAGTAGTATTGGACATAGTCAAATATAATAATCCTTACCTATCCTCAGGTTGTTAAGTTGTGTAGAGGATGCCAAAACAACTAATAAAAACATAATATGGAATATTGTTCTTCAAGAGGAAGAGACAAAATGGAAAACAAACAAATGAAGGAGATCAGCTAATGGGAAGAGGTGGATTAGGCAAGATTTCATGTGTGATTTTCACATCCTTATTGGTTCCCTTCTCGACGGCAAACCTGTTGAAGACAAACTCCAAGATGGAATTGCCATTTTATCTTTCAGCGAGGCTCCACACAAAGTTTTACTCACAGGAAACAATATACATATTTGCTAAATAACTGCATAAACTAGACAGGAACAATGATTTGTAGGCAACTACCATAGCTTTGCTAGAAACAGAATCTTCCAACATATGCTCTTCAACATGTGCTCTTCAACACAGCTGTATGCGCAGAAAGAAAACTGCGCCATAATTAGAATAGCTTTCCTCCCTGGCCCCTCAAGAATCTGATGACCAAAACTGACATATGCCTAATCTGTTTATCTTCCAGATGGGGGCAAGTTAAATAATAGTGTTTGTTATAACTCCTCACACACTATGCGGTTTAAAAAACCATGGATACGGGCGCCTGGGTGGCGCAGTCTTTAAGCGTCTGCCTTCGGCTCAGGGCGTGATCCCATCCTTCTGGGATCAAGCCCCACCTCAGGCTCTTCTGCTGGGAGCCTGCTTCTTCCTCTCCCACTCCCCCTGCTTGTGTTCCCTCTCTCGCTGGCTGTCTCCCTCTCTGTCAAATAAATAAATAAAATCTTTAAAAAAAGAAAACGTATATGAGGCTTCCATTGACTTTTAAAGAAAAAAATCCGTCATGCTTCATATAAGGTAGCAAATACGAAATGAAATTGGCAAATATAAAAATGTACTGGCAACTTCAAAAGTTGAAAAAATAAAAGTAAACAATATTTGATATTTGCAAAGGATTTTGATCCCTCTACCATTGTAATAGAATATTATGGTCTTTGAAACTTCACTTTGATAAATGTAATAAAATAGAAAAGGAAACTGAAAAGACAAAAATATAGCAAAATAACCCCCCAACACATACATACAAGAATATCTTATTAGATGATTAAAATCATTTCTAAGGAAAATAATACCTCCATATTTTAAAAGAAGATATAATGTGCATCACAGGAAATAATAAGTTAGCAATATCATGGCATAAAATGTCTTAGAGATACACACACATAATGTAAACAGAAGGAGAAAGGTTTTATATATGTGCAGGTGTATGTTTATCATTGTGTGTGTGCATAAGTGCAATGGGAGAAGAGAAAAGACAAATAATAGCCACTTTCCATATATTGTTTACTTTCATATGGAAGACATGCGGTGAACTTCATAAATTGCCATTAGGAAAACACAGTACTCTAAGGGTTCAGCTATTACTTTCTCAGTATATGACTTAAATAAATTACAGTAGATGTGGCAACAAAAGCTTGGCATGTTTCTCAGTCTTTGTTGCTTAGTAAATATCTTAAAAATTATCACATACCTTATAATTTATACAATCTCTATCAGAGGACAGCTAATTCCCAATGTCACAAGGAAGAAGAAAAAATTCTTATTCTATGCAATCATTGTCAATTATGTTGGGAGTGAAAGTGGGAAACAACGTCACAGAAAAAATAAGGAGTAATCAGGTTGGGTCTACAAATCTTGACTTATTCTCCTTCAAAAGAGCAGATGTCTTTATTGCCTGAGGTGCATGGACTAATTCCTAAAAGGGGATGTCACCAGCATAAGTGTGAAAATGCAGTGCGGCAAAATCCTGCTCATGCTTTGCATAGGGTATTCCAGCTTCAGTGATGAGAACGGAATGTAGGGCTAGGGGAAGAAATAGATGGACCAGGTAAGAAGTTTTTGCAGTCATCCCAGTAAGAGGTGGTGGCTTGGGTGAGGCACCAGCAGTGAAAGTGATGAGGATGACTCAAATTCTGGATATACTTGAAGGTAGATCTAAGAAAATGAGCTGACTGGATATGAACTGGGTGGTGTAGTTTGATGCATGAAAAGAAATCAAGTATTCAGTTGCGGACATGATTTCAATATATCCAATTTGATATGAGTTGGAACTTGAGAGAGATATCTGGGCTAAATATTTACACTAGCTTGAAGGAAGAAAGCACTAAAATTAAGATTTGGGTGGAGAGTGAGGCAAGAGAGGACAATGCCACGTGACAGGATATGCTAGACATTTCCAAATTTATTTTCTTTCAATTCAGGCCACATATCTTGATTATACTTCCGGACTGTCTTGAGGTGAGGTATGACTAGATCCTGGCTGAAGCGCCACTCCTGCACCTGGGGCACAATAATGTCTCATGTATGGTCCTTCCTATTCCTTCACTCTCTGCCAACTTGATAACAGACATGCACAATGACTTTGGATAGCCTACGTTAATGAAGCTTGTGGAAGACATTGCTATTGTTCCCCATATCCAGTTTCTGCTTCTCTAGTCACATAGAAGACTATTTCCAAAACCCCTTGTTCCAGTTGTAACCAATGAGTTTAAAGTACAAGTGATACTTCTTATTTCTAGACTGAAAAAAATTAATTGCTGGTGGTCCACTTTCCTCTCCTGCAATAACCAATGGAGATCAATGAGTTGGTGTAGCTACAGGATGGTGGAGGCTTCTTCAGCCTGGACCGTGAAGATAGCTTGCCCTGGAGAGTTGCCCAGACTTCCAAGGGACTTTACATGAAAGATGAACCTTTGTTATGTAACATAGCTGAGATTTTTGAGGTTGTTCTTTACCATGGTGTAACCTAAGCCATCCAAATAAAACAATAATGGCACTATAAGATAGAAGAGTCACTGCAGGACATTCCAAAAGAAGAAATTCTACTGTTTCAACCATAAATGACTTTAAATTGTGTGCTTCCCAATTCTGTTTTTTCTCTGGAGTTACAAATAAAATGGGAGAAAGTATGTTCTTTAGACCTGTATAAATTATGAGAATAAGGAAAACATTTTAATAGGATCTAATTTTGGTTTAGAAACTTAAGTTTAGGGGCACCTGGGTGGCACAGTGGTTAAGCATCTGCCTTCGGCTCAGGGCGTGATCCCGGCGTTATGGGATCGAGCCCCACATCAGGCTCCTCCGCTGGGAGCCTGCTTCTTCCTCTCCCACTTCCCCTGCTTGTGTTCCTTCTCTCGCTGGCTGTCTCTATCTCTGTTGAATAAATAAATAAAATCTTAGAAAGAAAGAAAGAAAGAAAGAAAGAAAGAAAGAAAGAAAGAAAGAAAGAAAGAAAGAAACTTAAGTTTAAATTTAGGCATATCAGCCAAATATTGAATTCTGGCATGACCATTAACAAACCCATGTTTTCATCCATTAAGTATTATGTTTATCAAAAATTAGAATGAAAATTGAATGAGGCATGTAATGCACTTTGCACAGTTCCTGAGATATAGACCTGTAAGTATTATCTAATAACAACTAATTTATCTTAATATCTACTTAAGAATTATTCTTAGTCTTTGAGTGATAAAAATGGATTCATGTGGGGACCAACCATTTCAGAGGTAAATTACACATAGAGCTTTTTCTGTGTCCTATTTCTCCATGAGCCAGATTACTGACATAGCTATTAATGTCAATTAAAAATTGGCTAGCATTGGTTCAGAGAGTATAGTCTAGCAATACTAGAGATATGGTTTCATTTAGTTAACATGGAATACATTAGTCAGAGTGAAGATTTATAGAGTAAAATGAAATATGAAAGTCCTTATAATTCTTTTCAAAATCAGAGGACTCTCACAGATGACCTCTTAAGGATATCATTCCATATTTTGTGATTATATGAAATTGAAGAAATCTCAGACATAATCTAATTCTACATACTTGTTCTTAAACATGAATCAGAAAGATTAAGCAAATTACCCTCAATTTTTTTTTTTTTTTTTTAGTAGATGGCAATCTCAAGATTGGACCAAAATTCAAGTGTTTACTCCAATTTTTCTTGATTTCTAGTGTACACTTATCTCCTA
The DNA here is from genome assembly GCF_017311325.1 of Ursus maritimus. Classification (NCBI taxonomy): domain Eukaryota; kingdom Metazoa; phylum Chordata; class Mammalia; order Carnivora; family Ursidae; genus Ursus; species Ursus maritimus. The sequence goes on from NW_024426996.1 coordinate 60,741,701, forward strand.
ATTAGCTATTCGGTAGGTTAAAAATTATAGTCTTGTTTCCCTTAAAGTCATAGAGTTAATTAATATTTATTAGATCAGGGGCTCCTATTTAGTTCTCAAAAATTGGTATTTATCATAATGTTTAGAAAAAATACAAATTAAATATTGGCTGAAAGAGGTAAGCAGCAGTACTCTTCTGTAGGACAGACATGGTACATGACATGAAACATACTTTAGGATATCCCTGTGATATTTACACTTCTACATGCAGCTGCTCTGCCAAAGCCTGGCAAGGGAATACCACTTTTTACAAATAGTAACTGAGTACTGAGTAGTAGCTGATATGTGTTAAAGGCTTCAATACTAGGACCAATAGATAAAATCTTCCATATTTTAAACAAAATAAGTACTGGCACATAATAGTTGCTTAATGGTACTTAAAGAAAGGTACATGAAGTATTGTTTCAATACAGAATCATTGAAAGGGTTACCTTCCAATCCAACAAGTTATTCACCTAATATTCATCTTAGTTTGGAGAAAGGGAGGCATTATTGGCTTATATAATTGAAAAGTCTACTTACTGTTAGATGCAGGTGCTCAAATGAGGCTACCAGACTCTGTCTTTCCACTCCTTATTTATTTTCCCTTGTGATGGCTTCATTCTCATGCAGACTCTCCCCCAAATGGAACCCAAAAGGCTATAAGAAGTTCTAGATCCATACCTTACCAGTTCAGCAACATCCCCACCCCAAAAGGGAACCTCTCATACTAAAAGGGAGGAGAGATTGTGACCAGACTAAGCGACATATATACACTCTGTCAAGTTAGCTATTATAATAGGAATTGTTAGTGAGGTTCTGTAGTGTCAAATATATTCAGGCAGTGTCATAGGCACCTATGAATGCTTAATTTTTCTTCTTTGCCTGGTAGTCATTAAGTGCCCATGGTTGGAAAATAAATAAAAGTCATTTCCTAATATATTCCAGGGGTTTTCTGAGTACTAAAGTCATAAGATGAAAAGAAACAACATGTATTATGTAAAACAGAGATAGACCTGAAAATACATAGTTACATCACAATGACATTATTCTTAAATAAAGACTGACTGGAGCATAGGATAAAGTACACACCTGCCTAGGGAGACAAAGAAGGCTTTCCTGGTGAAGTATCTGGGAATCATTAAGAAGACATTGTGACTGCACTGAATTAATGTTTCCAATAGTTTCTTCTTATAATAATATTTTATATTCTAGCAGCCACAATGGATGCCTCACTGCTGTGGAGACTTGTCTAAGGGTTGTTCCAGTCCTTGTTTTTGGCAAGTCTGAGATAAGGCAGAATTAGATTAGAATGTGGTCCTATTAAAATCAAGGAATAGTGGTCCTGGTTTATCCTTGAAAATGCAATTGAGGCATCTATATTTTTCCTTTTCTACATATGGAGAGTTTGGTGCACACGTGGATCACATGGTGATAATCAAGGTTGACAGATATCAACTTTTAATGTATGCTCTCCTGTCCTTATTCCCTGTAAAAGATGCAGCTCCTGAAAGAGTTTTATTAAAATCCAATCTTATTACTTGTTCTAGCCTCATCTTCAGGCCACGATAATAATCCCAACTTCATGTATTTTACTCAAAAGTCGATGATTACTTATAACTAAAAAGACCTGAATCTTATCAGCAGTGCTAAAATATTTCCTTATACTAAGTCACATTTTTTCTCCATGTCATATCATTTCTGATTGCATTTTATGATTAGTGGCCTATCAGTTTATTGGCAATATTTGTGGTTGTTTTTCTTTTCTTAGAGACAGATAAAATAATGGAGGATCTTATATCAATAGTATTTTAGATTCAGTAAATTACAGTATATGTCCCAGGAGAGCTGAAAGTTATACTTGGAGGTTCTATTCTGGGTAAGGCTGTCTGTTTGCATCCACACTCCCAACATTTATGAGCTGGTTGGTCCTGGACAGTTACTTATCTTCTCTGTGCCTCATGTTCTTCATCAATAAAATGGGTGTAATAATAATTCTAATTTCAAAAGGTTGTTATGAGATAAAAATGAGTTAATTCTTGTAAAACCCTTTAACCAATGTCTGGCACATAGAAAGCATTTTCATACTGTATGGTGACTAACATAACATAATTTTTAAAAAAAGCATTTTCAGTTAATATTTGCTATTATAATAGCCCTGGTTGTAATATATTCTGCAAACTCTCAATGACTAACCTTTAAATATTATTTTCTTTCTGTTGCTTCACAGTCATCAATGGCATGAAGTTAATGCCCCCAGGGTCCAGAGAGTCAAAATAACTTGAGTCTGGAATTTGAATTGCAAAATGGTCACACTGCACATACAATATGTAGCTACCAGCCACATGAGGCTGTTTACATCTAAATTAATTTAAGGTAAATAAAATAAAAAATTTAATTCCTGTGTCACGCTACATTTCAAGGGCTCAATAGCCACATGTGTGTAATGGCTCCCATGTGGCACAGCACAGATATCAGACATTTCTATTACCACAGAAAGTTTTATTGGACACAGCTAGTCCATATTCTCCCAAGCTAGTTTCCACAGAGTTCTCATTTTCGTGTCTATTATAAATTTAACATAATGTGATATATTTACACTTAGGAGATACCATATCACTATAATTTTTAAAAACTTGCAAGTTTTAGCAAAGGCTCTTATTTTGTGATATTCAATCTTCCTTTTCACTCTAGATATCAACAATTGATACCCACAATAAACCTAGCTAGACTAAGTTTGCCATCCATGGATTCAATGTAGAATACAGATGGTCTGGTCAAGATGGGCTGAGAATATTGGCATTGGCCATGAAGCTCTGTGCTGTGATAAAACATGCTTCACTTTGCATTTCTGTCCATTTGGACTAGGAATAGTTTGTAGACAATGCCCTCATATTTATTTTAAAGAACCTTAGGATGGTATTTCTTTAATTATTTCAAACAATACCTATTAAGCCTGTATCGAGAAGAAAAGCCTTCTAATCACTTGTAGGTGGGGATGCTAACAAGTGTATGATACAGTTCTTGAACTCAAATGACTTGGTCTACATGGGTTATAAAAAGAACACAATGGAAAACTATGAAGTCGGATATTATACTTTTAAATGAGATGAAAGAGACATAATGAAGGTTCAAACGAGGAGAATATAACAGAAATTTTTCAACTTGATCTTTAAACTTTCCTAAAAAACATTTTTGGTATGTTTTACCTTCTGGTTTCTTCTTTTCCTGACCATCCCCAACCTTCCTCTTCAAGTCACAAACCAGTGAAAACATCGCATCCTGTGACGGAGCCACACATAAAGTAGGTGTCAACACGTCTCACACAGTTCCTCTCCGCCAAAGTCTACTTATTTTTTTCATAATTCACACTACCTTATAAAGCCTATTTTGTGGGATTTGTGTGTGCTCATTGGAGAAAATGTAATAAAGATTATGTGGCAATAGTCATGTAACACTGTCAGTCATTTTAAAAATATCGGATTTCAGGTCTAATGCTTATAATCATCATCCCGTGTATTTCAACATCTTAACAATCACTAACTGTTTGGGTTTTTAAGAATAAAATAATAATCCTTAAAGTTTTCTAATTAAAAAGCTTTAACAGCTTGATTTGCCTAAAACTACTATTTATAAAATGTAGTACAAAAGTAAGGAAATCTACCTTCATTCTCGCCAAGTGATACGTGAAATAATGAAATACATCACAACTTCCCTTAAAGGATCAGCTGAATTCAGACAGTTGCTTTGCTAGAAGATCAGAGAGCCCGTTGTGTAATTCCGGTCTGAAGGCTGGCAGACTGAAGAACCAAGAAGAGCCAATACTTAAGTTCAAGTGCAAAGGTCAGAGAAGACCAAGGTCCCAGTTCCCAGAGTCAGCCAGGAGTTCCCAGTTAGCGTTTTGCTTCTACTCCCAGTCTTCAGTGATTAGATGATTGTTTTCATTTACTCCGGCATTGGATAGTAAACAAAGCCAAGGAAACACAATGAACTCAATTATTTTGCCCCACTGTGTTCCTCGAGTGGGTGAGGGAGAGTGAGAAGAATCTCTTTCTTATTGCTCTCCTCCGTTCCAATGTAAGAACTGCTACCTGAGTGTTTAAAAGAACTGCTTTTACCCAGTCCTGCTCCCATGGAGAGGAAGAATATCCACTTCTCAGGAGAAGAGAAAAAAGGGAAAACTGCTTGTTTCCATTCCCATGGGAGGGCTGAATTGGAAGAAGTGATAGAGAAGGTGTGACTAAGCAGCTTTGTTTCTTGAAGAGCAGAGTGGTTTATCCTTGACAGGCACAGATTTTCCTCTCTCTGCCAGATTAAAGAGGCTCTCCCTTTGAGGAAGGCCCAATGACATCCAAACCCACCCATGTCTAGAGAAGTAAGCTCAATTTAAAGATGTGATTTTTCCAGTTTAGCCTTATAAGTCATAAAACTGATGTTCGGAGTTGCATGTGATTGACAATTCTTTTTCTGAATGATTTAAGACTTAGGAGAAGAGAAGGTGATTTGACAGTCCTCCTCAAGACCCACCATCCCAATGATTCAATGTCCCATCTTTTCAGTCAAGAATTCAATTTTGGGAGATGTTACAAACAGATGTGCTTTGGGAGGATAGTCTTTCCCTCCATGAAGAAGGAATCACCAGGTTCTCTCTCATGTTTGTTTTGTTTTGTCAAAAGTCAGTTATATCATTCCTAATTCAAAACTATATTGCAGTTCTTCCTCTTTGTCATCAACACCCCAAGTAATAGACAGGGGAAATGTAAAATCTTTGGCATGGAAATGATACCATCAATATTAAAAGAGTATTTGCCAGCAACAGAGTTTTCTGTCTTACTTAATAGTGACTCTCCTTTAAATCTATTCTTCAAAGTTTCTAAACATCTTGCCTGTTCCCTCCATCCTGTCCAGTAACTATATTTTAGCCATAGATTTTTCTCTGCTAATGACTGTGTCAGATACTTGACGTCAACAGCAGCCTGTCACTTGGTTCTGCAAGAGTCATGCCATCTGCCCTCTTAAGAGTAGAAAGGTCTACTTTGCCAATAACACCACACTCCCTCTGGACTAATTGCCAAATTCCCGTACTCTTCTCATCTGTAGCCTTGTATAAGCAAACTTAGAATAGCCAAACCCTGCCTAACAGTCCCCAAATTCTGCCAGTATATTCATGTCATGCCTTCCAACTTGTATAGTGAAATCTCCTAAATTATTTTTCATGGGAAATGAACTTAAAGTCCAAGAATGAATCTCACATTACCCAGATCATGGAGTCACAGTACCTTACCTCTAATTCCAGTTCTACCACTAACTAGATCTATGACTTCAGACAGTAAGCCTAATCTCTTGCAGCTCAGTTTTTTAACCTATAAAATGGTAACATAAATGAGTGAACAAACTGAGGGCTTCAGAGGGGAGGGGTTGGGGGATTGGGATAGGCCGGTGATGGGTATTAAGGAGGGTACATATTGCATGGTGCACTGGGTGTTATACACAAGTAATGAATCATGGAACATTGCATCAAAAACTGGGGATGTACTGTATGGTGACTAATAAAACAAAATAAAAATTAAAAAATAAAAATAAAAAATAAAATAAAGTGGTAACAAAAATGCCGTCCACCACATAATGTTATTCTGAACATTAGCTGAGGTATTGCATCTTATATGCTGTGGAATATGGCATATATTCAATAAATATTTGTTCTTAATATCCAACTTTTCTTGGATAAGTTTTTATTTTCATTGCTAAAGCAGCTTAAATGACTAAAATTCAATTTTTCATTTTGTGTTAACTACAGACAAGTGAAGAATAATATAACAAATATTCTTTTGCATATCACCCAGAATTTTAAAGTTGAAGATTTTAGTTTTCTCCTCCTCATCTCATTTCGCTTCTGTCCCAGAGGCAATTACTATCTATGGTCAGTGTTTTTCAACACAAACATATATAAAAACAACATATTGTTTGTGTGCTTTTATTATTAATATAAATGTTTTCCTAAGCACCATTGTTAAAGTTACTTTTTTCTCTCAAAATTGTTACTTAAGATTTACTTATACTTGGAATATTTTTATATTGCATTCATTTTAACTTTATATGTTATTTCTTCATACAAACACACCATAGTTTATCTACAAACCTACTGAATAGTTTATAATTTTTTCACTTTGCAAAATAAGATGCAACAATAAACGTACTTAGCCATGTTTCATTGTAAAAACACAAAAAATTCTTAAAGACATATAAGCAGTTGAATTACTTTTCCATATGGTCCGTACATTTTCAACTTTACTAGATTGCCCAATTACTGTCAAAATGAATTATCAATTTACTCTTCTATCTCAAGAAAATGAGAAGTCAACTTTAAGTTAGCTAAATTTGATATCCATGCATTTTAATTTTTGCCAGTTAAATGGGAGAACATAGTATCTCTTGGTTATTTTAATTTATATTTCCCTGATTACTGGTATGTTTGAGTGTCTGCCACATGTTTAATAGACTCATGATTCCTCTTATATTAACTAACTGTTATAATTTCTTGTATAGGGTTTTTCGCTTTTCTCATTTAGTACTAATGTCTTTTTTATAATACACTAGGTCTTCGTATATGTGTGAGTTCCATTCCAAGGTCATATTCTTTTTTTCTTTTTTTTAAAGATTTTATTTATTTATTTATTTGACAGAGAGAGAGACAGCCAGCGAGAGAGGGAACACAAGCAGGGGGAGTGGGAGAGGAAGAAACAGGCTCATAGCGGAGGAGCCTGATGTGGGGCTCGATCCCACAATGCCGGGATCACTCCCTGAGCCGAAGGCAGACGCTTAACCACTGTGCCACCCAGGCGCCCCCCAAGGTCATATTCTTATCTATTAATATCTTTACCCCTGAAGCAATAAGATAATATTTTAATTACTTTTATAATAAATCAGTATTTTGTGATGCTGGTTTTCGCCTACACTGACGATGTAGATTAATTTAGGGAGAAACTTTAAGAATTATTTTTATAGAATATACACTGTGCAAATGTACAAGATTTTTACAAAAATATAGTGAATTCTGATATAAGTCTTCAATTTCTACTTTTTAGGAAACCTCAAATCAGAATTTCCAAGTAAGTAAATTATTTGTGTGTCTCCCATACTGAGCTTGTCCTTGCGGTTTGCACTGTGTCTCGCTCGTTTCAAAGCTGAGATTATATTTTTATTAATGCAACTGCTCAAACACTGGCCTTAAATATTGAATCTGTTGGCACCCTCCTCCTTCCTCAATCATCCCACCATTCCTCCATTGTGATAGATTGTGTGCAAAGGTGGTTGAAAGAATTTCTCATTTCTAGATGCATGCTTCTTTGCAGTGTGATTCTGCCACGCCTCACTGAAAAAAAAAAAAAAAGATGGAATCTATTTCTCCACTCTGAGTCTAGGATGGCTTTATTATACTTGCTTTGACAGAAGTGATGTACATCTTCCCAGACTAGAAGAGACCTTAAAGCTTCCACTTCCATTTTCTTAGAATGTAGTATACTGTGTGAGGGAACTCAAGATAGCCTATTGAAGGATGAGACCATGTGAGCTGAGATGAGCCATTCCATCCGATCTCCCTAATCAAGACTCTAGTCAAACCTCAGATGACTGTAGCCACATGAGTATGATCAGGTGAAACAAGGGCTACTCAACTGAGCACTGCTTAAATTACCCACCCACAGAACTGTGAGGTAATAAATCACGGTTAATTTAAGTCATGAAATTCACCCACATTCCCTCGAACTTAACTTACAATAACAAGGTGGTACTAACATACCATACTGTTCCCTTCTTGATGCTATTGTAATCATGTATACACAATCATTGGGTTATTCATTTCTGAGGTGTTTTTTAAAAAATGCAACACTGTATTTTGCACCCTTTTCTTTTTTAAGATTTTATTTATTTTTTTGACAGAGAGAGAGACAGCGAGATAGAGAACACAAGCAGGGGAGTGGGAGAGGGAGAAGCAGGCTTCCCGCTGAGCAGGGAGCCTGATGGGGGGCTAGATCCCAGGATCCTGGGATCATGACCTGAGCCGAAGGCAGACGCTTAACAACTGAGCCACCCAGGCATCCCTGTTTTGCACCTTTTTACTACATCTTGTTTTTGATGCTCCCAGATAGGTAGATATTATAGAAATCCTTCCCAATTTTCTCATAGACCTAGTTCTCTCTTTTAGTAATGGCTGCATACAATTTCATGGTATGGATTGCCACTGTCTTTACAAGCATTCTCTTATTAATGGAGATTCACCATTGTCAGTTATTACTATTATGCTATGAATATTCACGTTTATTTCAAAAAGATGGATTCTAATAGTGGTTTGGCATCAAATTCATACATGCCAAGGCTCATTTCTCAAATCTCTTTTCCCTAATGTTTAAGACTTCTTTACTCTGAGGTCCATTTTAGTTGGTTATACAGTTAGTCTGATAATATCTTCAGATTAGGTGTTGAATGACATATCCTCTAAATTCTTACAAAACCTTCTTTTTTTTCCCTCCGTGATAGGTGAGTAATGTCTTACCTTTCGATGGGACTTAGGGTTGCATTGCTTTTATCTAACTGGTCTGTAGATATCATTCCATTGTTTCCCACCTTGCTGTGTTACAGTTGAGAAGTTGACTCAGTGAGAGCCTCTTCCTCTGACAGTAACATGCTCATTATATCTGAAGGTATAGTAAAAGTAGGTTGGTTTTTTTTTTTTTTCTGTTTTATTCTTCCAACATAGAATGTATTTCTGCTTTACTTTTGTCTTCTTTATTTTTTCCCCAGCTGTGTTTTTATTTTTCAGTATAGTTCTCTTGTACATATTTTCTTAGATTTAGTCTTAAATATTTTATAATTTTTGTCATTATTAGAAGTGGATTTTTAAAAATTTCATTTCCCAAATGTGTGCTACTGGTATACATCAATACAATACAACAGATTTTTGTCTACTAACCTTGTACTTTCTGGCCTTGTTATATTTACTTATTAATTCCAGTAGCCAGCGAATTCACTGGGATTTTCTCTGTAAACTAATGTATCATATGCCAATAGGGAGAGTTTTTACTTCTTCCTTGCCGTCTTACGAATTTTATTTTATTTGCCTAAGGACATCCGGTACAGTGCTACACAGCAATGGTAGGAGCACGCATGCTTGCCTTGTTCCGAGTCTTAGGGGGAAGGAGCTCAGTCTCTCAGTATTGAATGTAATGTTAGCTGTAGGTTTTACAGAGGTGCTGCTCGTCGGATCAGTGAGTTTCCCTGTTGAGTTTACTGAAGAATTTTTAGTGATAACTGATGTTGAATTTTGTCAGGAGCTTTTTTCTGTACTACTTAAAATATTATAAGTTCTTACATTTTAATTGTCATAGTATGGTAAGTTACACTGATTTTCAACCTGGCATTACTGAGATAATCCCTACTTTAACAAAGTGTTTTATTGTTGGATTTTATTTGCTAATGTTCTTTTAATAGCTTTGAATCTATGTTCATGAGGGATTCATGGTTTCTAACTTTCTATTTTTGTAACTTTGTCAGAACTTAGTATTAAGGTTATGCTGGCTTCATGAATGATTTGTGCAGTGTTTTTCCTCTGTTTGCTAAAGGATTTGTAAAAAATGTGGCATTAATTATTCCTTGATGTTTGAGTAAACACCTATGTGACACCATCTGGGCTTGAAATTTATGAGTTTTTTTCATAACAAGTCCAATTTGTTTAATACATATGAGGCTGTTGAAGCTTTCTGTTTGTTTTTTTCATTCTTCTACTTGAGTGATTTAGAACTTTCTTCTCTGTAATATAACCATTTAAAGCTATATATTTCCCTGTAGGCACTGCTTTAGCTGCATCCCACAATTTTTGATATATTTTATTTTCATTGTCATTCATTTAAAAATATTTCCTTATTTTCTTTGGGCCATGACCTAGTCATAATATACTGTTTTATTTCCAGAAAATTGGGGCTTTTCTAGAAATCTTATTGCTATTAGTATCTAAATAAATTACACTGTGGTCAGAGAACACAGATCATATAATTTTGATTCTTTTATATTTTTGGAGACATGTTTGATATCTTGGTGAATATTCCATGTGCAACAAAAAAAAGTGTATTCCGCAATTAGTTTATGTAATGTTTTATAAATGCTAATTAGATTAAGGTGGTAGGTAGTGTTCAGACTAATTTGTTTTCTAATTTATTATCAAAATGCTCAGAAAAAGTATTATCATCTCCTTTTATAATTGTGGCATTGTCTAATTTTATTTTTAATTCTGTCAAATTTTGCTTTATGTTTTGAGGCTTTATTATCAGATATATAAACATTTATAATATTTATATTTTCCTGATGAGTTTCCTCCTTTACCATAATGTAATATCCTCCATTTTCTCTTGTAATACTCTGTGCTTAAAGTTTATTTTATCAAATTAGTATAGCCAATCCAGACTTTTTGCTGTTTGCAAAAAGGTTGGCATATTTTTTTCCTAACCATTTACTTTGAACCCATCTGTGTCTCTGTTAAGTGTGTGTCCTTTAGGCAGCATATATTTGGTTCTCCTTTTTTATTAATTTGTTCTGATAATCTCTGCCTTAATATTCAGACCATTAATATTTTACCTGATAAATTAATTGGACTTAGCTTTACCATGTAGTTATTTGTTTTTTGTCTTTGGGATTTTTTTCTTCTTTCCACATTTCCAGTTTTCTCTTAGATTATGTAAATTTATTCAGTATCCTATTTTAATTTATCTATTGGTTTCTTGATTATTTGGTTATATATATGGGGAGAGAGAGAAAGAATACTTTAGGGATTACAATATACAAATCTAGCATGCTTATATTTTATATTATACCAACTCATATAAAATGTACAAAACTTGCAATCTATCCTTAGGATACAGTTTTCATATGAATGACTCATACATATACTGAAAATCACAACAGACAATAATATACTTTTTTCTTTAAACAGTCATACATATCATACAAATTAAGAGGAAAATTACCATTTCTGGTGATCATTCATTTCCAAGGATCCGAGAGTCTACCCGGTATAATCTTTCAGTATTTAGCATTTCTTATAACAGGTTCACTTGTGACAAGTTTTCTTAGCTTTCTTGAATTGAAAATGTGAGAAACAGTATTTCAGTAAATTTCAATCTGCATTTCTGGTATTATGAATGAAATTGAAAAAAAGATGAATGCAGTTGAACATATTTTCTAATGTTTTATACTGGGTAGTGCTATCACCTTTAATTGTTTTGTTTTTTTTCTTCAGGTTTTCCTATGCATGTTTCCATGCTTTTTGTTTTTGTTTTTGCTTTTCCCTATACGAATTTTAGAACAATTTGTTCTGGAAAAATTCTAGAAAAAAATGATTGGTAAAATTAATGTTATCACATTAAATGTGTAAATTAATTAGGGAGAATATATGTATTTATGATATTTTGTCATTCTGTCTAAAACAAGAGATATCTAAATATTTGTTCAAATATGCTCGTGTTTTTTAATGGTTTCAAATATTTTTGTATAAAATGGTATTTCATATTTCTTGTTAAACATTCCTTAATATTTTATGTTTTATATTTCTATTGTGAGTAACGTTTTGTTTTTATATCTTCTATCTGGCTATTGTTTATAAATATGAAGCTTATTGTTTGCTTCTAACACTTATTATGAAATAATTTTGGGCTTAGGTAAACATTTCAGAAATTGTACAAAATCTATTTTATACCTTTCAAATAGAGTCCGCAAATGTTCTTCCATATTTTCTTTACCATTTGCCCTCTCTCACATATACGCATGCATATAGGTATGGATAGATAGATGTAGATCATTGTTTCCTAAGTGAGAGCAAGTTACTGACATAAAGCTCCTTTACCTATAAATACATCAGTATGTATTTACTAAAAAACAAAAACAAAAAACATTCACTTATCACCACAGAATCAAAATTTGGAATTGAATATTGATACAGTAATATTATCTAATCCATGGGTCAAACTATCAGTTGCCTCACTATACTCATTTGTAGTAAAATACATTGCTTTATTCTGGTTCATAATCCATTCCAGGGTCATGTGTTCTTTTAATTGCCATTTTTCTGTAGTGTCCTCTAATCTGGGAGGATTTCTTAGTCTTTCCTCACTTTTCATGATCTTGAAGTTTTTAAAGAATGCTCACTCATTATTTTGTGGAATATCTCCTTATTCATGCTCGTCTAATGACGCCGCATGATTAAATTCAGATTCTGAATCTAACACAGAAATAACACAGAAGCCTTGGTAAGTCCTTAGTCTATCTTAGCAGAAGGTACTTCATGGCAGTTTTTCCCTTTAACTGGTAGTATTCACTTAAATCCCCTGGTTAATGGGTTAATGACTACATGAATACATAAACGATGGAGAAGGAAAAGCTCTTCTCTATGTTACAATCCCAAATTTTAAAATTCAAAAAGGAAAAACAGATTTATAATATGAGATTCTAGACATTCTAGGTTTCTCCCCTGTAAAGTTAGTGTTTTTGTTTTTGTTTTTTTTTCCCCTCACTTTATAATTAATAGCTATCTTCTGGGCAGATATTTTGAGAATCTGTAAATGTCCTGTCCTCATCATAATTTTCCCTACATCTTATACTGATAGTTCTTCCCACAAATATTTTATTTATTATAGTTGTCGCCAAACGGTTATATTATAATTCTATTTTTTTTCTTTTAAATTTTAAAATTTGGGAGTTACATCGATAAGAGTGCTTCCTTCTCCCTCATTTATATATTCACCTCTTCATTCATTCACATGTCAACATAGACTTACAGAATCCTATGTTAGTCCATGACTATTATTTGTTACTATTCTTATTTATTTGATGTTCAAATTTTCCCATACTTGGTCAGTAGATCCTCTTTCATTCTGGTTTCTATGTCCTTTTAACAAGTTCACATCATTCTTTGAGTACTTATTTTTTTGTACCACAAGATATTCAAGATTCATCCTGTATTTCCTTGCTCCAGTCTTAACCATTTTTTTCAAAGGAATCCAGCTTTTTTCCACTGGGGAATGGCATTTTAAGAACCAATATCTGAGTGCTAGGTAATTGCTAGCAGCTAACATTGTTTCTAAGACACTTCAGAGGACAGATATCTATAGATTAGATATTGACACAGATATAGATATTATTTATTTACAATTAGTTATATTTATATGTTTGTGTTTTCTATCTTTGTGTGTATATTAAACATTTTGAGTGCACACAAACACCTCTAATTGTTAAAAAAGAACCTAGCTCTAATTATTCAAAATATATTTAATTAGTTGCTCAGTCATAAGATATAAATAAAACAGTTTTAGAATTGCTTACTCATACACTGTGAAAAGTAAATTACTTACTAGAATATAATATTTATTTGTATTTCTTTTTGTCTTTAGCATGAGGATATATATTCAAAATGTTGTATTCAAGGGGTGCCTGGGTGGCTCAGTTGTTAAGTGTCTGCCTTCAGCTCAGGGCGTGATCCCAGCGTTCTGGAATCAAGCCCCACATCAGGCTCCTCCGCTGGGAGCCTGCTTCTTCCTCTCCCACTCCCCCTGACTGTGTTCTCTCTCCCACTGGCTGTCTCTTTCTCTGTCAAATAAATAAATAAAATCTTTAAAAAATATATTGTATTCAAAAGTTACTTGGATTCATTTTCTTACATTTCACTTAGTATGTTACATAATTCATTTGAAATTGTGTTGCATTCCCCCCACTCTTTTATTATTTTGCATATGTAAAACATTAGCATGATTCTATTGTATAATTTGTACATTTTCCTTAAAAGTGTGAAATTTTGAAGCTGGGATTTCTATATGGTTACCTTCTTTTGCTTGGGTTTAATCTTGTCTCTGTCATTAATGCAAAACTGCTTTATTTCCCCTATTCGTCACAATGGATGCTTTTCTGCATCACAAATTGGGACGTGAATTGCCTATCACTAAAGAATAACACCTTATGCCAAGACACGGAGGATGTGAAATCCATTAGTGAATTATTCTCTCACAGTTTTACTCATGCTTATGATATTTAGAATTATGTCAGTGGATATACCTTTTTGGTAAATTTTAGGTTCAAGATAGGAAGATTTCATTGTATGCAATAAAATGTCATCATTGAAAGTTACTATCTGGCTTGCAGGACAGCTTTGGAGCTAGATTATAACATATCTTCATGGACTGATTGCATATTTTTGAATTTGCACTTTTCCTCAAGGTTGAACATTTTTAAAAAGTTGTAAATACTCAATTTAAATTTATAACTTCCCAAAGTACATGTAAAGAAATAACTAGAAAAGATAATACTCCAAATTGGAAGTCTAATTTGCAGGTGATCTCATTCATGAAGAATGTGTCACACGTATTGCATGATATTCAGTGATCACACTTTGTGCGCATTCTGTATGCTATTGTTAATAAACCCATTTTACTGAAAGGCTAAATATGTTTCAATGAAAAGAGTACCTTATCACTGATTCTTTCAATTATTTTATGGAAGTATGTCTAATGTCTAATATATGTTAACTATTTTTAAGACACAAAATAAAACACAGTCTAAATCACTTGTTTTCCAATAAGGAAAACAATGTCTAAAATAAAAGATTTGTAGAAGTGAATAAAACTGAAGAGATGTTGAGTTCTGTCAATATGGCAGATTAAATTACCTGGTAATCTTCCAGGTCAAACATGTGGAAATTTAGAATGAATTATAACAAGTATCTTTGTAGGTGGTAAGCCTATCTAACCAAAAAGGATGGGGACATTTCCTGGGGCCAGAAACAAAGAGAAAACTAAAAGCAAGTGTGATTTTAGCTGATACTACAGTTACCCTGGCCCGAGAGGGGAGGGTTACAAGTGTTGGGTTTTGTAAAATTTTGTCAAGAGCCAAAATTTTAAAGCTTACACACAAAGCTGAATCCATGCCTGTGTGAACTGGGGAAATAGAATAGAACTACATGCAGAAATTGGCATGATTGAAGGACTGCATCTTTGGAGAAAGATTGAGGAACTCCAGAAAAACTCACTCCCTGAGGAACTCCAGAAAAACTCACTCCCTGAGGAACTCCAGAAAAACTCACTCTGACAACAGAGAGCTAATAAAGAATTTGGGTACGTGCCATAAAGATAAGGAAGAAGCACATCTGTTTTTGTACAGACACTGAGTGAACAAAAATTGTCCTCTGAGTTTATAGCTGCAGCTATGTACCTTACATAGATTCAGGGTTTGAGGGGCACCTGGGTGGCTCAGTAGGTTAAGCGTCTGCCTTTGGCTCAGGTCATGATCCCATAAAATGTGCCCTACTCTGTATCAATAGGTAGTTTTGTGTGACTGGATAATGAATTCTGCTATATTAGTCTTCTAGGTTGTTTAACACTTGCTTTACTTCTTGGAGTTTGGAATTTTAGTAATAGTGATTGGTTGCTGAGGCAGCAAGAGCCTACGTGACACATCTTCAATAAAATCCCTGGACTCTGAGTTTTAAGCTGATTTCCTTAGGCAGAAACACTGGATATGTATTGCTCATTTCTTCTGCTGAAGAAAGAAGCATGTTCTGTTTAGGCCTTCCCTTCCCCTGTCATCCTGTGAGGGGAAACTTTGGAAACCTGCTCCTAGACTCCTCCAGACTTTGCCAGATGCCTTTTTGCTCTGTCCCCTGCTGATCCTGCTGTGTGCCCTTTCACTGGAATAACCCGTAACTGTGATCCCAACTGCCCCTGAATCCTGTGAATCCTTTCAGCCCAACACCGAATGCATAAGTGGGTGGGCATCTCCCTGCCCAAACACATGGTCTCAAAATTAACAACCATACATTCTTTCTCAGGAATTTCCCAAAGGATGTGCTTCACCGAAGTAGGTAATTTTATCAAGAAAGTGGAAGGACCTGGGCCTCAGAAATAAAGGATTGATTACAGAGTAGAGGCAAAGAAAATCCCCGAAATGATGGTGAATGTAAGAATGTGAACACTACAAACTAAGCCTTGGCTAGAACAAGTCCATGTTAAGGAAGAAAATAGAGTGGCTCATTGATAAATCCCTCAATGTAGTTGAACAAACTGAGAATGAAATCGCACTTGATTTATAAATCTGATTATGACTTAAGGTTAAGAAAATTACTTTTTAATTAAACAAAAAAATTAACTGAAAGGAAACAAAATTACTTGCTTCATTGATGAATAATATTTAGATATCCACGACAAAGTGGATTCTGAAAATCGATATAACCAAATTCTGATGTAATAAATTTAGGACGATGGATGGATTTCCATATGAGGTGTGTGTGCAAATGTGCACGTACAGGGATGAGGGGTATTATAGGTGTTTCCTCATTAAGAGAGTAAGAAACAATAAATGAAAATTTTAAAAGAAATATAAAAATACTATGAAGAAACATTAGAGAACTGGAAGAAAATATTAGAAATAAGAACTAAAAGTATGGTTGCCTCCATAGAGCAGGAACTAGGCTTAAGAATAAACAGTAATTCTATTTCATTAGAGACTTTGTAAAATTATTGGACCTTTTAAAGTACATACATAATTTGAAAAAGAGCATTATATATATTTTAAAAGAATAAAAAATATATATAATTAACAAAATGACTTGGATATATATTACTATTCAGGAAAAATTTTAATGAAAAATAAATCTGGAGCATCGGCATCAGGATGGTTAGATCCCTGGAAAATGATTTGTTGATTAAAAACATAAATCAAGACATTAAAAATAAAGTTCTGGGTTTCTCTTGTGCACACATACACACACACATGCATTCACATTATCTAATAAAACTGTGGATCACCCAAACAATAGTGGAAACAATGAAAAGACAAATGCTTGAGGCAACTTTTTCTTTAATTTGAATCACTGCTTGTAAAGACTATACTTATCAGGGGATTGCTGAAATGAAACATGTCCAACTGTCTTCTCTATTCATATCTTATGTAGTCTTTCTATGAAGCAGAAACCTTTACAGTTCTTCCTCCACTATAAGTTATGCGTGTATGTGTGCAAGCACACACTTATCCATTGCCCTTAGCACTTCCTTCCTTTACTTAGATCCTCTAAGACTTCATGACTCCAATTCTTTTCATTCTCTCTCTCTCCCTTGGTTCTCAGCACTGACTCCACAACAAGAAATAGAAAAGCGCGTTTTATTATGTACATCACCATCGGTCTAAAGTTAAATCACTATCTCTCCCTTCCCAACCAGTCTAATGGAAAGAATAATACGTATTCACTGACTTCATTAAGATAGGAATGAGCAGAGCAGCAGAGAAAGTACGCATTAAAGAACACTGGCTTTACTTCACAGACGATAGGTATTCTAGGAAGAGTAGACTTGCATTTAAGGAAATAACTGGACAGAGCATGGAGAAAGATGGGCTGGGGCAGGGCTGCAGGCAGGAGCAATGTTATAACTATAGGCAAGTAAGTAGTTCAGGGATGAGCCGTAAGCAGAATATTGGCACCAAGGTTGAAACAGAATAAAGATCTAAGAGATAGGTATGAAAGAGGAAGCAATGACAGTATTCTTTCAGGTTTTTAGTTAATAAAAATATCTTCCTCATAAGATTAAAGAAAATCACATATTTGAAGCATTTTGTAGAAGAGTAATAAATATTCCTATTAGTACTATTTAATTAGGTATACCTATGATCCAATAATCCTAATAATACTTACAGTATATTAATCTTTGAATTAGAAAGCTTTTATTGACAACACAGTGATGAAAATATGGATCAAAAACTATGTGAGACTCCATCCCTGTCTATTAGCCAAATAACCCACAGTAATTTAAATAACCCATAGGCCAGGTATGATTACTGAGTGAATAAGCTTAGCTTTGCAAACTCCCCATTTCCCTCTGCTTAATACAATGTCCGTGGTGCCAAAGAGCACTGAATTTGGAAGCAGAAGGAGTCTAAATCTTTGTTATATCCCCAGCTACCTGTTTGATGAGAAGAAATACAAGTAACCTATTTTTAGAGTTCATTTCCTAAACTCCTAAAAGGGAGTAAGAATCCCTACATCCCATTGTTTTGTTTTGTTGGTTTTTTTTTAACTTATCTATCTATTTGTTTGTTTGTTTGTTTGTTTGTTTATATTATGTTCAATTAGCCAACATATAGTACATCATTAGTTTTCGGTGTAGCGTTCAGCGATTCGTTAGCTGCATGTAACACCCAGTGCTCATCTCCACATGTGCTGCCCTTGATACATTGTTCTGAAAGAGTTACATGAGAACAAGGTAAAAGGTCTAAGTTGGATGGATGCGCTTTTCCATTTCATGGGCTCTCTTGTTGGTAGAAGATGCTTGGAATAAATTATGTGTTTTTCTATAAAATTCTTCTTAAACATAAAATTTACAAGCTTAAAAATCTGAATTTAATTAAAAATTAATGAGCTGAATTTTACGAGGGTGATCATAGCCTCACATTTGAAAAACATGCCTTTCTTAGTCTAAAAGCGTGCCTCTACATGCTATGTTTACGTCTAACTACTCCTATAGCACAAAACCGTTCTAACTTTTTGGTCGTTTCCAGTGCCTTTAGCAAGACCTTCTCTTTCTTGAAGTGCAAAACTCAACACTGCATGCAGAAGTCAAGAGCAGAGGAGTCGTTCCATTTTCTTTCTTCATTTTTTTTTCCTAAGGATACACAAGGAGGTTATTCTTTTATTCAGAGAAAATATCCTGGGCCAGCAGCAGATGAAAGACTATTTTCCCAGCTCATATATACCACTTAGAGGTCTTAATTTCATCTGTTTGGTCTGACTACCTTTTGACTGAAAGTAAAACTTCATGCCCGCCTGCTCTCAAGTTTATCTACTCCAGCTCTGAGCATTCACATTGCCTCGTGAGCGACTGCTGAAGTTTATTCCCATTAGTTTGGCACTCCTCAGCCCGGGAGGCCATACTTTCATCTGTAAACTTGATCATCTCATTAAGTGCTCTTTCTTCCAGAGCTTTTATATTAAAAGATAGTCAAATAAGGGCCTGCAGAGCCCTCGCACTGATCCCTGGAGAATACTCTTAATAACCAGCAAGTCAAAGACAAAAATTTTCCCTAAACTTTTTCTCATCTTTAAAAGCTAGATGCAGCTTAACGGACAAACGCGTTTCCCAATCTTATATCTGCATTTGTAATAGACATTCACTTTGACCCTTGAAACCCTAGCCAAAATAGATTGGTGTCTAGCTAAAAACAAAAGACAGATCTTCAGATGTCAGAAGCCACATTCCAGGCGAGCACTTGCCAATATAAGAGAAATACATACGGCATCTCTGATCAAAAGAACTTCTCTACTTACGGAATCAAAGTAATGGTATAAGCTCCCTGAGTCTGTTTCTTCCTCTATAAAACACAATTCAGAATATCTACTCAAAGGCAATTTGCAAGGCCATATATATATATATATATATGTCACCTAGTACATGGTAGGCTCTCACTACGCATTAAATTAATTAATAAACAGAATAATGGAGGGCAGGTGACATGGGCTAAGAACCACTGTGGTTGCCTAATACATGAGGAAACACGTATGTTTTTCTCACTCATTTATCTATGTAATAACATAGATGGGGTCGTTTCTCTTGAGATGTTCTTGCAGAAAAGCCAATAAAGATGGATAGATGGATTTAGGAAGAAACCACAGACCAACATTTTTCTTACCAGAATCTATTTCTGCTAACATGCCAACTCAGGGTCTTCTGAGCACTACTTAGGTGACTCTAGTGTTGATGTTCACTTTGAAATGCATTTTTTACTATGGAAACAGATGACCTTTGGAAAAGAAAGGGATTAATGGTACCCACAAGTGTACTGCAAACTCAAATACACTTAACATCTCTAAACACTTTATATATGTACAAAATCATATGGAGATATGTTGTGATTTTGCATCATGGAAATATATGTTTGGAGCTATCAAGAGATGGGTAAACAAACAGAAAACTACAGAGTTCAATTCAAATGTCATATCAATGAAGCCCTGCGCAATATCTTCAAATAAAACTGATTGCTCTATCATTGGTGATATTAGAGCACTCAGAGGATAGTTCAAACATGGTATCTGTATCATAGCTATTTGCAGCCATGAATGCTTCCCTTGCTAAATGATTATAAGACAAGAGCTCTAACCAATTATATTTTTCTATATTCCATGGCATTCCTAATGGAAGGCTTAGGTCAAATTATGTATTTAATACATGTTACTTGAATTTTAGTAAGTCCATAACACTATCACAATGTTAGTTTTTGTTAAGCTATTGTGTAATTCAATGTCTCAGAGTTTACAAACTGTCTTTATACCATTTTATTCTCTATAGTGTTTCTTTTAGAAATATATCAGTTTTATTGAGGTATAATTTATATAAAGCAAAAACCACTCTTTTTTTAGATGTACAGTTTTAGGAGTGTTGAAGTATATACAGTCAATAATCATTGCCATAGTCAAGATATGGGATATTTATACCATAAACACACACACACACACACAAACACACACACACACACACACACACACACACACACTTCTCCTTGCATTACTTTGTAGTCAATAGTTTCAACCCAACTCAAGCACCTGAAAACACCTATTCAATTTTTTAAAATATTTTTTATTTACTTATTTTAAAGAGAGAGAGAGCACAGAGGGAGAGGGACAAGCAGACTCCAAGCTGAGCGCAGAGCCAGATACAGGGCTCAATCCCACGACCCTAAGAACTTGACCTGAGCTGAAATCAAGAGTCTGACAATCACCCGACTGAGCCACCCAGGCGCTCTTCTCCTTTTTTTCTCTTTAGATTATTTGTTTATTTGAAAACACCTATTCTACTTCTACCTCTAGTTTTATATTTCAAGAATTTCATACAAACAAAACCATATAGAATGTATCCTAGATGCTTTCTTGTTTTGGACGGCTACAAATAAAAATGCAATAAAAACTCAGGCATAGGTCTTTGTGTAGTCATATCTTTTCATTTCCATTGGATAAATACCTAGAAATGAGATTGTGAGTCATAAAGTGTACATTTAATAGTGTAAGAAGCTGACAAACTTGTTTCCAATCTGGTTGTACCAGTTTGTTTTCCCACCACCAATATGTGTGAATCCTGATTGGTCTACATGCTCCTTAAAACTTGGTTTTGTCATTTAAAAAAAATGTGTTAACCATCCTAGTAAATGGATGTTGTATTAATTTGCTAAGGCTATCAAAATATCAATTTGTGTGGCTCAAACAACAGAAATGTACTTTCTTATGGTTCTGGAGTCCAGATGTCCAAGATCAAGGTATCAGCAGGTTTATTTTCTTTTTTTTATAATAATATTTTTTTATTATATTATGTTAGTCACCATACAGTACATCCTTGGTATTTGATGTAAAGTTTGATGATTCATTAGTTGTATATAACACCCAGTGCAATACGTGCCCTCCTTACTACCCATCACCAGCCTATCCTATTCCCCCACCCCCCTCCCCTCTGAAGCCCTCAGTTTATTTCTCAGAGTCCACAGTCTCTCATGGTTCATTCCCCCTTCTGTTTATCCCCCCCTTTCTTCTTCCCTTTCTTCTCCTACCGATATTCCTACTTCTTATGTTCCATAGATGAGAGAAACCATATGATAATTGTCTTTCTCTGCTTGACTTATTTCACTTAGCATTATCTCCTCCAGTGCTGTCCATGTTGCAGCAAATGTTGAGAACTCGTTCTTTCTGATAGCTGAGTAATATTCCATTGTATATATGGACCACATCTTCTTAATCCAGTCATCTCTTGAAGGGCATCTCGGCTCCTTCCACGATTTACCTATTGTGGACAATGCTGCTATGAACATTGTGGTGCATATGGCCCTTCTCTTCACTACGTCTGTATCTTTGGGGTACATACCCAGTAGTGCAATGGCTGGATCATAGGGTAGCTCAATTTTTAACTTTTTAAGGGACCTCCACACTGTTTTCCAGAGTGGCTGTACCAACTTGCATTCCTACCAACAATGTAGGAGGGATCCCCTTTCTCCACATCCTCTCCAACAATTGTTGTTTCTTGCGTTGTCAATTTTTGCCATTCTAACGCGTAAGGTGGTATCTTAGTGTGGTCTTGATTTGAATTTCCCTGATGGCTAATGATTTTGAACATTTTTCCATGTGTCTGTTAGCCATTTGTATGTCTTCATTGGAAAAGTGTCTGTTCATATCTTCTGCCCATTTTATGATTTGTTTATTTGTTTCTTGTGTGTTGAGTTTGAGAAGTTCTTTGTAGATCTTGGCTACCATTCTTTTATCTGTAGTGTCATTTGCAAATATATTCTCCCATTCCATGGGCTGCCTCTTAGGTTTTTTTACTGTTTCCTTGGCTGTGCAGAAGCTTTTTATCTTGATGAAGTCCCACAAGTTCATTTTATCTTTTGTTTCTCTTGCCTTTGGAGATGTGTCATGAAAAAGGTTGCTGTGGCCGATGTCGTAGAGGTTGCCGCCTATGCTCTCCTCTAGGATTTTGATGGATTCCTGTCTCACATCGAGGTCTTTCATCCATTTGGAGTTTATCTTTATGTATGGTGTTGTTTTCTTGCTGGGCTTCTCTCCTCAGCTTGCAGATGGCTGCCTTCTGGTTATAACCTCATATGGTCTTTTCTCTGTGCATGTATGTGTCTCTTTGTGTCTCTTTGTATGTCCCAAACTCCTCTTCTTATAAGGACACCAGTTAGATTAGATTGGGGCCCACCCTAACAGCCTCTTTTTAACTTAACCACCTCTTTAAAAGCCCTAGCTCCAAATACAGTCATTTTTTGAGGCCTTAAGAAATTAAGGCTTCAGTATATGAATTTGAAAGAGGCACAATTCAGCCTGTAACAGACACTAATATCATGCTGTAGTTTTAATTTCCAATTCCTTGACAAATACTGAAGTCGTGGATCATTTCAAGTGCTTGCTTGCCACCTGTATCTATAGTTTTTAATAAATGTATGTTCAAATCTTTTGTAAAAATTCAATTGATGTTTTTGTTTCTTTACTATTGATTTGTGAAAGTTCCTTATGTGATCTGAATAAAAGTACTTCATCAGATATATGTTTGTTTACAAAAAATTCACCTATGTTAGTGGCTTACTTATTTATAATCTCTACATTATTTTCCAATGAACAGAAGTACTCAATTTTCATGAAGTTCTATTTATCATTTTTCTGTTACCGCTTATGATTTCATAGTTTATGATTTTATATGTAAACTCTTGCTGCAGTCTAAGATTACAAAAATGTTCTCCATTACTTTCTTTGAGAAGCTTTATAGTGTTAAGTTTTACAATTATATTTATACTCCATTTTGAGCTAATTTTTCATGGGATGAAAGTCATTTTTACATGTGGATATCCAATTGTTCGTTGTTGAAAAGACTATTCTTTTTCCATTGAATTATCTTGACAATTAGTCAAAAATCAATTAACTAACCACATATGTACGTGTCTATTTCTGGGCTTTCTATCTTGTTACATTGATCTATATGTCTATTCTTTTCCAATAACACATTATCTTAACTACCGTAGGTTTACATTAATCTTTGAAAATCAAGTAGTCTGTCCTCCAGTCGCATTCTTATTTTTAAAAACTGTTTTAGATGTTTTTCATTAACATGTAAATTTTAGAATCAAGTTGTCAATTTCTTTTTTTAATTTAATTTATTTATTTGAGAGAGTGAGTGAGAGAGAGAGATAGAATGAGCACAGCTGGGGGAGAGGCAGAGGGAGAGAGAGAAGTAGGCTCCCTGCTGAGCAGGGAGCTCGATGCAGGACTTGATCCCAGGACCCAGGGATCATGACCTGAGCTTAAGGCAGACACTTAACCAACTGAGCCATGCAGGAGTCCCAAATTGTCAATTTCTATAAGAAAAAAAAAAAAGCCTGCTGGTATTTTGATTGGCCATTGCATTTACCAGATAGAATCTTTTTAAAAATATTGGTAACATAACAATATTGAGTCTTTTGAAACATGACATGCTATATTTATTCAAGTTTTCATGTCTTTTTAAATTTCTATCACCAATATTTTCTAGTTTTTAGCATGTAATTCTTATACATATTGCGTTTGATATATCACTAAGTACTTCATGGCTGTTGTAACTGGCATTGATTTTCTTTATTTGAATTTCCACTTCTTCATTTCTAGTAGTACATAGAATAAAATTGATTTTTATATTTTAACCTATAATTCTGAGACCTTGGTAAAATTACTTATAAGTTCTATACCTTTATTTATAAGTTCTTTGGGAATTCCAATGTAGAAATCATACCATCAGTGAATGAAAATGCTATCATTTATTCTTTTATAATTTGTATGCCTTTTACTTCTTTATTTTGCCTCATTTCACTGGCTGAAACCTCCAGTTCAATACTGAGTGGGAGTTGAAAGAGCAAAAGTCTCTACCTTCTTTCCCATCAAGTGGGGAAGCGGTCAGTCATTCTTTCACTATTAAGTATACTAACTACAGTTTTGTTTTCATGGATGCCACTTATCAAGTTAAAGAAATACTCTTCTATTCGTTGTTTGCTAATGGTTTTTATCACACACGGATATTGGATCTTATCCAGTTCTTTTTCTGCACTGACTGAGATTCTCTCTCTTATCCTCTCTCTCATTCTCTCTCACTTTCTGTGTATAAACTTCTATGTGTTATAAACTTCTATGTGTTCTCATTGTAAGAACTAGCCAGACAGATTTCTGACTCTTTCAGGGTTAGAGAATTTTTTACTTCTATCCTTCCCCAATGGCAATGGATCTTGCTGTCTCAGGACAGGATTTTCTTTCTTTCTTTTCTTTCTTTCTCTCTTTCTTTCTTTCTTTCTTTCTTTCAAAATTTTATTTATCATTTGAGAGAGAGAGAGAAAGCGAGTGAGAGAGAGAGAGAACATGAGTGGCGGGTGAAGAAGGGGCCTCAGGCGAGGGACAAGCAGACTCCCCACTGAGCAGGAAGCTTGTCATGGGGCTCAATCCTGGGACTCCAAGATCATGACCTGAGCCAAGGCAGATGTTTAACTGACTGAGTCACCCAGGTGCTCCAGGATAGGGTTTTCTATCCCTCCTTCTTCAGGAGCAGATAGCCAGAGGCAGAAGGGTTTTATTGCTATTCCTCCCCAAGAAGCATTGGATCTCCACCTAAACTCTGTGGGTTGGAGCAATGTGTAGCTCCTGCCCTAATGGTTTAACATCTTTTACCTTATAGAAGAAAGGGAGGGATCAGGATGTAGGTGGGGCTTTTGCCTGGCACAATCACTTCTTCCATACCTGTTGCAGAGAGGAAGGCTGTTTCTACTCTGTCCCTAATCTTTAATGTGGTTTCCTGGTGGAGGTCTGTGGGGTAAAGGTTGGAAATGATTATGAGCTTCCCTTCTGCTATTTCAAATCAACACTAACCCACACTTGGCCTTTTGAAGAATTCATTCCATTTTTAGCTGACTTCTTGTTACCCACCTGGATGATAGACACATCTTTTTCTGTGCTCTGCCAAAGGCGATATCATTTGCAGTCTCATCTCTCACCAGAGGGGCTAGTCTCTTTTTGTACTTTTGTTTGCTTGCAACTTCATCTCTGATGGAATTAAGAGAACACTTGATTTTGTAGATTATCCATTATTTTCTCGTTGTGGTTGCAATATATATATACATATATTGCATTTTTCTACATCCTAAGCAGAAGGCAAAGTCTCAACAACAACCTTTGAAAAACGAGTTATGTTTTATTTAAAAAAAACCTAAGAATTATGAACTTAACTTTTATGTTTTATTTTTTAATTTTATTTATTTTTTTTTTCTTTAGAGGGAACACAAGCAGGGGGAGTGGGAGAGGAAGAAACAGGCTCCCAGCAGAGGAACCCGATGTGGGGCTTGATCCCAGGACTCTGGGATCACGCCCTGAGCCGAAGGCAGATGCTTAACCGCTGTGCCACCCAGGCGCCCCTTATGTTTTAAATAATAAGAGTGGAATAAAGTAAAATATGTGAAAAGTGGCATTAAAAAAACTCATATTGATATTCCAATTGTCTAGAAAATGGCCATTAATGAGATAAATCAATAATTAGGTTAAGAGAAGTATAAAACACATAACCTACCAATTTGCTGTCCTTGATAATGAATCGATCTTTAACTGATAAAAATTTATGGCACACAGATAAAACACAATAACGTGATTTTTCATAGCATTTTGTGATGACATATGAGTCAAACAATGAAAACCAACGCCCCTTTCCATTAAGAAATATTTTTTATGTTTACTATGTCCTAGGGCTTCTGATTCAAATTTCTTAAAACACCTAGAGAATAATTGTTAAAATAGAAAAGAAAAAATAATTTCTGAAAAATCTGAACCAAAATATCAAGACTTATTTCTGAGAATAGAAGAGTTATTTCTTACCCACTTTGATTCATGATGCAAATAGCATTGTTGCATTAAAAAAAAATTAAATCCTTCTGCTGCATTGTAACAGGTAAACAAAAATTAAATCAATGGATTTATTGAAAACTATATGGACTTCTAATTCTAAAAAAATTACAGCCTATTTATATCTGAAGAAGTGATGGTTTCTAATGAGCGTTACATAAACAACATTTCATGCAGTTGAACAGTTCTTTTCAAATACCTTACAATTTTAAATTAAGAAGGAGCAAGAAAACATAATAAATTAAAACTCAGGAAAATAACATTCATTGTAAATCAACTTCTACTTTACAAATTTTGGAGGAAATTTTTTAATAATGTCTGAAGCTTTTCCCTAACTTATAAGTTAATTAAAATGTGTGTGCTCTTGAATTCAATTTAATTGTCTTGTTTTATATTTATTTTGCAGATCTGAAATGAATTTTTAAATCTAGCTTACTCACTTTAGCATCTATGAGGCTAACACAATTTTTATCCACTGGGTCCTTCAATAATTAATTATACCGTTTTCGAAAACAGTATTTTAAGTGTCCTTCATTACCTTGATGTCCCTAACTCCCCCCATTACTGGTTTAAATTCCACAGCCCATCACCCTTTTACACATACATAATTCTTTGACCTTTTATTGTACTGACTTCACAAAATCTGTATCCAACTAAAGGCAATGCTAACCCTTCCTCACCTGTGCCTAAGCACATAACCAGAGAAAACAGGATGGCACTAGCTGGTCTCAGTTTAAATCTACAACCGCAGATGCTTAGTTGGGCCCTCAGTATTTCCAGACTATGAAATCACCTTGTGTTAATTTCATATTTTATTCTCTACTCTCCAACATCATTTTGTAATGACTGTTTTCTTTTCAACACTCAAATCCCTCTTCCCCACTCCTCATTCTAAGCTTCCCTGTCTTTAAGAAAAATAGAAGCAATTAGAAGAAAACTACTTAATTTACCACCAGCAAATGAACCAAATAGCCTCGATCTTTATCATTCTATTCTGCCTTTTCCTTCTGCTAAACTGGATCTACTGACCCTAGTTCTAGTCCAGTCCTACGTTTGCACATTGTATCCTTCCCACTTGCCTCAGTGGCAGTGCTTTTGCAAATTTCCTGTCCCTCCTAATCATAAGTGTATTCCTATTTTATGGACTATTTCCATCACCAGACAAACATATCATGTCTCTCAGGTTAAAAATATGCACATGATTAACTCCCTGAAATACCACTTTGCCCTTGTAATTAGTGTCTCGTTTCTCTTGCTCGTTTTCATAGAAAACTGACTCCCAAGATCCCGACTCCAATATCCAATTATCTATTTGTCTTTCCCATTAACTATGCTGTAGGCATTCCAGACTCAGCTGGGCCACTGAACTCTTGGTTTCTCTAGTTTCACATTTCAGTAAATCCCATCATCAGTTACAAACTGCCTTAGATGAATAATTAGGATTCATCCTTGATCCTCATCTTTCTTTCACACCACATGTCACATCTTCATATCTAGAAACAGATATTCTTTTCCTTTGTCCCAAAATTTGTCTTAACTTTGGATTGTTTTTATGACCTCCACCGCCTAAATTCTTGACCTGTTAGTATTCACGCAGAAGCCACAATGATGTTCTTAAAATACAAATTAAATAATTTATAGTCTCCCTCAGGTATACAAACAAGCTACAATGGTTTCCAATTCTACTTAGAATAAACCAAAAATTCTTTACTAAATCTTAAGAGGGGCTCTGTGACATTACTCTGCTATTTCACCCAAATAATGTCCTTTGCTTTGTTTATTATCCTGTTGACACACTAGTCTTGTTGTTTTCAAATACACCAAATGTGTTCACATCTCAGAACTTTTGTATGTGTGTTTTCTTGGTCTGGAACACTTTTATTCCAGATCGTCATATATTTGGACCCACCATTTCAATTAAATAGCTCATGAAGTACAACTACCTTAGAAAGGTCTGGGATTACTTCACACAGAACAGTACCCTTCAGTAACTCTCTGTATCATACTGTGCTTTACTCCTTTGTAGTTGCCATCACTCCCAGACATGGTATCCCCTGATTATTTGTACCTTTGCTTACTGTCATTTGCTTACTGTCTCTCCAATATGTCTCCATGAAGACAGGTACTTTTTTTTGTCTTGTGCACCATTTTATCACACACCTAGCCTAGTGCCTGACATATGTTAGATTTTTATGAATATTTGCAGAATAAATGAACTATTGTATTTGTTTCCTAGGACTCGTAAAAATTATTACAAACTGGGTAGCTTAAGTCAACAGAAACTTATTCTCTTAAAGTTCAGGAGGTCAGAAAACTAAAATAATGGTGTCAGCAGGATGGGTTCTTCTTTGGGGGTTCAGAGGAAGAATCTGTCCCATACTCTTCTCCTGGTTCCTGGTAGTTCTCAGAAATCTTTGGCGTTTCTTATTTTGTAGACACATCTCTTCCTTCTCTGCCTCCATCTTAGCATGACATTCTCTCTGTTTTTTCACATTGTCTTCCCCTTATGCATGCCCCTGTGTCCAAATTTCCCTCTTATAAGTACACCAATTACTGAATTAAAGCCTACCCTAATCCCAAATGACCTCAACTTAATTACATCTGCAAAAATTCTGTTTCCAAATAAGATCCAGATTCTGAGTTCTGGGTGGACATGAATTCAGTAAAAGAGGGGGGACATGATTCAACCAAGTGCAACTATATTTGTATCAAATCATAAAGATTAAATTTTCTCAATTCATATCAGAATAATTTCAGAATATAACTTGGATGCTATGTCTTATTGCTATTGAAAAACCCTGACAAGGAATTACAAGACTTCAATGATTCTCTTTTGTTTCTTCTCAACCCACATTCTTTCATTTGAATAGCTGCTCTTTTATTTTAAGAACTATTTTTGTGTGTTTCTTTATTATATCTATTTGCACTAAGTCATAAGGACACATTAATTAGCAAGACATAAATGGCGTCTGCTCTCAGGAAGTCAACAATCTCTTAGAGTGATAGTGTTATTTTTCTTCCTGATATTAGCTATCACCTGAAATCTTTAGCTGGTATCAGTCAAGTGTGCATTAGTAAATAGATGGCACGCTCCAATTGAGTAATATGAGGAGAGTTTGATAAAAGAACAATTTAAAAAGTTTTAAGGCAGGTTTTAGGATAGTGATCAAGAAATAATACAGTACCACAGGGATAGTCGTAACAGAGATCGTTTACCATTCTCAGGCCTGAGGGGCAAAAAGGAGAGAGAAGGTGAAAAGGAGAATTCTTTGAGAGTGTGCCTGTATCTAGAAAAGAGTTTCAGATTATAATCATGATTCTATATGTTCACTTTTTATAAAGTGCCTGAGTTTATTGTGAACAAGTTTCTATCTTTATTTTGCAGTACCTAAGCTTTTTAAATGTTTTGAGGTCACAGTGTATAATAAAAAGTAGAAAGAATGAATAAAGCAACTTGTGAATATCTTTTTGTTATGTATAACAGAAAAGAACCATCTTGAAGATGGAACTGTTAAATCATCTCTGAGCAATATACATCAAGACTTTTTTTTTTATTATTGAGATGACACAGAAGGCAGAAGGAAGTGCAAGGGAAGGAATGTATACAGCTGTGTTCACGCTTACATTTAGATTACAAGCATCGGTGATTGTGTGAATTTCTTTTGGCCATACTATATGAATAGATTTTAAAATAATTAAACGGTAACATATCCTTTGCTGAAATTTTAACAGTGTACATATTCGAATCATCTAGAAGAATTGTACTTATTGTATTTTATTGTTCTGTGTCTTATTTTGAATTGAGCATTAAGAGGATAGAGTATTTAAATTGTTAATTTAGCCAACATTCATCCAGAGGTCTGTTATCATTTTGTGTTTTGAGAAGTATTTGCCCCTATGAAAGACTGGATTACATTTCTTTCCTGGATGTTATAGTGTAGTGTATTCTTGATAATCAAACTACTCATGGCTTTGAAACTTTGAACTATAAATAGTCATGATGTTGAAAAAAAGATGCATAGCACACTATCACACAAAAAAATGTATACTCCTCTGAATAAATGCGTGCACACAAAAGGACTGCTTGTGAGTATGGAAATACCAGCAAAAACCAGAAGGATACATCAAAATACAGACTGCTTATAATCATGGATGATTCTGTGTTCCTTGTTTCTTGTGCTTCTCAGTTTTCCATGAGGTGCATATGTACTTTTAAAAGTTGGGGAGGAAAGCATTATTAAAGAAATTCAGGTAAGGGAGCCTGGATGGCTCAGTCGGTTAAGCATCTTCCTTAGGCTCAGGTCATAATCCCAAAGTCCTGGGACTGAGCCCCACATCGGGTTCTCTGCAGGCTCTCTGCTCAGCAGGGAGCCCATTTCTTTCTTTCTTTTTTTTTTTTTTAATGATTTTTTATTATATTATGTTAGTCACCATACAGTACATCCCCGGTTTTCGATGTAAGGGGAGCCCATTTCTCCCTCTGCCTCCTGCTCCCCCTGCTTGTGCTCTATCTCTCTATTAAATAAATAAATAAAATCTTTAAAAAAAAAAGAAATTCAAGGTAAAGAGTGCTTAAGACAAATGAGCAGGCTCTTGTAGGAGTATAGTAGTACAGACTGCAGGGGAAATTGGGATAAACAAAGCATTTTTGGTACAACATCGTCACTAATTGTGGAATGGGAGTGTCATAGATAGAAAAGAAGATAGGAAATGCTTGAAACAGCCGTTATGATATTATTTTTTCTAAAATATTTTCCACTTCTCCTACAATCCTGCTGACTGTGGACCTCCCAAATTCCTTCCCTTCCAAATTCCATCCCTCACCACATCACACGTTATCAGGCAAAGAGCAGTTCATTAGGCTCCGTGCCATCACTTCCAACTCATTTCAGTGAAAGGAGAAACTTTGCATGGCCGTGTGGGAGCAAGCTTCATCACCCTGCCACTTAAAGCATTTGGGCTTGGATCTACCGCAAGTCCAGGGTTGGAAACTTCCATGCCTATTTCCTTTATGCGGGTGTGTCTTATGATGAGAGGGAATATGGCCTTTCTTGGAGATGAATACTTCTTGGACCCCCAAAGATGTGAGGGCCCTTGGTACAGGTTCTTGTTAGCATGCCCATTTTGTATATCAATGACAGTCTCCTCCCTAGAGCCACTTGGACATTGTTTACCAGGAAAGCAACACAAAGATGCCCTAGATATGCTACCATTCTTCACATTCTTCACAAGGTAATATTGCCCAGTGGAGAGCAGAGGCTTCAGTTTCAGACCACTTGGGTTTAAATAGGCCAGATGA
The DNA here is from genome assembly GCF_017311325.1 of Ursus maritimus. Lineage (NCBI taxonomy): Eukaryota > Metazoa > Chordata > Mammalia > Carnivora > Ursidae > Ursus > Ursus maritimus. Next base: position 60,773,479 of record NW_024426996.1, read on the forward strand.
GAACAATAATAACACCTAAGGTAGACTAATAAGAAAGTTGAATCCGTCAACATATACTAAGTGCCCATCGTACTATTGTAGCTGAATTAAGTACTTGATAAATGTTGGTTATCAACTCTCACACTCCTATATAAGGAAATACATTTAGAGAAAAGAAGAAATGCTATCCATTGTGACCATTTATTTTTAGGTCACTTTGACTAGATTATTCAATCACCATCATTGGTACTATAAATGTTCAATTATTCTTTTGTTGTTATTCGAGAGGCTTTAAAATATGTGTGAGTGTATGCACATGTTTATGCTAGAATCACATATACATATATATTCTTTGTTCTAGAATTATGCTATGCATATACATGCATATATCATATAATTCTAAATGTGTACATATACATATATATGAGTATATGGTCTAATATTCTAGAATAAATATTTTATATCTATATATGATATAATAATTCTAGAACAAAGATTATATATCCTGTAAGAAACATAGAGTCAGAAGTTGCATGGTGTGGAAATGTTATTTATGTGGACATTTCCAACAAAGCTTTATGATTGAGTAATTACTGGTATTTCTTTCTCTTAGTCCAATAATATAGAAAGCATTCCCACTCATTTTCACATTTGATGGTTGAAACCACTCCATGACATAATGAAGCTAGGCATTATTGCACTTTTTGGATTTACAGAGGGAGAACACTGACCAAGAAGTTCTATGATTTACCCAAAGACACACCTTTAGTAATAGGCAGAAACAAATGCCCTATCTCTTAGAACAGCACTCCTTTCATGCAAACATTTTTCTTCTTTATTTTTATACTGAGGGTAATTGCTAATACCAACATATGTGCAAACACCGGCCCTTCGGACACTCAAAACAGACCTCAGCAGTCCTTCATGGGGCTCCTCCCCTGTCCTCCAAATAGCCTTCAAGGAAACTACCATCAGTTTACCTGATATTTCAAGCATCAGGAAGTCTATTTGCCACCCATAGTCTAGATCAGGTATTGGCAAACATATTCTGAAAAGAGTCAGTTAGTAAATATTTTTGAATTTGCAGGCCATATGTTCTCTGTGACAACTAGTCAACTTTGCCTTTGTAGCGTGAAAGCAGCCATAGGTGATATGTAAATAAGTAGAAGAATAGCTGGCAAGGAGCTAGATACCTTTCTCCACCTCCAGATGATCTCTAAGAAAAGTATCCAAAACCAACATTCTATGATTATTCCTACCTACTAAAAGACACAAAGCTTGCATAACAGGCCTCTGTTTGACACACCATTGCCAGAGCAAGAAGCATTATTCAAAGCACAGTTTTTCATTTCTGAGAATGTAAATAAAGTGAAATTTTACAAATCATGCTTTGCAAGTAACAGAAACCTAAAATCAAACAGGCTGAAATAATAAAGAAAATTGCCTGGCTTAGTAATTGAACAGACAAGAGGTAGACGGTCTAATTTCAGGCCTGGATCGATTCACAAGTAAAAGAATTGTGACCAAATAAAGAAATAAAGCAATTGAAGAACTAAATCAAAAAGAAATAATATGAACTACATTCCTGCCACAAAAGAGAAATTTATACCCTAAAGAAATACTATAATGTGGGGAAATATAAGTGCTGTATTACTATTACATATACTGTGGTCAAGTCTTTTTTCATTAAGAAACACACTTACACATCAAAACTGTTTGGTTGTTCTACTTGTCATTATGTCTTTTCAAAAATATTCCAGGCAAATAAGATTAAGATGTTCTATATTATTTACCCATAAAATGGAGAGTGATCAATTTAGCAATAACACCTGTTCTTCACTCATATGGAAGTCTAGCATGTTTGTAGACTCTTTATTGACATTGAAAAGCAATAAATCCCAAGTCTAAAGAGCAAGAAAGAACAATACAGAATCATCTCAATTTTGTGGGTGTATGTATATACCTATAGCTATAGAGAGAGATAGATGGGGATATAAACTGGCTTCTTTCACATCCATTTTCTCTCTCCTGACAAAAGTATCCTAATCCTCTATTGGAATTCACACCTTCCAGATTATCAACCATGTAGTCTCAGAGGGATTAATCCTTACAGCTAGCTCCAGATTGGCTCAGTATACTCCATTCCTCGGTTCACAATGTTTCTTTCATAAATGATCATTTAGATTATAATCAATAAAATGAGGGGAAATGTTTCTTGAGACTTCTGGAGAGAAAGGAGTTTTCTTCTTTCTATTGTCTTGGTTTTCATTGTTGTTTGTTTATGTTGCTACCACAAGAAACTCTTTTGCACTTGACTTACACAGGAAAGAAGGAAGGCTGAGGAAATAATAGCATCTATTCCCTAAATATAATCAGAGGGCTCTCCTGTAGAAACAGAGCTGAGAAGTGGAGTTAGAAAAGCAGAGGGCTGCCCACAATTCTTTTATTCCTGAATCAATCCAAGCCTGCAATTCAACAGTTCTATTTCCTGTCTGTTCACTTAATAAGCCAGGCATTTGTTTAATTATTATTTAAGCACATATGATTTTAGGTTTCTGTTACTTGCAAATTATGATTTGTAAAAATTCACTTCATTTAAATTCTCAAAATAATGGAAACATCATGTCAATTGCCATACATTGATTTTTGGTGAAAATTTGTTTCGTGAAGTGTGTCTCTTATTCCATGTAGGAAACGCAACGTGAAAACATCTGTTTCCCTGGATTTCCTGAGCATATGTAGATTTCAGACCAATTACTGCACTTGAATTATTTTACCATAGGTTGCGGTTGTGTCTGTCGAAAAACATAAATAGCAGGTAGTGCTATTCTGGTATTGATGCAGGTTATTTTATAAGGCTGTAAACTTCATCTTTCTTTGCCTAAATAACGGTGATGATAATAAAGAGTGTATGTCAGTTTCTGTGAGGCTTTCAGTAAAATCAGTGCCTTCAAATTATTTTGGAGTGCAGGAAACTTTGAATTTATGAAATATTTATGAGAAATCACATCATGTCTACAGTGGTTCTCAGCTGTGACTACAGCATATGGTTTATAAATTGAAACAGGTGTGGGAGAACAGGTGGTCACAGCCAAGCCAAGGAAGGATTGGAATTTACCGTGGGGAGGCAACATGATAAAATACCACACATTGAAGGCAACTTGCTGATCTGATGGCAGAAACCGAAAAGATGCTCACAGGGGCAAATACATATGACAGCACTTGAGATGAAAGCGTTCACCTACTCAAATATCACATATGGAAATTGGGAAGCAGTCGGTGTCATTTCCCACAGTGAGTGAACGCAAGTGAAACTTCACACTGGATTTGGATGGTTTATGTTTTAATTTCATTAAAAGAAAGAAAAAGAAACACTTCCTCTCGTTTCTTTCAATACAAAACTAGCTCAAATAAGGTCTACAGCCACTTTCATCTACGTTATCGACATTATTTCAAAGGTTAATGACATCCATAATGTTCTGGATCCGCAAATTCCACGCACCAGGAAATAGTCCCCCCGTTTTTGGAGGGGGTGGTATAACATCTTCCTGTTATTTCGCAAATACCTTGAAGGTAACTCGTCTGAAAATTCCATATTGTTTACAGAATAAAGGTAACAAGTTAATATTTGTAAGTGTTAAATCATCCTCCCTATTGCCAGGACCTTATTCTACATTCTTTCAGAACTTCATAGTCCATTCTAATAGAAAGGAACTGAGATATAAGAGCTTAAAAAAAAAGATGGATTGGAATGAGAACCTATACTTACACTTAAATAGGAGTTTTTATGATTTTCTAGAGATGCACAAAGTCTCAAATCAAATATTTTAGGGAATTCAATTTAAAAAGACATCCTATAAATTCTAGAGAGTAACTCATCTCCCCTCTCCTTGTTGTAATCCCGACTCTGGTAGACCTTCAAGTGAGAACGGACACCACGACCTCAAAAAGTTGTGCAGCGTCTCGGAAAAATGGAACTACCTTTCCCAATTTCCTTAAAATTCTTCCTACAATTACCTCGTTTGTTTTAATGTAACTAGAAGGGTTAATTTTTGGAACAACAGAAACAAGGCACAGTGGAAAGTAAGAGAGAGCACTGTCATCACGTATTCCATCTGCGAGGCAGACGTCGTGGACACCAAAGATGGAGCTCGCCCCCAAACATGGAGCTCACCCCCAAACATGAACCTCGCCCCCAAACATACACGCAGGGACATGCCCACATGACTGCACGCTGTGGAACGAAACATGCCTCCTCCTGGCTGCTGAGGATTTCAGCTCTGACAGCCCTCTGGTGACCCCTGTCTCTCAACAATCACCCCAGGGTCAAGAGCCTCACCTTCCTGAGGGCAACACCCCCTTCTCGGATGCATCCCACGTCCAGTGAGAAGAAAGCTCTGCCGGGTCCTGCCAGCTCCAGAGCTGGTCTTGGCTGGACTTCAACATAGCCCCAGTTCTCTCTCTGCCTCTCTCTCCATTCCCACACTCTTCATTTTGTCACAAATGTTGATTTCAAGGGCACTACTTGATAAGCTTCCCAGACACAAATCTCTGTCTCAGAAGCTGAGAAACACAGTCTGCAGGAGTTAATCCCAGGAGGTCCAAGGAAGCAAACTGGATCACCCACCAGGCGGGCTGTCAGCAAAAAGTCTCTCACCGGCAGCAGGCAGAGGCTTGATCCTTTTGGCATGCAGTGGCGGTGAAATTTGTTAAAACTTGCACTGCTGGGGACTGGTATGTGCTGGAAGGGAATGCACGGATGAAAGTAATGCACCAGGCCTTAAGATACACAGCAAAATAGTGTTTATAAAGGCAATAGAATTGGATTACTACTTTGAGGGAAACTGATAATTCAAAAACAAACAAACAAAAAACCATGAAAGACTAAGGGTGAGCAATAAAGTTCCAAGAGATCCTCTTTGGCAATATGTAAAGATAGTCCCACCTTATCTTTAATTTAATTTAAGCCAAATTTAATTTAAAAAGTAGCAGAAACTCAGAGAAGGTTGAGGAAGCTGAATTCCTTTCCCAACAGGTTTGCTATACCAATAGGGTTTCCATATAAAATATGGAGAGCTGTGGAATTGGGAAACATGTTGTCCTTGTGAGCAAGACAAAGATCTAAGAGTATTTCTCAATCTATGCAAACAGAAGAAATTAAGGACTGATGATCAGGAAACTAAGAGTAGCCACCCCAATAACAAATTTGTAGCACTTTGCCTAGTTTCTGAATTTGGCCAATTTTCAGAGCCAGATCCCATCTACTGAAGCTGTCGAGTTTCCAGAAGGAAGGACCATACAACACTATGACAAGAATATGTGGCTATTATTCCCCTATTCTGTCTTCAAAGGCACCCACAGCCACTGAGTTCAGGAGTTATATAGTAGGGAAAGCAAAATACCTGATGATATTGAGGACTGTCATATGTAAAGTCCAAACTGGCATTAAAACCAAAGAGCCAAAGCATTATCAAGCCCTTGTGTTAGAGTGGGGGGTTATGGAGCCCAGCTAATACATGGATCTTGGCCAAGTCTGCTTCACAGTGAGTCCACTTCATCCATGAGCCCACCTGGTAGTAATTTTCCTACCAAATATATTTTAATATGTTCCCAAATATAAAATACAATAGGAATACTTGGTAGCTGGTAGGTCCCACAGTGACTCCTTGCCCTATGGAATAAGAACTATCATTGCGGAAAGGTCAAATGGTAGCCTCCAAAAGCATTCTGCCACCAGCCAAAATAAAAAAATTTAAAGCAGTATCATATCTTGGAGGGAATGGTAGAGGTTAGTGCTATTCTTTGGGTGGTGATGCTCATAATATTTCCATTTGATTCATGTCTCTAAAAATTGTGCATGGATTCTGGAGGATGGCATTGAATACTGCTGTCTCAACCATGGAGCAACCCCAGGTACAACTGTGTGGTATGAGGAGTCTTTGCTAGATCATATTAACATAGCCTCAGGTATATAGTATGCAACAAGTGATCTTGCAAATGTATTTTATTCCATCCCTATCAAGAAGAAAGATCAGAAATGGTATTTCTAAGTATTCACTTGGAACAGATATACAGGTTTCCCCCACTTTTCAAAAGTTCACATTACACCACTTTGCTTTTACAAAATACCTGCATTTTGTTTTCATACCTGTTTTCACGAACTGAATGAAGTTCAAAGAGGGTGTGTGTTTTATGTAAGAGAGTGAAAAGCTAAAATAGCACTCTCAGTGTTTGTCTGCGGCTGGCCATTGTAGAAGCAGCCCGCACCTGAAGCAGCAGGAGTGGCGCCACCAAGCGTCTTCCGCAGGAACTACACTCAGCGTCTTGGCATTAGGCTGCCATAGCTTTGAGCTGTGTCTCTGAGCATCTGAGCTTTATCTTGACTTCTTTTGTGCATCTCTTAGCAAGATATGATGTGAGATATCAGAAAAGCTTAAGAGAGATTATTTCTGGAGTCTGGAAACACCCCCCAAAATTTCCATACAAATTAATGGCAATTGCTTTTTTGCTTTATGCCATTTCAGCTTACAAAAGTTTTCATAGGAACAGTTACTTTCAGATAGCAGGGAAAACGTGTACCTTTCTTGCCACAGGCCTGTGATAACACTACTGCCCTATCACAAATCATCCAAAAGGAACTGGACCCAGTCGAAATCACACAGATGGATGACTTCAACCTAATGAGGCTAGATGAACAAGAAGTGGCAAGAGGTTGGAATCCTTGGAGGACAAATATACTGCAGATGATATGAGATAACTTATACAAATATTTGGATGTTGACTATATTGGGGAGGGGGGCTTTAGAGAAGTTCTGGAGTTCCGGGGCATGCCAGAGCATCCTCGCCAGTATATGGGATACATTTTTGCATTTGTACCTCCGACCACTAAGAATTAAGTGTAATACCTGTAACACCTCTTGGGTTTTAGAGATAAGATATTTCATCTCTGGGAATACTATTCCAATCCATATATCAGATGACAAAATGCTCCCAGTTTTGAGGAGAGCCTAGCAGGAGCATGTTCGCAGACTGTGGTGCATGAAGCCCTCTCAATATGACCATGTGATCCAGAAAAGTCGTACCTGGATGTATCTGTGTTGGGGAGAAAGGTGGTGTGGCGTTAATGGCAAGCCCTAAGGAAAGAATCGGTGTAAACCACTAAAATTCTGGATAAAGATTATGTCACCTGCACTAGAGAATTACATACGTTTTGGAAAACAGTATATATATGGAATGAGAGAGAGAGATTTATTGCAAGAAACTAAAGAAACTAGCTTATATGATTTTGGGGGCTGGCTAGGCAAGTCAGAAATCATAGGCCAAACCATCAGGAAGATAATTCAGAATGTTCAGGAAGGAGCCAAGGCTTCAGTCCACAGGGAGAATTTCTTCTTTTGGGAAATCTCAATTCTGCTCTTAAAGCCTTTGAATTAATTAGGTCTAGCTCACCCAGATTATCTAGGATAATCTTTTTTACTTAGAGTCAGCTGATCATAGATGTTAATTACATTTACAAAATATTCCCAAAGCAATACCTAGATTAGCATTTGATTGAGTAATATGGCCAAGTTGACACATAAACTGACCATCCCACTTGGCTTTTGCCAGGTCCCCTGCTTCATAAGGTCAAGTGTGCCTAACAGTAATCCATTATGGTATAGAAGCACTTCATTCAGGATGACACATAAACAGGATAGGAGGACATAATCAGGGGGCCAGGGCCTCCATGTCATCCACAACTATTTTATCAACAACTCACATTTAAATGGACTTGACTGCCTGTAATCCCACTGTGAGGTGGCCCTGAAAAAACAACAGTGAGGGGAAATCCTCTCATTGGATAGATATTTGGATGGTTGATCTCATCATTCGCTTTATGTAGAAAGAGATGTGTCCACTTTTTAGAATGCAGATAGACTTACGAACATTGGTGAGTGGCTTGGCTAAGAGATAAAGGAATTGGAAGAATTCAGATGGGAGCACAAAGAAGTCTGTGGGATAGATATATTGAAAATAGGCATGAACAATGACCATCTTTATATCCCATGTCAGTGCATATCAAAAATTTCTACCTAGAAAAACACTGAACAGCTAAATAGATTGACTAGGTCAGCTAGCATCATCCAGATGATGTCCATCAGCCACTTCAGTGCTGGCACAATGGGCCCACGGACTGGGTAGCCATGCCTACCAGGGATGTTTGGGTCCAAGAGCATGGGTCCCCTCTCATCACTGCTGCTGCTAAAAGTCCAACTGCCAGCAAACAAGACTGATGATAATTCCCCAATATGGCACCATTCTTGCAAGAGTCCAAATAGCCGCTTGGTGGAAGAATGATTCCACTAGACATATTTTACTCTGGAAGGAGCAGCAGTTCTTTTTGATTGACATTAATACACATGCTGAGTATGATTTACCTTTCCTTCCAGAAGAGCCTAATCTAGCACTACTATTCAGAGACTAATGGACACCAATCAAAGACTAATGGACCACTGTTCAAAGACTAATGGTCTACTGAAACAGGATGCTAAGTAACTTTGCATTAAAACCACTTTAGAGCAAAAGAAGTACAGACATGGGCACATCAATGTGGAATTCAAGTTCTTATCACATGGTTTACCACCAGGAAGCTGCCACCTTTCCAGTGATTGTCCTCATCTAAAGAGGGTCACCTCCTCCAAGGTCATACTCCTGTCTTAGGGCAGCCTCTAGTTAGTGCAGGAATACAAAGACCCATAGACTGGCTAAAATCTTTATTGTTTTTCATCACAGCCCAACATCTGCCTCTACCCAGTTTGCTTTATTTACTCCTTCTTCCTCATTGTTGATCCTGAGAGTGACACTAACACTCTGCCTATAAACTTCTATATCAAAATCCACCTCCAGGAAAACCCAATCTGCTACAATGGATTTATACGAAACCACATAACTTATTTTCAGATTACAAAAATCTATTTAGCCTCAAAAAGATCTTATGTTAAGTGGGTTTTTTTAAAGATTTTATTTATTTATTTTTATTTGAGAGAGAGAGAGCATGAGTGAGAGAGACCGGGGTGGGGGGGTTGCCGAAGAAGAAGCAGACTCCCCAGCGGAACAGGGAGCCTGATGTAGGACTCGATCCCAGGACAGTGGGATCATGACCTGAGCTGAAGGTAGACGCTTAACCAACTGAGCTACCCAGGCGCCCCAGGTTAAGTGTTTTTAACACAAAAAGGTAACATAATAATAATAAAGAGGGCAGGAGGAAACTTTTGGAGATGATGGACTTGTTTATTGCATAGATTGTGATGATATTTTCCAAAAAAGAGTCTGAAAATTTTAAATAAAGTAATAATTCCTCTATTTAAAAAAACTAGCAAGTATCTTTGGTGTGCTGTTTACTTACAGGTACAGACAAGTTATTCTTTTAGTAGCCATGAAAAATATTATGCAATCATCTACAAATGGAATGATTCGTAAAGTATTACCTAAAACATTAGTTTCATGAAGAGTAAATTATCAAAGACTTGAAATAAAACAAATTAAACACTGGGGTTACCCAAATGTCTAGACTAAGCCTATAAGTAACTCTCTCTCTCTCTTTTCTCTCTCTCTCTTTCTCTCTCTCTTACTCACACACACACACACATACACACAAATGAAACTTCTACAAAAATAAAAATAGTTACAATGTTTTGAATATATAATATGTGTCAAGTAATATCAATGTTACGTGTTATATTATTTATTCTTCAGGGTAACTGAAATATATGCACTATTATAATATATAACAATAAGAAAATTGAGGCTTAGAAAGGTCATACAATTAGCAAGTGGTAGGATTGAGATTACAACTGCAGCCTGCCCAAATTTGAAACCATGCTTTGAACTGTTACACAGAAAATTAAATGAGAAACAGCAACACAATAAAAATAATTAAAATAGAAAACCCAAAAAATCATGATTAGGTTATTGAATAAAATAACCCATTTAAAAAAATAATTAAAATATATATGCTAACTATGCAACGAACAGAATACAATGTATACTGCCAAATGCAATTCAGTTTATGAAGTCCATGAATTAGTTTTCAAAATTTGTCACTAGAAGTCTTTTGTCTTACAAAGACAAAAGCAGAAGTTCATAATTGCTTTTACCAGTAATTTATGTACTTGGAAGGTTTTAAACTCAGCTTCTCAAAAATAGACACATTTTGATATATTGAACGCTTGCTGAAACATTAATTCTTTGAACACCAGTCTAAATTTTTACCAGCCAATTAACAACATCATGCTATGAACTTGCATTTCTCTCACAGCTGAAAAATAAACAAAATTTATCACTCATTTACTTTCCACTCCAAATAAACTAAAATACACTTCTTGAGACATGTTCGTTGGGTCTAAATGTCACTTATAACTTAAGTTAAACAATGTCTCTAGAGACTGCACAAAAATGTTTACCAAAACTCAGATGTCTTTATAAAAACCCTAAAGTGCTTTTGGGTTTTTCAGGCAATGGCCTTGAATTTCACACTTCACAAATGTGTGGTAAACACACTGCATTTTGAAAGAATATCAAAACACATTTCAACCATTGTTAACCCTTCCAAATCTTCTCTTGTTTGTGTAAGGCAGAATATTATAGTTGACTCTCTACCATCATAAATAACTGAAAGCTGCCGGTGGTTGTATTGTGGTTGCTTTAGTGCTTAGCTGCTTTCTGACGAAGTAAACCGTGTCATTCCTACCAATCTATGAGGCTAAATTACTCGAAGCTCTACGATTTAATCTAATGATAATTTGACAATTTTTAAAAAACATTTTATTTATTTATTTGGGAGAGAAAAGAGAGCATGAGTGGGAGGAGGGGAAGAGGGAGAGGGAGAAGCAGACTCCCACTGAGCAGGGAACCCCATGCCGAGCTCTATCCCGGAACCCCGGGATCACGACCTGAGCCACAGGCAGACACCTAACCGACTGGGCCACCCAGGCGCCCCTCGTCAATTTTGTATTGAGCTCTTATTTTGCTCCAGGTGCTCTCCTGATAGTTGGTGATGGAATATTGAACAAACCGCACACTCCCTGCCTTCGTTAAGATTATATTCTAGTTTGGTGGAGTTGTAGAAAGTAAACAAAGAATCAAATTTCAGATTGCGGTGAAGAACTACAATGAAAACAAACAGTGATGCGGAGAAAACAACACATTAAGTGACTTCAATATTAATCCATTCTGAATTTTAAGTTCTAATTTTATATCTAAGAACTCCCACTAGAAGTTGTCCCTTTGAAAATGTCACTCTGGATACCCTAAAGTAGTATTTTAAAGTGGCACATGAAACTTGTGTTACTTTACTAGTGATGTCGTAAACTACCACAGACCGGGCGACTTAAACCACAGAAATGTATTTTCTCACAGTTCCAGATGCTGGAAGTCCAAGATCAAGGTGCTGGCTGGATTTGTTTCTTCTAGGCCGATCTCCTTAACTTCCAGATAGCCACTGTCTCTCAGGTCTCCTATGGTTCTTTCTCTGTGCACACACGTCCTTGGTGTCTCTTTTTGCGTGGCCAAATTTTCTCTTCTTGTAAGGACCCCAGTCAGATTAGATTAAGGCACACTCTAATGGTCTCACTTTAATTTAATTACCTTTTTTAGAGGTCCTATCTCCAAAATGTTGAGGCACTTGGGTTTAAGGCTTGAACATATAAATTTGGAGGGTGGGTGTGTAATTCAGCCCGTAGTAAAACCCAGTGTGGTTTTTGTTGCTGTTATTATTTTTGTTTTGTTTTTGCAATTAAGCAGAAGTGCTTCCTTAAGGTCAGGGAATAATGTGGGGTTGGAGGAAATGAGAAATAACAAGAACACTCATATGCATGCATAGGCACAGAGAATTAGGCTTCTCAAAGGAATTCTATGTGTATTATCCTATAGGTTTTTTACAGCTAGCAATTGGCTTGAATCATGCCAGAAACATAGTCCCTGAACTTCTACAGTTGAGGTCATACCCAACATTTAGGCATTTCACCTTCTGAAATAGCATGTATCATATACAACTCCAACTGGTCAAGTTAGAATGAAATATTAATCAACCCTTATCTGTAAGTAGGACCACGTCTGAGCTAAGACTTGTTACTTAGAGTATTTTGGAACTGAAAGACCCTTGAGGGTCATAAGACTTAATGATTTCCAAATTGTACTGTGCCGAACCCACAGAGGAGCCTTTGTCAACCCCCCCTTGAATTAGAGAATTCCACAAATTATCTCTTTTACATATTGGGTTTCTAAGTGAGCTTCAATTTGGGGATATAGCCCCATGGTTAGTCATCTAAAAGTATGCAATGGTCTCACACTGTTTAATGTTCCAGTAGCCTCATTTTACTACTCAGGAAATTGTGTCCCAGAGAAGTTTGCTGACTGTCTAAATTCACACAGCTAGGAAGGAAAAGATCAAGGCTTGAAACTGGGGTTTTTCTTAAGTCTTTCTTCTAATCCAGTGCCTACAGAAAGTACCTTGCTCTGTTCCAGAAGTGAGAATGAACTAACATGTTTTGGAGGCATCTGTACGATACCAGGAGACATGTGTGTGTGTGTGTGTGTGTGTGTGTGTGTATACACATACATGCATATACGTGTATAGGTATGTAGATAAATATTGTGGACGGATTTATATACACAGGCACAGATACACATAAATTAATATTATACACACACATACACACACACTGTAAACCTTGCAAGACTATAATCCTTGTAACGCTATGAGTTTAGACTTAGCCTTCCATTTTACAGGTGAAGAAGCCCAAGCTCAGGAAGTTTAACTAGCCTTCCCTAGATTATAGAGGCTGAGGTAGTGACAGAGGTAGGATGCGAAGCCAGCACTGTCTGACTTCAAAGCCCACATCTTGTTTCTCTTTCAATATATTACCCCCTCAAATGATCAAACTCCATTTCTCGGTTCGGGTTGCTTTTCTGATGTGACTTTCTAGATGATATAAGCATGAGCTGTGTTTATGTAATGATTTGAATGCAAATATGATTAAACAAGTTCTCCCCACCTTTGAAACAACTTTCCAGAAAGTTTCATGGCTGTTGACCTCAACAAGGGGAAGCAACTGGTTGAAATATATATAATTTTACAGTACATCAAAACAGAGAAGATAATTCCTGAACCGATACTTTCCACGTTCTCAGTAACACAAAATCAAGGCTCTTGAAATAGGTTAGTTCCATGTAGTTTTAGACCAGACTTTGAGCTTGATAATCTGCCCAATTTACAAGGCGCTATTGTTCATAGGAAACATTAAGACTGAATAACAAGTTCATCATTCACAGGTGAACTGAAGCATTACACAGCCAGCCAAATCCGAACCCCTGGTGGGACTTTCAAGCCAAGTGATGGAGCAATAGGAAGAAGAGCAGGAAGCAACAACCGAAACCGGAGGAAAAGGCATGGCCATCTGGCCTGTCTGATGTCTCTTCCATCCTCCCATGACCATGGCTGCTTGACGGAGTGAAATTAGCTGCAAGAACTTCGGGGAGGGCCGTGGAGAAATGAATGTTCGCATTTCCCACACAGGGCCTTCACTCCACCGGCTCGTGTCTGACTTTGAAGGGTTGATGGTCCAGCGGGTAATACATGGGGCCAGCACACCTGTGCGAGGGGTTGGAGCCAGGAAGGTCAAGCGTAGAGAGTATGTGGAAACTGATGGTCCAAAATAAACAGAGCAAAACAAAAGAGAATTTGGTGATAGGTAATTTGTTCCCAATGGCAGGGATTACAGCATGGGAGAAATGAACTATAATTTCAATGCATAATCAGTTATCAACTACTTTATAAGCGAAGTAGGACCTGAGAAATTGATGCTTGACTCTGATTTTTAATCTTTATGTGAAGTAGAGACTCTCTTCAGGTATGACGTGTAGGAAAGGGTTATGTCCGTGTTTCTCAACTTCTGCATTCTATACGCTTGTGGCCAGATAATTCTTTGTTGTGAGGAACTGTCCTGTGTATTGTGGGATGATTAGTGGTAACCCTGGCCTCAACCTGCTAGATCCCAGAAGCAACCCCTTATAGTCTTAGCAACCAAAAATGTCTCCAGAAATTTCCCATGGGGGAAAATATCACCCCTGATTGAGCATCACTAGTCTAGGTCAGCCAAATAAATGAACACACATAGTGTTCCAACCACAATCCAATTGCCCAGCTATATTAAATCATGGTGTAATAATAATAGTATTCACCCTACTAGGTACTCAGATGTTGGCCTGATGGCTCATTGGTCTAGAAAAATATTGCGTTTGATTGTAGCAATGGTATCCATACTCATTTCCAGAGCTAGACCTTCATAGGAGAGTAGTAAAGTAGATTGTCTCCAAAGAGAAAATTGTGTATTCACTCTGTTTGGCCTCTTTTTTCATAAGACAGGAAAAAGACAATTCACTGAGGTCTGATACAGGCCCAATTTCTATATTTCTATCCTTTATCCTCTTCTGGATCAATCTCTTTCTCCTCTCTCTCTCTCTCTCCTCTCTATTGAAAGAAAAGGAGGAGGATTTGGTGTAAATAAAAGTTCCATTTGTGCAACTTGCCTATCTGATAGGCAAATCAGGAAGTTAATATTATGTGATTTTTCTACATCTTATACAGTCCCATCTTCCTGTTCTTTTAAATTAACTTTACAATTGTAGTATTGCAACGGTCTGTTATGGTTTGTACAGATTTTTATTTTTTTTATTATATCCCCAACTTACTAAAAAACATTCCAGGTCAATACTTTAGTTCGCTGAAATTCAGGTATTTTTATACTCAAACACACAAGGCTTTCAGCACAACAAGGTGAATTCAATAGCGGCAGTCAAAATACGTTCTATGCAATGTGAAAATGGCCTCCCATGCGGAGCACTTTCAGCACAGGGAAACGTGTCTCTGCTGATGTATACAGAGCATTTTAAAATGTTCACAGAACCACTCTTCAAAATATTCAGGCTAACACATATTTTTAATTGTTCTTTAATGTTTAGGAGAAATAAATGTGTGCAATAATATTTTGTCAAATTTTTAAGTTAAAATGGCAAATAAAATTTTGTTTATGTGGAAGATAAATCCCTTTATAGAATACTATAGCTTAATTTGCTGAATGAATTAAGGTAAATGAAACCTATAAGTTACCTTGTCCTAAGGTAAATGCAATCCAGTAAAATTCAAATTCAATGTGTTTGCTTCTAATAGGAATTTTTTTTTAAATGATGAGTATGTGTAAAAATGGTTTCTATAAGGGCAGAATTCTACTGAATAGCTTGCAATTGCCAGGTAGAGCAATGATATACGTATATGGGTTTGTGTGTGTGTGTGTGTGTGTGTGTGTGCACATATATGTTTATTAGGCTTTTCAAGGTGAGCTTATGTGAGTAGTATGCTGTAATAATTATTTGATGACTGTGATTGATTCTCATCAAATGTGAGTTTTCTTTTTCTTCCGGGGCAAGCATTTAGACTACATTTCTAATGCTTCCTGGGGACAATAAGATTCTATCTTGTGGTTGAGTTTTGGCCAAAGGTATGTAGGCAGAAGTGCTGGGGTACTTAGAGAACTTGCTCATAAAACTTCCTGCCAAAGACCTTCACCTTCTCTTGGCTCCCGGGCTAGCTAGATGCATTGAGTCCAGAAGACTAAAACCAAAAGACTGCAGAACACCTAAATGGAAGAGAGCTGGGCTATGAATGACTGTGACTAAGAAGCCAAATGCACCTCCTCTCCTCCCTACTGTGTTAAATTATGATAGGAATAAGAAACACACTTTTATTTCGTTAATCAACTGAGATTTGGGGTTATTTGTTAGGGGCCTCTGAAAAATGCTATTAGTTCCTTGCCTCTGTTCCCAGGTCCTTATCATGTAAGAAATCTCCAGTCTGACTTTCAACTGCCAAAACCCCTGTCTTGCTTTTCCTTTTTCTTTTCATGTTTTTGTTTGTGTTTGTTTTGTTTGTTTGGGTTTTTTTTTTTTTTTTTTTTTTTTTTTTTTGGGTTTTTTTTTTTTTTTTTTTTTTTTGGTTTTTTCTCTAAAGGCTGTTTGGTCACCAAAACCTTCCTGTTCAGAAATTCTAGGGAATTAACAACCCCCTCTCTCTAGAAACTCTCAACCATTGACAGCTGGAATTTTATACAAAATTCTCCTTCTCTCTGGACCCTCCTGTGGGAAACTTCTGAAGCAAGTCTTATCCCCTGGATCCTAAAATCTCCCCGGAAAGCTGCAGTGGTCAACCCACTATGGCTATTGGCTAATAATATCCTTTGCTGGTTGCCTGCCATCCCTTCCGTATCATGTATCCTCGTTCCTCTCCTGACCACACATACTCAAATCCTTGTCTGGAGTCTGTTTCAAGAAAAACCCAAACGAACGCAAAACATTTAACTTTTCCAGACAGTTATAGAGTTTTATATTCAGAAACATATGGGCCCAATTTGGCCTGAAACTCTCCCTTCCTAACTTTGTAAGTGTGGATAACACAATATATAGTCAATGGTATGGTGATAGATATTAGCTACACTTGTGGGTAAGCATAATGTATGGAGTTGTCAAATCACTATGTTGTACACCTAAAGCTGATGTAACATTGTGTATCAACTCTTCAATTAAAAAAAATAATTTTTAACTGGGAAAAAAAATTCTCTAAAGGCCCATATTTTCTCTGAAACATATGAGCAACAATGGTAATTATTTAATGGTGTTGTTATGAAGACAAGAGGTGATGAGAATGAAAACTTTATAAGGTGTCCAGTATTCAGGGAATACTGGCTGAATTATGCCATTTTATCCATCACTACACAGATAGCAGTGAAAGTGGTATTTGAACTTGGTGGTATCTTGCTGGCAAACTAGTATACTTTCTCCCATGTTATGCCAACTCTTGCTAATTATCAGGCAATACTAAAGCTATTTCTGAAATGTGTTTTTTCAGTTTTAATTTTTACTTTGTAACATAGTCGTACATGTATGTAATTCCCAGTTAAATAGTTTAACAATGTTTGTTTTGAGGAATAATAATTGTCATGCATCTCCCATCTTGATTTCCCCTCCCCAAAGACAATCACTTTGATTCTATTAGATTCTAATTCTCTTGATACTTACCTTTATTTTTCGATATAACATGCCTATATTGCTATTTAACGATTTTGTTTTAAGCATGATCCGTTGATGTCCTATGATGGAGAATGAGGTTTTAGCTTTTTTTCTCTTCCTCCACCCATCACACATGCACATCCTTTCCATGCCCCCAACCTCACAACAGAGCTATACAATGATTTCATATTTGCTCCGTATTAACATAAGGATGTCTATGTAAAGCTATACATAATTAAACCACATTGGTTGTCAATCCCACACTGTCTACTGTCCAATTGTTTTCTCTAACAACACAGGTATCCTATCCTTCTTATAGGAAACTCACATGGGTGTTACCTGATGCGCATAATCCTGATAGGCTGCTTGCTAAGGGTAGTTCACAGTGCTCATTCAGGTACCTTTTTTCACCTTTGTTCTGGAGATTCCTTTTCCCAGGTGCCTGGGTGGCTCAGTCGGTTAAGCATCTGTCTCTTGATTTTGGCTCAGGTCATTATCTCAGGGTTGTGAGATCAATCCCTGTGTCAGGTTTCCTGCTGGGCGTGGAACCTGCTTAAGATTTTCTCTCTCCCTCTCCCTTTGCCCCTTCCCCTCTCTCAAAAGATAAACAAGTAAATAAAAATAAAAAATAAAAGACCAATTTCCTGTATTCTATCCCTTTCTCTTTATTGTTTTACTTCTTTGTTTTGGTTTAAAACATCTAGAATAGTTTCCCAATGAAGGATAACTGCGAGACAGATAGATACAAGTACAAGTATAGGTTTAGACATAGAGATAGATTTAGATTTTAAATGTGTACGTCTGGAAGTAATTATTCTACCCTCATGCTGGATTGATAATTTCATTGGGAATAGAATTCTAGAATGAGTATCTTTTTCCTTCCAATTTTTGAAGTGTAGATCATCTCTAAGCTTTTAACTTAACATCCTTTTTATTCCTAACCATTTTATGTGAATTATTTTGTTCTTATGATTATAGTTGTTTTATACCCTTCTTCCATTTTCAGCTGATAATATCTTCTCTTGGCCTCAAAGTTTTGAAATTCCATCATTATATATTTACGTGGGTCTTATTTCTAATTTTGTTTTGAGCCCTTGGTCTCTTTCAATATTCTATATTCAAATATTTCAATCTGGAAATAAATGGTTTTTCTTTTACCTTAACATTTTCTTCTCTTGTTTTGTTGACTATTATTTCTTCTTCACTCCTTTACTTGTTTGTTTGCTTGTTTGCTTTGAAATGTGCTTATTCATTTTGAAACTTCTGGACTGGTTCTATATTTCTTATTTTCTATCATCTATCTATCTATCTATCTATCTATCTATCTATCTATCTATCAGTAGCTCGACTTTTTGGTATAGTCTACAACTTTATACTCTAGCCTTTGCACGAAGCTTCTCATTTTTTCCAAATATTTTTCAAAGAGTTTCTTATTATTTTCTGTTTTGTTTTCTTGTTACCTGTTTATAAGATCTTCTGCTCCTGAAGATTTTAATTTTTTTAAGTTTCATCTTCATAAGTAGACTTTTTCTTCCACATAGATTTTTTTTCCTGTGTGTAGATTTTATCTTTCATAGAGAGGCTTTCCTCACTTGTGTGCTAATCCCAGGCTGTATTCTCAGATTTAGAAGTGGGAGATTATGAAGACAACTGAGAGCAACCAGTCAGTGGGATCATTCCTCTATGAAGAATTTAGTTTTGCTCTGGTATCCATCGGTTTATTGGGAAATGCTCTGTCCAGAGAGAACCAACTGGAATTTGTGTTATTATCATCCAGCAACCTATTCATAGCTGGTCTGCCATCCACTCCAGAAACATTCTATTTTACTTTCCCTGGAGCCTAAACATTTAGTCCTTTAAAGCAATAGAGAGTGTAGGCATTGGGCTATACAGAACGGTGGCAAAGATATGGGGATGCAACTTCTGTCATCAACTTTTGACCATTCCTACTATGCTCAGCTTTTCATCCCACTTGTGAAAGCTATCTGGCACTGTGAATCCTGAGCCTTCTGGTAGTTCTGCAGTGTAAGTCTAGTTGGTTCTCAAGTATCCCCATTGTTGGTTTAGAGTTCAGTGGTTTGAGGTCCACCATATTATTTTGTACTCATCTATGCATTTTCCAACTTCTACAATCCTTTTGAATTGTCTTTTTTCCTATTCTTCATACTTGTAGGTTTATTTTTACATAATCTCAATACTCTGAGTTTCAAGTAGTTTCAGGAAGAGGGAAAAATACTCCAGCTTTATGAATGCATACATGAGTCTCTTCTACCTTAAAATATCTTTCTTAATGAAGTTATTCTGAACTCTTTCCAAATATGAACTCAAATATCGAATACATTTTAATTTAAAAAAATGTTAAGATTATTTATGCATTTCACCCTCCCCTACTAGACTATCAGCTCCTTGAAAACAGGGGCAATGTTTTATTTAGCTTTTTTTTTTTTTTTAAGATTTTATTTATTCATTGAGAGAGAGAGAGAGAGAGAGAGAGAGAGCATGGGGTTGGGAAGAGAGAGAACAGATTCCCCACTGAGCAGGGAGGCTGATGCAAGGCTCAATCCCAGGATCCTGAGATCATGACCTGAGCTGAAGGCAGACCCTTAACTGACTGAGCCACCCCGGGGCCCCTGGTTTATTTAGCTTTTAATTTCTAAGCCTCTCCCACATCCAGAACTTTGGGGGGG
This sequence comes from Ursus maritimus, assembly GCF_017311325.1. Lineage (NCBI taxonomy): Eukaryota > Metazoa > Chordata > Mammalia > Carnivora > Ursidae > Ursus > Ursus maritimus. The sequence continues at coordinate 60,793,245 of NW_024426996.1, forward strand.
GGGGGGAACACACAGCCTAAAAGTTATCTTCAGTAAAGTTATTGAATAACATAGTAGTCACACTGTGTACATCAAAATTGTATTTCAAGGATTGCTACCTGCCTAGCTCTATACACATCCCCTGAATTTTGTAGTAAGAACATCTTGAGTATTATCCGGACATACCGCCAAAATAAAAAATAAAGTGTATCTTTCCCACCTGCACTTGTAGCTGTGTGTGATCTTCCAAATAAATTTTAGCAAAGAAGATATAAATTACACAGTATATCAGGAGATAACAAAGATGAATGCCCCATACTAAAGAAGGCCCTAGAAAAATAATGGTTTCTTTTTTAAGCTGTTTTTGGAGAGTTTTACATATTCTTCATTAGATGTACATGCTGAAAATATTTTTTTCCTAGTGTGTAGCTTACATTTTCATTTGATTGATGGTTTCTTTTGATGAACAGATGCTCTAGTTTTAATTAAGTCCAATGTATTAAACTCGGTTTTTACAGTTAGTGCATTATGTGTTCTGTTTAAGAAAATTACCCAAAGATGTAAAGATATTTTCCTATATTTTCTTCTAGAAGCTTTTTAACATTCATATTTAGGCATATACTCTCTAGATTAAAAATCATTATTGTTATTTATGTGGCTACTTGATGCTCCAGCACTATTTATTAACAATTTTCAATCTTCCTTTCATCACCAGTCCTATCAAATTTTTCTAGCTACACTTCCTAACAAATCACTTTCAAATGAATCCTTATTCCAGTGTCTGCTTTTCCTAATAATTTTTTTAAATAAATAATAATTTTTAAAGATAATACTTGTTCTTGAACAACAGTTCTGCTGGGTGTTGTAGACATATTTATTTTGTTTTCTTGACTTTTTTTAAATAATAATTTTTTATTATATTATGTTAGTCACCATACAGTACATCTCTAGTTTCTGATGTAGTGTTCCATGATTCATTGTTTGCGTATAACACCCAGTGCTCCATGCAATACGTGCCCTCCTTACTACCCATCACCAGCCTATCCTATTCCCCCACTCTCCTCCCCTCTGAAGCCCTCAGTTTGTTTCCCAGAGTCCATAGTCTCTCATGGTTCATTCCCCCTTCTGTTTACCTCCCCTTTCTTCTTCCCTTTCTTCTCCTACCGATCTTCCTACTTCTTATGACCTTTTGAGGAGAGTATAGCCTTGCCTCTGTGTCTTAAATTGATGGTCTTGATATGCCTGTTGTCAGTCTCATTACTGCTTCTTAAGGATAAACTGTCATTACTTTCTGTTTGCTTTTAAAATGTTTTCTTTAACTTTGGGGTTTGAAAGATCACAATGTTGTGTCAGCATTACGTGCCTGTCTTCAGATTCCTCTGTGGTTGTTCAAGTTCAAGTTGCTCTGGTTTTCATTTCTCTCTTGACTTTTGGCACTTGAAGAATTGTATTTTCTTTCTTTCTTTCTTTCTTTCTTTCTTTCTTTCTTTCTTTCTTTCTTTCTTTCTCTTCCTCCCTCCCATCCTTCCTCCCTTCTTACCTTTTCTTCTTTCTTATCTAACTCAAGTAAAATTTAGTTGATTTGCTAAGCTTCTTAAACTTGAGCATCTTGTAATATTTGGAATGAAATCTACCAACTCTTTTATAAGAATATTTTTCACAGCTTTCTTTAGATCTTCATTACAAAGCCATTGCCCCTCATTGGTACATCTGGTCACCTCATTTTGCAGTTTGTTTCAGATTATGAAAGCTTACAAGAATTTTTTTTTGACTCATGTGCTGTCTTTTCCTCAAATTATATTTAACTGTATCAGTTAACACATTGTTGTAAATGTATGTATTGTAAATATCTGTAGCCAAATCACTTGAAGTCTTGATAAATTTTAACAAAATTTTTATACTTTGTATGAATTTTACTAGTAATTCTTTAATAAGTAGGGCAATTAATATCTATTTTAATATGTATGCCAAATTTTGGAATTGAGGCTAAAGGTATTAAATGTATGATATGTGCTTTAAAAATGTTATTTATGCAGTATTTCTAAGTCCTAGAGGGTTTGATTCTGGAGGGTTTCCCTTGTTATTTGTCATAAACCTGGAGCCAGGAGTTCTGAGTTATCTTAACTTTAAGGCTTGAGAAACAGGGTCATATTTTCTTCATGAAATCCTGTTTTAGAAATATAAATTTTTGCATGTGATGATTCAAAAAGGCTTCTCCAGAACTATACACTTGCACTGCTCAGGAGCACAGGGCATCACACTTAGTTGTCAGTCTTGTAGAGAAATTACAGAACTTCCCAAATTAAACATTAGCTAAAGAAAGAGGCAAAACTAGCATTCAAGGTTTCTGTCTCTCAACCTTGCACCTTTTCCATATACTGGTTTCTCCTTTCTTTATGAGGTCATGAGTTTCTGTCTTTGAAAGTAGGTCATATAGAAGGAGGGGAACACAAGGGGGAAAAGAAGGGGAAAAAAGTATTTGGACATAAAGAAGTGTTGATTACTTGCTTGGACATTTACAGAATCCAGCTGTGAACCTAAGCAAGCCACATACTCCTCCTGGGTCCAGTCTTAGGTCTCTTGTTTGTAAAATGATTGTAATAAGCTCTCCATGTTGTTTTGATAAATAGAACTAGTATATGTAAAGTACTTTTGCAAGTTTTATACACAGAAGATACTCGATAAATGAGCTATTTTTGATACATCATTATAAAGTTATTTATATTAGTGATTTAAATGGTTTATAGTAGTTCTTACAACTATTTCTTGAAAACAGTGCCTTTCTGAATACTTTTCTTCTAGTCCGATACTATGACTATTATAAAATGGCCACATCATTTCAGTAACGCATTGGCTGAGTTTTGATCCACCAGGGTATATTTTTTCTTAACCATGAAAATAATAAACTTCTCTTTCTGCCTGTTTACAAACCCTGAGTTTTAATCTCCAAAGCATTTTGAATCGAAACTTCTTAAACACTTCATGGCTTTTTGCATTCTGAATCTTCCTTTCAAAGCTACTGAATCTGGTCTAATTTAGCTGTGGCTACTTGATTTCCAAAATTCCGTCTAGTCAGGACAATGGTCACTTTGAGTGGAGAAAAAACTGAAACTTGCTCCACTTTTCACCCACACCATACTTGAAGCCTGATCTCCTTCTTACAACCCTGGGTACAGTTTATACATATGACTAGTACTTCACACAGAATTCAAAGGAGGGAGAACCAGCCCTTGATAAAGAAAACATTGATTTTCTTTTCCAAACCTCTTACAATAAAACTCACTGACTTGTTTCACTCTTGTCCTACAACAACACTGTTGGCTTAGAGGCCTTTATAGATTTTTTTTTTTTTAATATAACAACCACATCCTTCATGCTCCAAATGCCATTACACCTCATCTTCGAGAATAAACAGTTCCTGCTTTGATTCTGTGATCTTTTATCTTGCTTGCCTTTTATCAAACTGCCTCTGCCATCAGCCGTCCAAGTCATCTGATCTCAATCTTTCCAGTTCAGGTTGTATGTTTCCTCACTGTGTTTGCACTTTTAATCTTAGAGTGCATCCTATTAGGCAACCTTCTCAGACAATCACTTGTTTCTCACTTGGGTGTCTGTAATGCAGCTATTGCTCAATTTTAACAACCAACCTTGCTTCCATGATTTCTTTATATAGATGCAAAATTTAGACTAAAAAAAAAGTGTAATCGGTTTCCACAGTGTCATTTTATGAAGTCCCTTGCCTGCTCAGGCAATAGGTAAATCCTAGAATAAATTAAATAATATGTCATTCATTTATTTGCTACTTTATATTTTACAAAATGTTTTCAAATAGATTAATTTGTTTCATCCTAGTTACAATCCTGAGGCACACAGAACAGGTTATAAGAAATGTTTTCAATGTCTTTTAAAGATAAAGCAACTGCAATTCTGAAGTTTATGCAGCTCACCAAAGCTCTCCCTAGTAGAAGATGCAACTGACATGAAGTCCACATTTTCCGACTCCTTAACCTTTATGCTTTATCTTATATTAGTCACTGCATATCCCCAGTATAAAGTACGTATTTTAAAATTTTGAACGTTGAGATTATCAATACGGATTCTCTTTCTTTCCTGTCCTTGATCTTGTTTCATTTTCAACTGTAGTTATACATAGCAATAGTCTCCAGTTCTGCTCTCTTGGATTAAGGTTGCCTTTATCCATTGAACCCATTGTCCAAGTCTTTAGCTTTCAAATATATTTGACTATGAGCTACAGGACAAAACAAAATTTACATCAAGGAGCACACACACAAACACACACACACACACAATTAAGTTTCATTGATACACTTACCTATGTCATATGCAATGAATTTTCTGTTCTATTCCATTGTTTTAATGCTGTTTGCCTACTAATTTAATATAGTATTATTCTAAGTAAGTGAGAAACCTCAGTTAAAAACAATAATCTAAATTAAAGTAACAAGAAAGATATTCACTTTAAGGTAAAGAATGTTTCTATATAGCATGTTGTTGAATGATTGACACTTGCTTTTTCGTACATTTCCATGTTACCAGAATTTTAAAATCAGTCATAATTTGAAAATAATAAAGTTTTAATCAAAAGATTAGAAAAAATGATTGGGATTTAAAGATCAGAATAAGATGTTTGTTATAAGGTATATAGTTGTTATTATTAACCTACCAAGGATCAAATAGAACACTACTTAAGAAAACATTAACCTACTGGACATAAAGAAATTTGTTAAGAATAGAAGGCAAGTTCTTTCTATTCCTTCCCCTTCCTCTCTTCACTATTCCTGCCTCTCTTCTCAGAGCCATGATTCTGGGATAGGTTAGGAGTCCAAACACATTTAATACTAATTACTAAGTTGCAAAGGGAATTTTTTTTAAGATGTATTTATTTATTTGAGAGAGGGAGAGAAAGAGCATGAGCAAGAGGGGCAGAGAGAGAGGGAAAGAGAATCCCAGACTTCAGGCTGAATGCAGAGTCCAACACGGGGCTGATCCCAGGACCCCAAGATCATGACCTGAGCTGAAACCAAGAGTCGGACTCTCAACTGACTGCACTACGCAGGCCCTCCTACAAAGGGTATTTAAATGAATATGTCATCCATATCCCAATGACAAAAACAAGGCAAAGGGGAAAAAAATTGAAATCCTAGGTAAACCTCAGTTTAATGAGTTCCCATTCATCTCACATAACAAGTCCCTTTTTTCTGGTGAAAGTCACAGCCAAAGTTACAATTTTAGGGATTTCCTTTTAAGTGCATATACATGTGCTGTATTTCTCTAACAATTTATTGAGCTCGTGTAGAAGCAGATTCTGTTTTCCTTTACCATTTAGCCATCCCTAAAGACACCCCATCAGCGTGTCTCTTGCTCACTGCTTCCTTATCCCCAAATCCATAGAGTATACGTGCATGTACCTACCCTCTTGCCCTCTTCAATAAAAATAAGTAGAACAGTCTGAATTATCCAGCTGTTTTTAATCCAATGGGTTTTGGGGACAGTTTGCTCCAAGCCACTTTTACAAAGTTACAGAAAGAACAACTTTTTTTTTTCTTTGAAAAGTTATATGTTATATAGTTATATGTCATTTTATATACATAAAAGTTATATGAACTGGTGGACAAAAGTCTCATAAGAGACAACAGAGACAAAATCTCATATGAGACAAAAGTCTCATAAACATTTAGTCTTATAGACATGACTCACTGAAAGAAGTCCAGAGATTTTTTTTCCCCACAAAATCAGTGACAACACACATCCAAATGCAAGAGGGATACAATTTAAAAGCCATTTGGTAAATGGTTCACTCTTTCCACTCTATCTTTACCAATATGCCACCATTTTATGTGCAGAATTACCCATCTATAGCTATATTATATTTTACCAAATCTAATCTCTTCAGAGTCAGTTTTCATACTAAAACATTTATAAGATTTGATGAGAAAATATATAAATATATTCCATATACCTGTAAAAGCTATCCTGGTTACTTTCAGAAAATATTTGAGTCTTCAAAAAGAAAACACACATTAAAAAAAAAAAAATCCAGCAGCAGAATAATCTGTTGGGTGGGAATATTTTCTGCCTTGTGTCTTTTTAAGCCACAATGTCAGATGCACAACAAAGGTGAAAGTAGGAGAAACAGAGGCCAGAACAATCTCTTTCCCCAAATCGGATATTGCATTTCACTACGTAAAAGATGTCCATTGCATCAGAGATCACATTTTTACCAAATTCTGCCTTTGACAAACTCATCCTCCCAATTTAGCTTCTAAATACTTGTATTACTTCATGGTGGGAATCTTTTTTTTTAACTGAACATAAATTGGTTTAAAGCTATCTACTTCCAGTTAGTCTCTTCAGTCCAACTCTTTTGACAGCAACCCAAGTTATTTAAAGAGAAGCTCTGGGCTTTGCCTGAACCATCTCTAGAACACATATCACCTCCGGGTTATACACTTCTCAGCTCCTTGAAAAATGCTACCATTTCTTGACCAATGTGAGATGCTGTCAAGAAATGTGTTAATAGAGTGAGAATTGCTTCACACCTACTCTCCATATGTCTACAAGAAATATTTTTAATTCTGTTCACCCCAAACGGAGCAAATGTTGAAGTGAAAAGTGGTAAGCTACCTGCAGAATTGTCTGCTGAGGAACATCAAAACCAAATAATTTCTTTCCCTTCAGATTTCTTCTCCAAAATAAAAAGAAATAAAATCCAGCACCACGCCATCGAGTCATGGGCAAAATAATTAAAACCTGAACAGAAGTTCATTTGATTTTTTTTGTCCTATGTTCTTCTCAAAAATCCTATGACCCTGACTGCGATTATGTCTGGGTATCTAAGATGACAATTAATAGTTGACTTAAATCTTTATTTATGACTTTTTGTTCATATTATCTTTTTAAAAAAGCCTTCAATTAAGTTTATTCTCTTATGGTCAAGCAAGATCCCGTCCCTTTCTTTTCACAGAGAGGTAATAAAATAATTATTTCAACATAGCTATGTCTTAGTCCTGAGCAAAGAAACACACATACAACCTGACTCTTACACAAATCCATCTAATTCACAGAGTTGATCCTGCCTTTAAAGCAACTAAATAATGTACCCGACTGATTTACTCTAAATTATGCCCAGTATTATTTTATCCACTTTCTAGTTTCCTAGTCCCCATCAGGCTACCTAGAAATCTTTAAGTTCAGAGTAATGAGGAAAGCTAAGAATGGGCTAGAACACTCCATATTTAGAGATTGGGACGGTGCTTTAGGAGTCTCATTTTAGACACAAGCCAAATAAATATTTGCTTAAAACGACAAGTCTTGAGGGAAAGCATGTCCTCCTCTTTATAATCCAGATATGAGTACATTATAGGACTCAAAAGTGTCGGTATAAAAATGAAATGTTATTATAAAAATTAAAATTCAGTTTGTTCATAAATTTCATGATTTCTTAAAAAGCCATACCTTCACTTATGATGTCCTATTAAATTTGTTATTAGATTGTTACAATGCAAGACACAAACACATCACAAATACCAGCTCAAATCCTACACACAGATTACTAAACCAACCTCATGAATATCTACAAACTATTAGTTTTTCTAGAGAAAAGCCTCCGATTCATATTCAGGAAAGAAGAAAAAGTTCATGCTTTTAAAAAGTTTAATCTAAAAAAAAATAAATGGGAAAATCAACCAACTAGTATGCTCAATATAAAAAAGCATCAAAGTGAATTAGTCAGAAATAATATATCTCTATGTGTGTGTGTGTGTGCATGTGTGTAGATCACTCAACAAAATTGTGGAATCGGCTTTATTTTAAGATGGAAAGTGATATAACTACCGTCCTGCAGACAGCATATCTGTATAATATCCTTGCGAAGCAAATTTTGGCTTTTACATCCATTATCTCTCACTTTAAGGTTTTATTCTATCCCTACTTTACAAATGAATAAAAGGAATCCCAGAGAGATGAAAGAACTTCCTCTGAAATACAGATAATTAATTATGAAGTATAGACTAAAATCTTGCTTCTGTTTTAGGTCCCTTGGCCCAAAAGATGTGTGGAAACTAATCCAAACATTAGAGCAGCTATAGTAAGATGCATAACACATTTATTTACCATCAAAGAAGAAAACTCAGAGCAGCAGTCTCTGATGATTTAGAAAGCATGTGTTTGGTAATCACCAGGATACTGCTAACCCAGGGTTTCCCTTACTTTCAAATATTTAATAGAATATCAGAAGCTTCCTTTAACCTTCAAAACTTTAGAAATAAGTTAAAAAATTATGAGCTATAGATATTGAAGTGTCAGAGGAGTATTTTGGGTGAAAACATAGTATTGCATGAAATCGTCATTTATGAATTAAAAAACAAAGATAATAATCCTCACTATCTTCCCTTTATATATCCATACCTGAGAAACTATAGAATTAGTCAAGTTAAAATCTAAAAATTACAGGGAAGAAAGACAAGTTTATTGACACATCATATCAGAGACAACCAAGAAAAAAATTCTCAATGGCTTCAGAACAGATACCAAGATCTTCCAATAAAAGGTCTTACCATTTAACCACCATTGATTTTCCTATATGATTCTTGAAAATCACCCTACAGTTTCCTGCTTCTGTCCCTTTTTTATGGTGGGCCCTCTTTCCTACTCTCCAACCACATCGCGTCCTCCATCCCACTCCTTCAGCCCAGTCCCCTTCATCCACCTGACATTGTCTCACTGGGACAGCTATCATCATTCCGCTCCAGCCAAACTGCTTCTCCAGCATGCTCATGCATCTCTACTCTCACCATTGAACAGTATAAAATCCCTGCTACCGTACCTACATGGAAGGTTTCCAACTGCTTCCCAGGATCTCCAAATCTGTACCCATCATAAAACCTCATCCAAATAGCGCCACAAGTTTCATGCTAGTGATAGCACTCATGAAACACAATGAGCTTTTCATTAGCTTTGCAGAAGAATACAGGACAAGCGGTTTAGCATTTGCTATCCCATTGGGAAGTTAAGCAGCTGCCTATACACAACTTCTCACCGTGCCCCAACCGGCCCAATGCACCCACAAAGAAATCCACGCTCGTCAGGGATAAAATTTGAGTGTGTGTGATCACCCTGACATAGAGAAGTCACTGCCTTGGTTTCCTACCTGTCATTTATGTTATTTCCGATAACTTTGCTGTAACAGAGGGAGAGGTGTTTTAGAACTGCCAATCTCAGTCTGGGTTCTCATCCAGCTAGCCGCCTGCTGCTTAACCATCACAATATGAGCACGTTTATTGTCTGAACCATCATTGGCTTTGAGATATTAGAGAATGAACCCTTACACCTTTATGTGACCATATATTATGTAACTATTTTCTTGCAGCGTCACGCAGGCAAATGACAAACCGAAGGACCAGAGTGTGTGAAAACTATAAGAAACAATCTCAGTTTCTTCAAGAAACGAACATAAAAACATGCTCCCAAATTCATATTTTCTTTTCAAAAGAAGGATTTGGTGTAAAACTGAAAAAAAGAAATATCTCTTTAGCAATAACTTATGCTAGATATAATTCTGGAAATGCAGAAAGTATATATTCTGTTTTATATGTATTATGATTTCATTCCTTCAATGGCAGACTGAGGTAGGAATTCTTATCTGTTACAGATGAAGAAATGATAACAAAGGAACCCAGCATTCCCCTGATCAAACAGCTTCCTGGTCAGGGTACAATTCTGCCACAGGCCCCTGTATCTCAGCATGGTGTCTTCTTTACTTAGGTCAATAAGCAGCTATTCTGTTTAAAAGAAAAATACATATATTTCATAGGTTGAAAGTTTGACCATAGTTGAAGAAGGTATAACTTAAATTTAAGTGAGAAGAAAGCAGATAAGTTGTTAGCCAGCTTCCCAACACTGAGTCACTGACTTAGAAGGGGACAATTCTGCCAATCAGGCAATGTATGTGCCATCGTGTGAGAGCTCCAGCATGGAACTCTGAATCATACCATGACAATAGTTGACATCTGGGGCACCTGGGTGGCTCAGTCATTAAGCGTCTGCCTTCGGCTCAGGCCGTGATCCCAGGCTCCAGGGATCAAGCCCTGCATTAGGCTCCTCCACTGGGAGTCTACTTCTTCCTCTCCCACTCCCCCTGCTTGTGTTCCCTCTCTCACTGGCTGTCTCTCTCTCTGTCAAATAAATAAATAAATTCTTAAAAAAAAAAAACCAGCAATAGTTGACATCTAGTTGAGAGGATGAGTATATTCGATGCAATCCTAGTGCATTGCCAGCAAACAACCTTTAACTTGGTAGTCAATAAACTCTATCGCACGACCTTGCTAGAAAGCCATATCTATAGTGTGGCAATTCACTCTGCACAATCTGGGAGAAATATAGCTCCTTTGAAATAAAATCTAAGATGCACTGTGGCTACCAACTTCAGGTTCAAAAACATTTATTCGAAACCATTTTTGTATCTATTATATACCAGACATGGAAATTAAGGTTGCTGTTTCTTCTATGAATAAACTTTCACTCTCAAAGGGAAACTGACAAGTATAGGAGAGATAGAAGGAATAGCAGAATTTTGCATGAGGTACTATGCACAAAAGATATGTTTGTACTATATACAAAAGATATGTTTAATTAGGCTGAGAGAGGTAGGGTAGGTCACAAAAGTCTTATTAGAGGTGGTAATCCTGAAACTGAGTTTTGAAGGATAACTAAGACTTAACTAGGTGGAAAAGCAATGGAGGCTGGCGGGATGGAAATGGAGAAGGCGAGATGGTTCATATGGAGGGATCTCCAAGTAAAGGGGCAGGGCGTGGTTGTGGTCTGGATGGCAGGGCATGGAATCTCTGGGGAATGTCTCCAATAGTAAAGAATATGGACTCTGTCCTGCAGCCAGTGGATGAGTCTTGAAGTAAAAAGTCAGCATGAATTGATGCATATATTGCATAAAGAGAAGCAAGTTTGGATAAAAAAATGACTCCTTGTTTAATTCTCAATTATTTTCTCAAGTATTCAAGGGAAGATCTGAATTGTTCACTTCCTAGGTGACCCTCTCTGCCATCATTATTCTGTCCACTCTGCAGTAGATCATGCCAAAAATGCAATGAGTCTCTTCTAAGTGTCTGGCACTACAGAAAACATCTTCTCAAGAAGCTCGAATACTTCTGAAGTAGCAGAAATAGAAATAAACCAGTGTCATTTCAAGAAATAAAGACGTCAGCAGAATAAGGTTCTGGAATTGCCATGCCAGATCATGGACATGGGAGGGGGGAATGACAAATTTACGAGGATGTAGGGAGAGCCACCAAGAGAAGGCAGTACCTGGGTGGAATCCCATGCTAATATTTAACATTTGTCAAATACATACTTTTGTCCAGACACAGATGCTCTAGGAAATGTTATGCCATTTAAGCCATACAGTAAATCTATAAGTATCGTAAGCCCCTCCTCCTGCCTTTAATCAGTTCAGAAAGAAAAACAGAATTGTGGTGAAGGTCACACAGATGTAAGAGAAAGAATGGGGATTTAAATGGATCATGTCCTCGTGAAAGAGGAGTTGATGTCATTTAAAAAACGCTGGGGAAGGGCATTCAGGATAGAGGTGGTCCAAATCCACACCGTCATAGGGTCCCCAGGACTGTCCATTATTTTTTGCCCTTTTGCATGGAATCTAGTTTCACTCTAGTTTCTACACGAGGCTCGAAGAGTCAAGGACCTACTAACACTCAGTAACAAATTTGCTACTCTCTTCAAGGAAAGGTATGAGACCACAGCACTCATTTTACCAAATAAACGTCACCTAAATATCTCTCATCCTTATTTCCTTCGTGTACATTTCAGGAACATTTTATTTGATGATCCTTTAAATACTTTTTGTTTAGTGGAGGAAGGATGAAAAAAATAAAAGTAAGAGGAATTTTTAAAAGGACCAAAATGAATCTTTATAATGAGCCAAAAGTTTATTGGACATAAGAAGACCACCTTGACTAGGGCTCCCATGGGGTCCAGGGCTTTCATGCTAAAACTGGAACAGTCCTGGACAAACAAGGATAATTTGGTCACTCTGATACACATTCTTGCCTTGCTTGTGTTTAGTGCATTGCAGAAACTCAATGAATTTTGGGTGAGGTCATTTTCATCTTTATTTAAGTCATCACTAACAAGCCACTGTATTTTTTCATTAAGTACGACTCTATGGATATAAACAGAATTTTTAAATACTGGGATAAACTGCAAAGCATGCAGAGTCTATGCAATTCACAGGGCAAAATCACCATCAGTGGAATTATCTGCTATCGAAGAGTCACCTTGTCCAACATACCCACAGAGCCAAGAGAGCAAAATAGTAACAGCACAGGTCCTTAAAACATAGTCCCATCCTTTCTTCTTAGTGCATGTAGCGCTGTTTTAAGTTTCATGGCTCTACAATCACAGACTGGAAATTCAACATGCATAATAAACAGGAAGTCTAAAAAAATTATAAATGAATAATTCAATAATGGATATCATCTCCTATCTCTTTTGAGAGGTGAAGAGAAGGACATTCTTTAGTGAAAGTCATTCCAAAAGGCATGAATCAGAGAGGCACCCACTGCAGAAAAATTCAAAGGTTCCAGTTTGTACTAATGACAAGCCCAGATTCAACAAATAGGCAAGTCACTTTTGGAATGTGGAAAAACATCTATAAAAGTCTCAAGTAGGTATGATAAAACCACCACAAGTTTGTTAGTTAGTTAGTTTGTTAGTTATTTGTTTTTGAGGGGGGGGGGCGTGTAAGCAGAGAAGGGGAGGGACAGAGAGAGGGAGAGAGAGAATCTTAAGCAGGCTCCATGCCCAGCAGAGAGCAGACATGAGGCTCAATCTCACAACACTGAGATCATGACCTGAGCAGAAATCAAAAGTCAGGCGCTTAATCGACTGAGACACGCAGGCGCCCCCACCACAAGTCTGTTATTAAAATCTCGTTGTTCTTAAGTACCTTCAACTTCTCTAGTTGGTGGGAAATAAAGTTCTTTTAGAAACCAGTTCTTAGGAATGTATCACAGCCATCAAAATGCATTTAGTTGCTTCCTGTTGTCAGGGATTATGCCACATTTTGGCCTAAAAGAAATGAAAAATAAATAAAATCAAAGTTCATGAATGAAAGGAGCTAAGAGACTCTGGGGCATCAGAAAATAAATAGGTACAACAGAATATGAAAAGGGTTAAAATTCAGGTTTGAACTATAGAGGAAGCAACAGTTGCTATGGGGACATTGAGGGAAGCCTCGAAGAGGAGGTAAGATTTAGCCTGGACCAAGATGAGCTTTCTCTTATATGTTAAAAAAAAAAAAAAATCGGGACGCCTGGGTGGCTCAGTGAGTGAAGCATCTGCCTTCAGCTCAGGTCATGATCTCAGGGTCCTGGGATCGAGTCCTGCTCAGCGGGGACCCTGCTTCTCTCTCTGCCTCTCCTGTGCCTTGTGGGCTTTCTCTCTCTGACAAACAATAAACAAACTCTTTACAAAAAATCTGGGAGGACTTTAATCTCCAAACTTTTTGAACATATGTAAAATCAAATGATACCAAGTGTAACAACCAATTATCACGCTGCTTTGAAAGAAGGATCTTTTACGAAGATGACAGTTAAGTCTTCTGGGTGAATCAATGCCACCCCCAACAGTGTGTGATTCCTGTACTTCTACTAACACCGTCCATAGAGTGACAATGACAGTAAATGATCCTGGTGGTAGGAAAAAAGAAAGATCATCACAGAGTTGAAGGGATTAGCTGGGCTTCACAGAGAGAAAAGAGAAATACCAGCCAGAGTGATCATTGAAAATACGTATCAGACCATATCATTCCCTCTTTACAACCTTCTGGTTCCTGATTTGTGAAGTTAGGATAACTCCAAACTCTTTCTCACAGCCTCCGAAGAGCCCTACAATCTGGCCCTGCCTACTTCTTTGGTCTTCTTATACACTCCTCTCCCAGATACCCCAGACCTCGCCACCTGTCTAGTTCTCAGACTACAAATCTGTTCCAGCCTCGGGTCTTTGCACCTGAGAGTCACTCTTCCAGGGAAGCCCTGACTCCTTCAGTCCTCTTGTCCAGCTCTTGTCATTTTTCCGGACTTGGCCGATGCCACCTCTATAACATCCTCCACCAGTGAGTCTCTAATGAATGACTGTGACATGTTACCTTGTGGCCCTGAGAGAAGATATTATTGGAGCTAGGACGTTTACAGAGGAAATCAAGTCAAAACGTGGTCATTATGGTGGGTCCTCATCCTATATGAAGGGTGAACACAAAGGGGAAATTTGGACACGGAGACATGCACACGTGGGAGAGCAACAGCTGAAGACAAAGGTAGAAATCAAGGTGATGCTTGTCCAAGTCAAGGAACAGCAAACACCGCCAGCAAGCCACCAGAAGCTGGAGAAGGATCGTGGAACAGATCCCCTCACTGCCCTCAGAAGGACCCAAGCATGCCAACAGCTGGATCTGGGATTTTTTAAACTCTGTGAGACAATGCATGTCTATGGTTTAAGCCTTTCAGTGTGTAGTACTTGTTAGAGCAGCCCCAGCTAACCAACACGGTGTCCGATTCTTTTGTGTAAACTTCGCCAAGAACTGAAATGATCGTAGGTCGTCATCCATTCCTCCGCTGGGAAGCAAGCCCCAAGAAAACATGGACCTTCTGGCTGTACCGTAACACCCCAGCAGTGACTAGCATGTAGGAGCTGCTCTATGAAGATTAGGGGATGATTGAGAGAAATAGAGAAGGAATCAATGCCTGTAAAGTAGGATAGAAAGTACAAAGACTCAGACTAGAGAGGACAATCTAGGAACATTCTCTGAGGATTTATAAGCAAGATCACCTTCCTCTTAATGAAGTTTTCAAATTATTGGGGGATTTCGCTGTGATAATATTGAAGTAGAACATAATTATTTGCTATATTTACATTTCACCAATATTTTAGAAAAAAAAATGGACATTTTTAGAATTAGGAAGGGTCCACCCAGAAAAGAGGCAGAGCTGAAATAACACCAAAGCACTTATCTGGGGTCTCAGGACTGCAATTCAGGGAGCACAGATTTGGGCAGCAAAACCCAAAACCCGTTTGTTCAGCAAAGGGAATGCACGTATATGTTGTTTACAAGGAATTTTGTTTGGGTTAATGGCAGAAAACTAATCTTGGCTACACGTAATTGGCCTGCTAAGATATTGTTTGCTTAGGCTGCCACTAAGCAAAAGTCCAACACTGTAGCATGTCGTAGGTGTTCTCGCAGTCCTCGGAACTGTCATTTGGTCAAGATCCAAAGTTCGTGGTCCCACCCCGTAAGGGCATGCATCAGGCCCATCTCCTTAATGGCCTCTTGGCTCCATTTTATGCTTTTTATTTTATTTTTTTAAGATTTTATTTATTTATTTGACAGAGAGAGAGACAGCCAGCCAGAGAGGGAACACAAGCAGGGGGAGTGGGAGAGGAAGAAGCAGGCTCCCAGCAGAAGAGCCTGAGGTGGGGCTCGATCCCAGGACTCTGGGATCACACCCTGAGCCGAAGGCAGACGCTTAATGACTGAGCCACCCAGGCGCCCCTTAGCTCCATTTTAAAAGCCCTTAGCATTTTATTTCACTCCGTTTTATTTCACCTTCCACAAAAATTTATTAATCATTACATTTATTTGGGTTCCTGAGTCACAGTGGCTCATAAATGTGAATTTCTAGAAGTTGCTCCTTTTTTGTTTTCTTCTGATTCTACTCCTCAGGTCTTCTAGTTCCCTTTTTGTAAGTGTTCTCCATGGCTCTCCATTAAAACCTTTCAGAAGTGTGACATTCTCCGGAAGCTTTCATTGATTCCCATGCCTGACGCTCCACACAGTATATTTTTGCATATGATTAAAGTTGGAATATAAAGAGAAAATCATCTCTATTGTTGAAAAGAAATGACATTTTGTTGCTGTTTATGTTGTATAAAAGCAATCAGGCATCTGATGTCCTTGTCATACTTCCTCACTTGGTGCACGTATCCAGAATTAGGCAAGAGGACCAGCGTCTTTTACCACTAGGGATAAAAGGTCCTCATTAGTTAAGAGAGTGACAATAACACTTCTAAAGGGGCAAAATATTAAACAATTTCACCTTGGGGAACTGCATGAAAGGGGTCACCCCAGATGCCCCACATTGCGCGTTCCAGAAAATAAAATTTTTTTTGTACCTGAAAACCTGGCAAAATTCAAAATGTTTCTGTCTTTAGTGTACATAATCGCCGAATAGCCTAAAAGGCAAGATATCTTTAATTAATATCTACTGGAGAGGATTTTAACTCATTGAATTAGTTGCAATTCACTATATTTAATAAAAGGATTTGAGCACAAGAATGATTGGAAAGACACATTAAGATCTATGCTCTATGATAGTGATGATGTTGGACACAATCCCATCACACGGCTGTTTTTGGATGGTTATTTATAGTATCCCCATGCTGAGACCAATGAGAAGTCGTTTTTCCATTTGTGAAAGATTGACACAATTTAAAAATGCAACTGTATTTATCTGCCTGATTTTAATTATGATGATAAGAGCTCCCTAAGCTGGATTGAAAAACCTTTATTAAGGTAAAAACAGGTCCTTTCCTTTATCTTTGTCGTATTTTAAATGCCTATCTTCTCTCTAACATGGTTGTTAAAATATCCACGTTCCCCTCCAATAGACAAATCCATAAATCCAACTAGTGCAGGAATTTGTTTTTACGATACGCCCCAACCTCGTAGACTTCGATAAGCCTGGCTTTCCTCTGAGTTACCTGTTGTGCAAAGATGCCTTGGAGACAGAAGCATTTCACAGAGAAAATGGGTTTACGAAGTTTGTGCCATAAAATCCAACATTAATACTGAAAAATCAGGAATAACATTTTTGTTAGGGAATTAGCTAATTACAGGAGATGTTCCCTGGTTCATTTACTTTAGTGAGAAGGAGGCAGGGTGACCCCATTGATTGTTCGTATATCACAGGGCGGAAGATGCTTTGTTTCTCCCTGCTTAGCTATAATCGAGGCTGGAGTTCAAATGTCTTCCCCTAGTGCCCATGTAAGTCTGTTTATTGATTTTTCCAATTTAATTTAATTAATTTGATGTTTTGCTCTATCTGACCATGTTGAAAGAATAGTTTTTGCTTAATAAAGGACTTGTCATATTCAAATAAATAAGATTTGTGGCATTGTCTAGTTTGCAAGTATGTCCTGGTGAGAAAGAGGATAACTCTTCCTGAATCTACAAAAATAACACGCAGCCATGAAAAATAAAGGTGCCTGATAGGGGCAATTCCTATAATAATTACCTCTTGTTTTGAAGAGTTTGTTAGACTAATAAATACATAACAGTATTTTCTCCTCCAGAATATTAATTTAATTATCCCTGATAATTTATTAGTGTTTAATTTACATTAACATCTTTCTTATTTTTTTTCTAAATTTAGAGGGATTTAATTTCATTTTATACGAGCACAGGTTTTGAACTTAGGATCAGGGGCACCTGGGTGGCTCAGCCAGTTAAGTGTCTGACTTTGGCTCAGGTCATGATCTGGGGGTTCTGGGATGGAGCCCAGTGTCCAGTTCCATGATCAGTGGGGAGTCTTTTTGAGGATTCTCTCTCTCCCTCTCCGTTTGCCCCTCCCCCTGCTGCTGTGCGTGCTCTGGAGCGCTCTCTCTCTCTCTCTCGCTCAAATTAAAAACAAAAAAAGAAAAACCTGAAGAGCAGAGATTAGAAATTTTAAATTAAGATTAGAATTATTTTTCAGATGATCATTAAAAAATTAAGTAGAACACTCTTTATTATGAAAACACTCCTATATGTTTTTACTTATTTATTGAGGACATATTTATCTTACAACTGGATGTTTGTATCTCTGACCGCCTTCACCCATCACTTATTTTAGTCTCAGGTAACTATGTTTTTTTTTTGCTGATCTGAATTTAAAGAGCCCACTTTTATCAGTCCATCTGTGTCTGTGCTAAATCATGACTTGGTCCCTGTGAGTAGATGCTTTCCCTAATGATGAAGTCAGATTATACTGGGAAAACTGCTTCCAATAATTTATTTCTTGTAGTATCCAAACCTAAGAGTACCTGGTATTGTCCTTAATGCAGCTTGTAGCAGGCGCCTTTAAGCAAGAGAAAGAAAAGTGAGAACATTTTTATGCTAAGAAAGACAATCCCAGAACGGGGGAAGGTGAATTCCTTTTCTGGGGTAAAAGACAAAATGTTGCCTGAGTGTCCTGGACCAGAGCTGTAAGTAGAGTATTATTTCCTGAAAATAACATTGCAAAGCCTCCTTCTTTAACTTCAAGGGACCTAATCCTTAGTAGAAGAGAGATTTAAAGTTTGAAATGAGAAATGTAAGTTACATCCTTGTTCTGTTCATCATTTTCATATAAATTTTAAAAAGTTGAATAATCACTGGAAGGCTTTCTTTCTTCTTTTGTAAGATAGGAGAACTACTCATCCCACAGAATTATTTTAATAATTAAGTGAGCTCTTCCATAAGTTAATGGACTTTCTGTCCAGAAACAAAAAATGGCTAATACTCCATAATAAAATGGGTTACAATAAACCATATTAAAGAGTGAAACCTCATTCATCTGGTCATTTAAGATCCCTTAGTTTCTTACAGGATATTTTTTTTAGTATAAAAATATTCGAAAATTTTTATTTACTTTTAACTCTGGATTTTGTTAGCTATTTATTTTTGGTGTAATTTTCATTGTGAAATTAGTGATCAAAAGCAGTCTTCTCTATATAAAGTTCGTGATAAATCATGGGCTAAAGTTTTATGATGCTGAGGACCATGTCTCTTCTATTAACCACATGAGCTCTAGAATAGCACCAGAGTCATAGGCATTTAATATTCTATGCAGGAAAATGCAGAAAGAATCAGAGGAAATTTATTTTAGCAATATATTTTATTTAAACAAATACATCTAAAACATCATTTCAGTATGTAATCAATTTAAAAATTTTATACCATTTGAAGTATTTTTATTTTAATTAATTAAAATTAACTAAATTTAAAAATCATTTTCTTGATTGTCACACATAGCTAGCGGCTCCCATATTGAGCAGTGCAGCTTTCAAGCCTAGCATAGTACCTGGTACAGAGGAGGCACTCAATATATATTGAATAAATGAATAAATAAATAGATGAAAATAATCTCCATATTTTTCTACGTATAATACCTATGGCCAATGCCTTCCATGAAAAACATCACTCTCATTGCTGTTCAAATGGCTATTAGAATCTTCCTGAAAGTAATGACTCACCAATATGTCAAAGGAAGTTATCTCACAGTTTAGATGCAGGTGTTTAATTTAAATTATCTCCCCCCAGTCTCATGCTTGGGGTCAGAAAAACATTCAATATGCAAAGAATATATACAAAAAGAATTATTTTTATAGAAAAAATAAGATAATAAAAATCAATTACTTGCATAAGGAAATCATGTATGGTATAATTTTTAAAAGAAGAAACAATGATTTTAACAAATTAATTTAGTGAAAAGTTAAAAAGATATTTCATTAGAAATATCTTTTTTTTTAACTGAAGTATCATCAGGAATACCTTTACAATAGCCTTGGCAATTCTAAGACATTTATGTTGGCAGATCTTTCTGATATTTTGTGTATTTTTTGGAAGCCCTTTAAGTCTATACAAATTTCAAAAACACAAGTAATCAGCAAAAAATAGAAACTTCGTGGCTCTTACCTAAGTGTTGATTACTAACAGAGAAAAAATCATGGAGGGAATGGAATATGATAACCGAATTCATGAGGGAAGGAAAGTATAAGTCCTAAAAGCCTCCAACGTCCACCACAAATCCCTGTAATTCAAAGTTAGAGGATACCAAGTGTACTTTGAGAGAGGTATGCCTCTCAAGTTTGCAGAAAGAGTTGTCTTTTTTGTTGCAAACCTTTTTTGTAAAATTAAAAAACCATACACAAATGGAACAAGACAAAGAGGCAAAGTGACCTTCAAAAGATGATATGGTTCCTAAGCCGGCCAAGCTTTATAACAATCTCACTAAATATACAGAAACTTAAAGGCAGTTGTCATTTAGGATACCTATTGACCATTGTTGATCACTAGAGAAAGCAATGTCATCGAAGCGAGTTTGGCAGGGCCCATCTGTGTCCACAGGGAGAGATCTCTGCTTAAGACTGACTGTCTCTCTACCCTGGGCTACAAAATTCCCAGTGTGATCATGGATGTAAGCAGTTGTGGTCAATTGACTCCAAATGTTTTAATAATTTTTGTCTGATACAGAAACTTCAGTCATATTATATGTCTAATCTTGAGTCCACATTTGACAGCAAACTTCTCTTTATAACCTGGCTTCCCAGGACACATGGGTGGCTCAGTTGGTCAAGCGTCTGCCTTTGGCTCAGGTCGTGATCCCCGGGTCCTGGGATTGAGCCCCTCATCGGGCTCTCCCTCACCCTCTTCCCTCTCATGCTCTCTCTCACTCACTCTCTCTCAAACAAATTAAAAAACAAAACAAAACAAAACAAAACAAAAACCCGGCTTCCTATGTGGGCATACTGTCAGGAAGAAAATATGTCGAGTAGAGTTGCACAGAATTCTGGTTTACAGGATCTCCTGACATAGTGTGTCAGTCTTTGGACATGATTAGTGTGAATCTTTACCTGTGAGATAAATCCACTATTGAAGAACTGACAAATCACGTTTTCATGACTGCAGGGTGGCATGACCAGACACGAGAGCATAGAAAATTCACAGGGTAATCCCTGCCACCCCATGAAAACACTTCCGACAAACTGCTAGACTTTTCGTTGGCAAACGAACTCTGATTTTGCTAAAATGACTTACTGTAGCTGTTGGATGTAAACAGGGACTCTTCAAAGGGACAAAAATGAAACCCTGTAAAATGGATGTTACATTATTAGTACAATGCTGGGTTGTTTGTTTGTTTCTTTGTTTTAATGACACAATGTTCTAAAACTGTAAGCAAAAAAAAAAAAAAAAGGAAAGGAAAGGAAAGAATCTCAAAAGGCAACTGGGGACGTCTATGAAGTACAGAACTGTAATCTATACTTGAACCACCTTAATGGAACAATGGTAATTTGACAAGGAAGAAAATGATTGGTCCAGAAGATAACTGAGAGTCTACTTCATTATTATCAATCATTGATAGTCTGAGAGATTTCCTAGATTTCATAGGCCTATTTTGCCAGGGAAAAAGAAGGGGGGGGCAGGGGGAGAGAAAAGATATTCATGGAAGATAGTTAAGAATAACTCAGTTATTAGGCAGCTATTATAAAAAAAATCTGCTATTTTCTGCACCTCTGCTATGCCTTTCTCAAGGAAAATTATAATATTGCTTCAATTAAAAAAAATGCAAAACCCAAGTGATAATCACCATCTTCAGGATGACCTTTCATTTTTAGAAACATAGATTTAAAATGTTCAACACCTGCTGCTGGGAAAAGGCTGTGTGTCATGAGTCAAGAGAAGTTATTGTCAGTATTTTCAACATCAGAGCATTAATTTCCTTTCCTACTTTTGTGTTTATACAGTGCTGAATTTATGTTCATATAGTGCTCTATTTCTCAAGCAAATAGGACTTTTTAAGGAGTGAATATTTAGGTAAAACCAATGGCTGTTTAATGCAATTTTTCTTACAAATGAAGTTATCAAGTTATTTGTAATGAAACCGATGTTAAGGAGAAAAGAACATATCTGCCTTTGATCGCACATTTTTCAAATTTTGGTATCAATCATTTCTAATACTCTCCGCATGTTTTACTTTATTCTCACTCCAAAATAAGAATAAAAACTACTAGCTTAGCTTTAAATTTTACATTATGAACCTGGAAGCCTAGTGTCTATTTCCCAAGTAGTATAAAAAAAAATTGCCTTTCTACCAAAGAAAACATATGTGCTTGAAAGTTTGTTATCCAATTGACTCTCAAGTGTTCTAAGTGCCTTGCAGGCATGGAGCCCTGGCCAGGTAACAGGTGCAGAGTGCCCTCAAGATCACTGCTGATAAAGGATAAGCATGCGATACTCTGTTCTCCCTTGAAAATAATAATATTTCCAGCTGAAGGCTGGGTGAATAAGAGTTTGCTAATGTAAGAATTCCTGTGAAAGTCAGATTCTAAATAACTACACTTTAGAGTCTTACTTGGTTCTTTTTACCCCGTAGAGGAGCTACAAAATCCAACTAGTTTTACACAGACTTGCTGATTTTCAGCTTTTCTCTCACTTGGGTAATTCTTATGACCGAATTGCTCCAGGATTTGTGTCACTGAGGAAAGAGAATGGTCTAAGTAACTGAGCAAGGAAGGTAATTTCATTCTGTTCAAACTTCCTTAAGCTATCAGGTTTTAAGTGAAACACCATTACATGCAATCATTGGGTTTCTTTTTAATTGGTCAACTGCCTGCAAGTGATCTCGGGTAGCCCAGCAATGCTTAGCTTTCAGAAAACCAGTGTAAGTATAGTGCATAATTCAGCAATCAGGACATTATGGAAATTTAATATTAAAAGTATGTCCTTGGTGTTTAAATGCCCTGTCAGATTTCAATCGACCTTAGTTGTTACTGTGATAGCAAGAGCAGAAGAAAGAGCAAGAACCAAATGTTCATGAGATGTGACTTAAACTCTAGTTTTAAAAAGAGGGCTCCACCAATTCCAAGTCCAAGCTACTTTGTCACCAAACTCTGAGAAATCTTGATTCTATGAATGATTTCTAAGTGATCAGGTTAGTAGCAAAAGTATCAATCTAATTTAGAATGGCCAGTAGTCTGTCTTTGAAGCCTGTTGTCTTGGCACCCTGTGATACAACTTGGGACCTGAAAATGGGCTCTTCATTAGCTTCCGCTGTGTACTGAGCAGACCAAAGTAACGATGCCTCTTGGCAATCACTTCACAGGAGCCCAGGCTGGCAGATTCTTCCATACCCTGGGCTAAGTGTGTCAGGGTAGACTCAGAGCTCTCATAAACCAGGAGAGTCTCAATGAGACATTATTATATTGGCACAAAACAGTGGACTTTCTGACTCCATGATGGTTTGCGATACCTCCACTGAGCTAGGCTAGCTGAACTGCAAGGATGGAGTAAAGGGCCAGCAAGCATTTTGCAGGTGGGCACCCTCTGCCGGTTATTCATTCGAGCACTGACCTAGGTCCTGCCATAGGGGGACTTCGCACATGTAGTTAAACACACTAATCAGTTGACTTTAAGCTAAAATGTTTTGCGGGCTAGACCTAATCAGGTAAGCCCTTAAAAGGGACTGGGTTTTTCCTGATAAATGAGACTTCAAATAATAACCGAGTCTACGATTGTTCTCCGCATCTCCCTTTGCCGACTTCCTAGGAACAGAGAGCAGCTTCAGCTCGTGCCCATGGTTCTACAGTGGTCTGATCTTCCCTTCCGCTTGCTCTATGATGTTGAACTTGCTTAGCCAGCCCCCACTATTACATAGGCCAATCCCTTGTTATCTATCTACCTACCTACCTACCCACCTACCTACCCCTCTATCATCTATTATCTTCCTACCTCTCTATCTATCTAATCTCCTGATTCTTTTTTTTTATTGAACCCTAATACACACCTCTGCACCCGAGCTGCTATACTTTTTGCAGATGTTAACTGGAAATTGCAAAATTAAATAATAGCTACAGTGATGCATCTGTATTATTTTAATTCCCAACAAAATAGCATATATGTGAAGTGCAACATGTGTCTATTGATTTATTCCACAAAGCAATTATTGAGTGCCTGCCTATTCCATTCTTTGTATTGGGAATATAGCAATGAAAAACCAGCAAAAGTGCTTCCCTCATGGAGTTCATAGTAAGGTTTGAGGAAAGAGACTGCCAGTAAACTAAGAAAATACCGAAGTCAGATAGTAATAAGGTAAGTAAAATGAAAATAAACTTCCTGGAGTGTTCCATATGCTTTATTTCATAACTATTTATTATAGGATACATTTTATTTTATCCATGATTCACTGTGTGTTTTATTTCACACTTAAAAAAGGATAAAAAGTTCTAAAGGAGGTTTGGGGCGCCCCGGTAGTACAGTCAGTTGAGCACCTGACTCTTGGTTTCGGCTTCGGTTATGATCTCAGGGTGGTGAGATCAAGCCCCATGTCCGGCTCTGTGCTCAGTGCAGAGTCTGCTTGAGAATTCTCTCCCTCTGCTTCTCTCCCTTCCCTCCTGCTCATGCTCTCTCTCTCTCAAATAAATAAACAACAACAAAAGTACTAAAGAAGGTTTAGTGGAATAAGGAATGTCAGAGGGCCGGGTTGGAGAGAATGTCGTCTTAGGTTGGCCGGTCGGGGAAATGAGTTTTGAGCAGGGTCCTAGATACGATGATTCGCAAGTCCGGGGACTATGTTTGGAGCCACAGATTTCTAAGAAAGATATAAGCACTCTGGGCCCAGTGATGGAACTAAGGTAAGAGGGAGGAGATACGCAGGACTCACAGGTCGGGCAGGGCTGAGTGGGGCTTGGTCGTGATTGTTAAGTATATTTCGTGCATGGGCCTGTGATGGTTTTAAGCATAAAATTTACACTGCACGTCACAACCTAACACAAACATTATTTTCTATGTAATGACTTTTCATTATCTTCTAGGATGTACCGGGATCCCTTTTCCTTTTCATTTTAAGAATTTGTTTGGGCAGCTGTTCATTTATGTTTTGCTTCCTATTTCATTTTGCAGGATGCTGGGTTCAAAACTAAATTGCTTTCCAAACCTGTTAATGAATTATAGCCTTAGCCAAAGGTAAACACGCTTAAAATTTCTTCTGACTTTTATTACAGAAACACTGAGCAAAGATTAATTCAAATGGCATGGAATTGAAAGAATTTTGCTAAGCTAAATGTCCATAATTTGAATAACCTTTTACTTTTTTTTGCCACTGACTAAAGTTAGTAGACACATGACATTCTGCTATTTTATTTTTAAACTTGTTATTTTGAAATTTTCCCAACTTTCACAGGGTAGAGAATATAAAACAAACTTACATGAATCTGTCACTTGGCATCACAACCGTGATATTTTGTCATAGGTTTCATTCACTACACCAAGTTGAATTTCTTTTAGGGTTGTTTTTGTTTGTTTGTTTGTTTTGCTGGTATATCTTAAAGCACTTTTCAGACACAAAATAACCGAACTCACAAATATTTCATTATGTGCCTCAAAACAAAAGGAATTCTTTTTCATAACTTCAAAGCCATTATCATACATGAAATAATTAAAATGATTTCCGAATATCTTAATATCCTATCCTAATGGTTTATATTCATATTTCCCCAATTGCCTAAGTATCATTTTTTTGTTTGTTTTTTTTTAAATAAGGATCTAAACAAGGATCAGTCATTGTCATTTTTGGTTAGTCTTTTTAATATCTTTTACGTTTACTTAATCTAGGAAGGCCCTTCTTTTTCAATGCAATTGGCCTGTTCAAGAAACTAAATCAGCATTCTCTAAATGATCTCCTATATTGGGTTTGACTGATTACATTCTCATGAGTGGTATTTAACTTGTTCTTCTAGCCCCTGGTTCCTACAGACAAAGAGACAGATCTAAAGGTTTGATAAATTAAGGTTCCAATTTATTTATGAACAAACAATTCATGAGAGCTGCTATATACATATTTGACTACACTGTGAGGCAAATTATATCGGCTGTTCAGCTTGTAATAATCCTAAAACCGAACATCAGAGTTCAACTGGTGGCAGCCTGATCCCTTTACTGTAAAGTTCCCCTTGAAATTTTCACCTAATTTTATTTACCATCTGCTAATAACCATTGCTGAATTTGGTATTTCATTTAGGTTTACAAAATTGTGGTTTCGCTAATTCTACCATTCCTTCTACACTCCTCAGCTGAAATTTCTTCTGTATCAAAGAATGGTATCTCTCTCTTTCCCTGGTCCCACTGTTCCTACTATGAGCATGAATTACCCTAAAAAGCAGAATAAATACTTAATTTTTTCTTTTTAATTATCAAATGTCAGGTTAATGGGTAGGTGGCTTATCAATATCCAGTACTGACCAGTTAGTTTAACTTTTTTTCTCCCTTCTTTTTAAATTTCAGAATGAGCTAATGAATGTTATATATTTAATAATGTGTTTTAATCAATTACAATCATAATTTTATGTTGATGCTCTTCCTTTTTTGGCCATTTTTGTCCAACTGGAAACACTTTGAAGCTAACTTCTGTGTCCTTTAGACATGCTGCCATTTGTCTTTTGAAAAATAGAAGTTAGTCTCATCCCTACTATTCTCTTTCCCCATCTGTAATGAGTCATTTTCTAAAGTTCCATGCTTATTTTGTTCAGGAATTCTGTTTAGATACCAACATATGGGCACTGGGTGGCCATTGACTCTGGATTTTCATTGCATCTGGGAGTTCTAAGTGGACAAATTAAGAAATATTTTCATTTGTCTTTTGAAAAATAGAAGTTAGTCTCATCCCTACTAGTCTCTTTCCCCATCTGTAATGAGTCATTTTCTAAAGTTCCATGCTTATTTTGTTCAGGAATTCTGTTTAGATACCAACATATGGGCACTGGGTGGCCATTGACTCTGGATTTTCATTGCATCTGGGAGTTCTAAGTGGACAAACTAAGAAATATTTTTTTTAGGGGTGCCTGGGTGGCACAGTCGGTAAGTGTCTGCCTTTGGCTCAGGGCGTGATCCCAGCGTTCTGGGATGCAGCCCCACATCAGGCTCCTCCGCTGGGAGACTGCTTCTTCCTCTCCCACTCCCCCTGCTTGTGTTCCCTCTCTCGCTGGCTGTCTCTCTATGTCAATTTAATAAATAAAATCTTTAAAAAAATATATGTGTCTCTCTATGTCAATTTAATAAATAAAATCTTTAAAAAAATATATATTACTTTTTATATTTACCATTGCAAGTTTTTTTTTAAATTTTTATCTTATTCTCTTACAATGAAATCTTGGTTCCTAACAATATTACTATAATTATTTGCTTTGCCTTATAATACTACATAGTCGGTTCTGCCACAATGCTTATTTTGAAAATGTCTATTTGTTCCAATATTATTTATATATTAGGGAACAATTTGAGTTTAAATGTGAATTTCTCATTTGCTTATGCATGAGAGCATTTGCAAGAAACACTAGGTAAATGCAGACAAGCGCCCCTGGCTGAACTGATCCACACAGAAATACAACAAACAAACAAAAACAAAAATCAAAAAGCCCACATACTTCAAACATTTACCAGATACTTTAGGTGATTGCCTATATTTTAAGCCCCATTCATCTAGCACAATAATGTTCCTTCCAATGTCAGATAACCATCCATCCACTCTCTCTCAATAACTCTCAACCTGCAAACTTTGCAATGCCCATTTCCACAAATGTTGGGTCTTATTCAAAGTAAAACACCAGAAGTACTGTAATATTGGTTTCCTAACCATTCAACAGGCCTAAACTTATGCTACTATTTTTAGTAGTTTCCTATATTTTCTTTTTAATGCATTATTTGCAAAGTTTTTTAGTGTTATGTTCCTAACCCTATTTTTTCTCTTGTTTTATGGTTTTATTTTGCATAGCATGGTGATTTTTAATATATATCACATTATAACACAATTGACTGCAAATGTCATGGTTTTGACATAGCAATACCAATATTATTATTGACAGTAAGACTGATGAATGAAATTTAAGATTTCCTCACAGGTTTGTGAAAAATATATAGAATTCACTTCTATCTCAGTCGGCCCCACATTACTGGTTTTAGACCTGGATAAGCATGGCTCCTATCCTGGGTCCCACATTTCCGGAGGCACTGCAATTCTCTAGATTTGTCTAGAATTGTCTTCCCTAGACATTGTCTAAGTCCCCCTCTAGTGAACGGGACTGGGATCAAGCAATACTATAGTCCCCAATACTCCCTTTCAGGGACTTTGTGACATTTCACCCTCTTGTGGGGTTGTCCATATTCCTCAAAGAATTCCTGGACTCATCTTTCTGAAAATGGCCTGGGATACCATAACTGGGTCCAGATTTCAAGAGGACAGCCTGATGAGGAGATTAATCTCTCTGGAGTATTTTCTTTTAGAGGAGGGGGGATTGCAGGATACCAGTCTTCCAGAATGCCATTGACAGCTAAATTTGGGTAATTCAAATTGTTTTGTTCTGCAATTGTAAACGTATACTTACTTGCATTCACAAAAGGAAGCATGCTATTTATGCTTTGAATAGTTTCCTACTTTCACTTGATGCTAGACATTGTGACATATGAAAGCGTAAAACTCTAACTCCACCCATGTGAATAAATAGAATGCTAACCCATTTCCTTTGCAACTGCATGATACTTCATCTCAGGGTGAAACACCATTTCTCTTTTAATTTGTATTTAGATTGTTTCTAGTCTTTTTGCTATCAAAGTACTGTGAGGTATAGCATTGGATAAATCATTTGTTATTTTTTCAAATGTGTCTTCAAGATAGTTTTCTTGAATTAGGATTCCTGTGCCGAATGAAATACAATATAACCAGATGTTACCAAATTCCTCTCCATAGCAGTTGAACAATTTTTCCATTCCACCTGGAATATATAACTTCTTATTTCCCCACAGCCTTACTAACAGAGAATTTTGTCAATTCCTGGATTTTTGACGGTAGAATAATTGAGAAATGCTCTCAATGGAGATTAATTTGCATCTTTCTTTTCAAGTGTTGGTATGAGTGCTTTATGCACAGTTAAGGGTCATTTGTATTTCTCAAGGGTCATTTGTATTTCTTTTATTTGTTAAATCTCCAATCGCTTTTACCTACTTGTTCCATTCACCTTGTTGGAATTTTTCTTTTCCACATTTAGGATCATCTTATATATTTAGAATATTACCCTTTTGCTTGTCATAAAAGTTGCAAATATTATTATTCCTTTTTGTATTAAGTTTCTTGACTTATCTCCTGTTCTTTTCTTCAATCCATGGAAATGTGTTTGTTTTTAAATAAATTCATTATTGTTTATATTGTTTCAAAATTTGGAAAATAGGAAGGTTTTTTTTCCAATTTCAAGTTACCAAATAATTTAGCATTACTATTTTCTAAAACAGAAATGGTGTCATGTTTTTTCACATTTAAATACTTGATCCATTTGGTATTTGTTCTGGTACACAACAGGTGAGGTGTAAATCTGGTTCTAATTTTTCAAATGGTGATCCTGTTGTCCCAACACCATTTATTTATTTTTTCAAATCTTTTTCTGCATCAAGTATTAATCTCCAAACATAATGAATCTCCTTCTAAAGATTCCAATTAATTCCATTGGTCTTTATGTCTATTCATATCCAAATATCTCATGCTTTCAGTTATGTAGCATATCATTTTAATATTTTATTTGGTGGGTTAATTCTCCACTGTATTGCCTTTCTATTTTAGAAACCCTCCTATAATCACTTCCTTACGTATTTTTTTATTCTTTGCATATTTTTATGTGGATTTCATAATCAACTTCTAGAGCTCCAGGAATAAAGCATCCTTTTAGTATATTTATTAAAATCATATTAAATTTCCAAAACAAATTGTGAGAGAATTGACCTCTTCATGATGCCGCCTACCTTTCCAAAAACAAGTCACATCTTTCCATTTGTTTTTAAAACTCTTTATTTATCAGAAAAAAAAGAAATAAAACTACTGATCTTAAGAAGACTACCTAGGGACTGGCTAACAAGTAGGTAATTTACTCAAGCACCTATACACAGAAGTTCAGTTAAGAATAAAATCAAATAATATAATTTATGCACACACTGTCAATAACTCTACTCCAGATACCAAGAATATAACAACATATACCAGTTTCAATAAGAGCTGTAATGCCAAAACAGAAAGTTTGGAGGAAAGCTGGTTTTAAAAGACTACTGTGCTGAGAGATTTGAATTCTGAGACAAGAAGGATTCTTTTGTCAGAAGGATACACTGAGAAAAGATGAAATTATTCCTCTGAGTTCTATTAGTGAAAACAATTTTCCGGCAAAACTGAATTTTAAGATGGCTAGTAATTGCAGCTTAGTATATCCCATGGCTTCCTAAAAACATCTGGTAGCACGTATGCTAGGAAAAATATGAAATAAAATTTTTGGAGAAATGACAATATGTCAGTTAATCTCAGATACTCCAAAGCCTTGCTAGAAACAAAGCAGAGCATGCAGCTAAAAAGTAAAAAAATAAAATCAGTTAACTTTTTTTCTCCCCACTACTCAAGAGGGGGTCTTTAAATTTTCTTCCAACTATTTCCCATGCGTGGGAAACTCACCAGTACCTTTGCAAGTCAGCTTCTTTTTCTATTATTCAACTGTTGCCCTCTCTTTTTTTGCCACTACAATATTCAGCCAAGGAAGGCTCTCTTAGGAAGAGCTGCAGTACAGACAGTTTACAAGAACAGCCGCCTCATTGCTGAGTAGAAGCAGCAAGGTACCATGGAAACAAAACTAAGCTAAACATCAGAAACTGCAACACACATGTTCTACTCCCTGCCCTGCCCTGCCCTGCCCTTTACTACATGGTTCGAACTTGGTTTATTCCCTTCACATTTTTGAGCGGCATTTATAAAACGTCTCCTTTGTAAATGGGAATAACTACACTTATCCTACCTTCAACAAACAGTTGTGAAAATTAGATAAGTTCATTCTGGCTTCTTTCACTCAACATAATGTTTCTGAAATTTATCCATATTCTTGAGTAAATCAGTAATTAAATCATTTTTATTACTATGAAAAATTCTACCGTATGAATATAAAACAATTTGTTTTCAGTTTGGGCCTATTACAAACAAAACTACTAGATACATTTCTGCATAAGTCTTTCTGTGGGTATATTTCGGGTACATACTTAGGAGTGGGTATAGTTGTATAAGAAACTGCCAAACTGTTTTCCAAAGTGGGTTGTACAATTTTACACGCTCATCAGCAATTTATAAGCACCTCGGTTGCTTCAGAACCTCATTAACATTTGGTTATATGAATACTTTATTTTTAAGATTTATTTATTTTAGAGAGAGAAAGAGAGTACCTGCAAGCAAGCAGAGGGGCAGACAGAGAGGAGAGAAAGGCAGAGAAGCAGACTCCCTGCTGAGCATGGAGCCCAACGCGTGGCTCCATCCCAGGACCCTGAGATCACGACCTGAGCTGAAACCAGGAGTTGGAGGCTAATTGACTGAGCCACCCAGGTCCCCCTCTGTGAATACTTTTAATTGTTGGTATTCCAGTGTCTGATATGGTGTTTCATTGTGCTTTTAATTTATATTTCCCCAAGGACTGATGATGTTGAGCACATTTTCATGTGCTTATTGGCCATTTGTATATTCTCATGTAGTGTCTCTCAAGTCTTTTGTCCCTTTTTATAGGGTTGTCTTTTAGTTACGATTCATAGAGTTCTATATATACTTGGAATATAAGTCCATCATTTCTTCAGGCGTTTTTGGGGTCATGCTTTCTCTCCCTCTTTTTTTTTATGGGATGCTAATGTGTATATACATATAAGATATGGGTAAAATTGTGTGATATTGCTCCACAAAACACTGAGGCTCAGCATGTTTTTTTCAATATTTCTACCATTTTCTTCAATTCAATAATTTCTATTAATCTGACCTCAAGTTCAACAACTCTGTCTTTCCCATAATTAAATCTGCTGTAAGGTCCATCCACTATTTTATTTTTATTTCTGATATTATACTAGGAATATCCACTTAGTTACTTTTTTCAAAATCAAAACTTCCATTTATCCACTAAGACTCCCCAAACACACACACACACACACACACACACAACCACACACTTTTTTCCCCAATTTTATCTGTTTTTTTTTTTTTTAAGATTTTATTTATTTATTTGACAGAGAGAGACAGCCAGCGAGAGAGGGAACTCAGCAGGGGAGTGGGAGAGGAAGAAGCAGGCTCCCAGCGGAGGAGCCTGATGTGGGGCTCAATCCCATAACGCCGGGATCGCGCCCTGAGCCGAAGGCAGACGCTTAACTGCTGTGCCACCCAGGCGCCCCCCAATTTTATCTGTTTGATTATCGTATAGTAAAATAATTTTTTGGTATATAGTCTTATACATTTTAACATATATTAAGATACACATGTCCACCAAAACAATCAGAACACATAACACTTTCATCACCCCTAGAACTCACTCTATTGCTCTGTATCCACACCCTTCCCCAGACAAGCCTGGCGACCATAGCTTTCTCTTACTGAGATTGTCATACAAGTGGAACCATATAGTATGTGTCCATTTGAGATTAGTTTGTTTCACCTAGCATTATGTTTTAAGATCATGACGTGTAACAATAGTTTGTTCATTTTTACTGCCGAGTGGTATCCCACTGGATGAATGTACCACAGTTTGTCTACCCATTCAACCTCTGAAGAACATTTACGTTGTTTCCAGATTTGGGCAATTACAAACACCACTGCTATGAACCTTTTGTGCAGGTTTTATCCTTAGCCCGTCCAGAGCCTTTACTCCAAGATATCATCCTTGTTTCTAAGATGTGGGCATTTGGGATCTCAAGAAACGTTTAGAATTTTGGGGATTTCTTACACTTCTGTTGGTCTAGCACTCCTTCATCCCCAAGCATTCATGACCTCTTGGTATCTCTATTCAGTTGTCAGTCCTGTAGTGGCCCCCCCTGGGCCTCATAAAGCCTTGCTCTATACCTATGTAGTCCAAAGACCAGCCAAAGACCATGTGAAGTATCCCGCTGAGGTTTGCTTCTTTGGTCCCTGCCCTTGCTGCTCTGTCCTCTCTAGAACCATGTTCTGAACATCCCATCTACCGAAGCAGCCTCAGGCTCCGAACTCGGTCTTCTCAACTCAACTGGACTGTTGTCTTTTACTTGGGCTTCACCACGTGGTGTTAACATCCAAAAATGTCCCTAGAAAGAACATGGGACAGAATTCACGTGTTTTTCCTCTTTCAAGGGATACAATATTGTGGTCCCTTTTGTTCAATACATGCAAGCAGTTATATTTTGTTCAACTTTACAGTTGCTTCCTATAGGAATGCAAGTCTGATACCAGTCATTCCATCATGGCTGGAAGGCATAAGGTGAAGTATGCATTTTTACACTTTTTTGTACTCAGAATGTCTCTGAGACATTACATGAATAAGTAGTAGAGTTAGGATTTAAACGAGGATCTACGGATTCCACGTCTATTCTTTTCTCCATTATAGTACAGCCTCTCCTAGTTGTTCCGATTTCTGCCACATCCTAGAGCCTAGCACTCATACATTTTACATAAAGCTATTTACTTATTTTTTAATATCCCTAATTCCATTTCTCCCGTAATGTGTGGTAATTACAATACTCTATAGTAGAGTTATTATTATCGAAAAGTATAACATCATCACCATTACTGGTAGGAAATTACTTTCTACTTTTTGATCTTATTTTTTAAATTCTCATTTTGTACCATGCCCTTATCTTTAATCCATGTAGTGCTTCTTATTAGAAGAGCCTAGAAAACTCGTAAAATTCCCAGAAAGCCAGGATAACCATCACACAAAGCTTATTTTAAAACAAACAACCAAATATTAGACTCCCAAAGCATTAGAACACATTCACTTTTTCCAGACATAAGTAAATTGCATCCTATTAAGTATTAGAGAGAAAAAGAAATCCTTTATCCATTAACAATTGCGTGGGTGTGTCTGCATATTCTGACCACGTTAACACTTAATTTGCTTCCTCTCCCTCGGCTATTTTAAATTGTCAGTTTAGTATATTTAAATTCCATGTTAATATTATTTTGCCAATCACATAGCCTCTACACATTACCGAATATGTATTTTCCTTTTTTTTCTTTATAATCATTTTTTATTATGTTATGTTAGTCACCATTGAATATGTATTTTCTGAATGACCATGACTCTTTGGCTTTTCAGAGCAGCCAGTTTCTGCTTTGCTTCAGCCCCTTTCAGTGGGTCACCTGCTTCTGGCTGGAGCAGTCCGAGCTATCAACCCTCTAACTCTCCCAGTTTTTACCTCAGCCTGTTTTCCGTTGGCTCCCACCCTGAGGGAGTAAATCAAATGCGTTTTCTTTTTTCTAATGGAGAAGAGGAGAAATAAAGGGACAATTAATATCCGTCGATTCCAACTCTGTGACATGTTTCCAAGATGAATTTGCCTCTCTAAGTCTTTTCAGGAACACCGTGAAGAAAGTTCATTCCCATGACACTCGAATTCATGCGGTTGGTAAGCATTAAAGCTGAGTTTTCAACCTATGGCTGACTCTAAACCCAAAGCTCTTTTCAATAGTGCTTGAGAATACACTCCACTCCATTAAGGAAAAACAAAACAAAACAACAACAACAACAAATCCAGCACTTCTCCCATGGAAGTATGTAATTACACCATTTAACAGAATAATTATGAGTTGTTTTGCAGAAAGAACAACCAGCAGTTCCTCTGTGCCTTCATTCTGGAAGCGTTACATGTACCTTCAAGCTTTAAAATACGTTCAGTTTGCAGAAACCAAGACAGTTTCTTGGTTGCTTTTCACTTTACAGAAGTTACCTTCATTCCTCGGCTAACCTTGACATTCTGTGTTGCTTTCATTTATTAACCTCATTGTGTTGTATCCTGCCTGCTTTTCCAGAAGTCTTGGAATTATATTTTTCAACCCCATTCCGGTGCGCAATCTGTGGTACTCTTAAAAATAAGAGCCCTGCCTCTTGTGAGTCAGTGAACATTTTACATATAAAAGAATCCTAACCATGAGATGTCTCAACTTTCCTCCAAAAGAGTGTTAACACTAGAAGGGCATTTTCACCTCTAACAAAATCCCATAGAGTGGCCCTAAACATCACTACTACATTTTATTTGAAGGCTGGGCACAGAGGTAAGTGTTTGCGTAGAAAACAAGAAAACAAGCAAACAAACGAAATGCACATTGGTCATGCTGTAAGTGCTAGAAAGCAAGAAGAGGATTTTAACTCTCTGACTTCAGCTTCTACTATGAGACTGAAGATTCAAATAAAGTAAATGCACATCAACAGTACAAATAGATGGCAGGCCACTGTTTTAGTCATGGAATAAGTAACTTCTGATTGAAAATTTAAATTTCTGAATACCAAGCTCTTAAAATCACGTGTCATTAAAAAATTAGCAAAGAAAAAACACAGAACAAGTGGATAGCATAATAAGCTGTCAATCAGCAGAATTAAATCTAATTTTAAATGAATTTGGGGGTATAAGTAGATGATAAACTACTTTATTCGTATGTTTTCTTTTGCCATGCAGTAACTCATGCCTGCTGAGTTTGCTGTATATAAGGTTTACTTTTGATTTAAACAGTTAACGTTTCACCATTTAAACCAATAATACTGTGTGTAGCAGAACACTATAAAGTAAGATATAAAAACAAGTTTCTCTTTATAAGATATTGATTTTTAAATAACTAATCAAGGTTTGAGGCTATCCCATGGGAGGATACCAGACAAAAGCGAAACTAGGATTAATAAAGCTATACACACAATTTCACTACTTTAAATTTGAGTTTTAAAGCAATTAATGAAATGGCTCAGGGAACAATGTTAGAAATTTAAGAGATAGCATGATAACAAATGAAGATTTATAGTTTTTTTTTCCAGTTTTTTCACAAAGGTTTTTCGATTTAAATAGAAGTAAAATAATTGTGTCCTTGTGTTTAGGACTAAATCTGATCCAATCTAAGTTTAGAGACACTCAAATTTTCTTCATGATATTTCAAGGTCACTTTGAAGCATGGGAAGCTCAGATGCAGAATGAGTTCATCCAGACCTAGTGACCTTGATAATGGCCAAATTAAAGGTTCTGGAAACAAGTGAATCCCTGAATGAAGCTATAGATTATGTTTGGTATTTCATTTAAACTGTAGCTTGCGTAGGAATTGGCATGAAATATTTGATTCCTCAAGGAGTCTTTCTGTTGGACAAGCTAAATGGAGTCTTGGAGGCATAGCTACCTACAGACGTAAGGATAATTGAGAACAAGAAATTAAAGTCAGAATTCTATTATACACAGAACTGTGTGGCACTCAACCAAGTTGCAAAAGGCACTACAGTATTGGGAGCATGCAAAACAGCGTAGAAAACAGGCTGATCTGTAGAGTCATTGAAGGACTGCATTTATGGGTGGCTTCCGTATATTCTTATCCAGTCTTTCTCTGATATTCCATGCTGTTTTTACAAAATGGGCTGCAGGAAGAAGGTCTTTTGATAATCACTTAGGCAGTCAGAGAAAATGGCAAAGCTGTTTGATTCCTCAGAGTTACAGTGTTTGTGGCTTAGTATCAGAGGCTTGCTTCTTTAGAAGTATACGGTTCCAAAGACTAAATATCTGTAAGCACAGAAAACTAAATGAAATTATCATAAGGCTTGTTTTTTTGCAAAATACAACTTATATTCATGCAACAGTTCAACATTTTTTTCTAAACATTTATTACTTTGTCTTAGAAGGAAAGAAGAGTCATCGAAATAGCCTTTTCCAAAATCTACTGTGTGCCAAAGATTTTACATGTATTTTTCAAGGATTCATTGATTCATCGGGTGTTTTTCAAATAGCTAATTAGGTTATAATCCCTGGAACAAAACTTCAAGGTACATATGACTAGCATCGTCTTTGAAATGTGGAAATTGATTCTCAAGGAAGTCAAATAATTTGCCCAAATACACAAAGATAAAACCTTCAGCATCAGTATTCAAATCTAGAATATTCGGTCCTGCCTTTTTAAACAACATAAAAATAAGGAATCTCTGATGCTTATGGGTGTGGCCTATTTGAAATAT
Organism: Ursus maritimus; assembly: GCF_017311325.1. Taxonomy (NCBI): domain Eukaryota; kingdom Metazoa; phylum Chordata; class Mammalia; order Carnivora; family Ursidae; genus Ursus; species Ursus maritimus. The sequence continues at coordinate 60,830,052 of NW_024426996.1, forward strand.
CACCTTTGGAAGGACTCTTCCATTTTTCCACATAGAACTCAGTCTGTGATATTATTTTACACCAACATGGGGAAGACTGTGAAAATAAAATGGATTTTGGTACAAATTTGTAATTTTTGTGACATTTAACACAACCTGTCAGCTAGAATGGGCTATTCTTTATAGTTTGTGGAATAACTCAAAGAAGGACTGTGAGAGAGCAAGAAAAAAATCTATAGAAACCTCGTATATTTCCAATTAATAATCGATGAGAACTATGTAAGATCGTTTCCATTTCTGTCTTTATGACCAGTAAATTCAGAGCTAAATTTAATCAAGTAAAGTATATATTTCATCCCTGACTTCAATTATAATGACATCTGCCTTATCTAAATGGTCTGGAAGCTATTTTCATCTTCATTTTAACTTTGCCCATTTTTTTTGAAAGCTCTCACAAAATCTTTGACTATTTGTAAAGGTTAAATTGGTCCCCTGCTATGATCATGATAGAAAGAGGAAAGTCTGAAGTCATGATGTTAACAAAGCAAAATACACAGAAAATTAGCCAAGACCAGATTGAGATAATCCCCACTTATATTTGAATGCGTAAATTATGCCAGTGCATGCTCTTAATCCATTATATCAATGATATTTACATAAAAATTTGTTTTTAAGATTAATGTTAATCTTTGATTACAGTAGTACACTAAGCCTTCTGTTTCATTAACCAATAATATGACAATCCCAAATTATGTTATGGATCACCTTTCATTTTAGTATCCTGATAACAAATTTGAACTTTTGTTCTCTATCTAAACCTAAAAATTCTGAAAATTGTGATTGGATTATTTTTCCAAGTTAAAATCATGCCACTCATGATCATTCCACAGCTGTCCCAGACAAAGCTAAACGCCATTCCCTATCCAACTGTCACTGCCTCCAACTTCCCCTTTCCACGGCTCACTTTCACGCTCCTTCTGCTAATACGATTTCCTACAAAGCAGTTTCAGGCATAAAAAATTTAAAAAGTTTTTGAAGAATTTCTAGATTTCTACAAAAGACTTGATTTATGATTGTTGCTTTAAATGTATTTTTTTTACTACATAATATTCTGTTAAACAGAAGTATGTTTTCAAATCTCCTCTTTAATCTTCACAAAGTAGCAGCGTGCTCTGTTTTTATTGATTCAGCACTAGTTTGAGGTTCTCTAACCACTGCTTTCCTTAACATCATCTCCCATTGGCTACCACTCAGCACATATCAACTAATAGTCCCATCAAACATGAGTTAAATTTGTGGTCAGGGACTCCTGATTCATTCTCGAATCATGATCAATAACTAGCATCTTAATGTGTCTGGAGTCCTACTTGCTCCATATTTTCTCTGCCAGATGATACTTCCACATCAGTCAATAATAAACACCAATGTCCTATTTCTATCCACTGAATAATAACATCAGTTTAAAAAGAAAAATTTCTTTTTCAAAAGTCATTATATAGCAGCATGTCACTGGAAAAGATGTGTAATTCCCTTACAGCCTCTAAAATAACTTCAGATGTTTCTGTTATCCCAATATACTCTTCAACTATTTTGATACAATTTCTACACGGAAATGAAAACATACTCTCAACCATTTTGTCTAAGCTTGGCTTACAAAATGAAAATGAACTTCAGAAATTGTCAGGAGTCCCTATATTGGAGATTTAGGAGACAATGTCCAGTTAATACCTTTATAAAAATTTACCGTTTTATAAAAAGATTTCTTCGAGAAGTTAACTTTTTTACATGTTGTGTTTTATAAATTTACTTTAAAATGCGTGTTAAAAGATTATGTTCTTTTGAGACATAGATTTATTTAAAAATTATTTGCCCAAAGACATAATTGGTAATGTTAAAAAATACAGATACTTTGTTGGAGCCAACATAAATCTTAGGATAAAAGCAGTCAAAAGTTATATATGGCTGTTCAATTTCTTTTTAAAACTGTAGTTGTTATTAATTGCGTTATTATTTTAATTACACAATTCTCATTAGTTATTCTACTACTGGTATTCAAGTAAGTATTGGCAAGAAAGCAGATCAGCTAGAACCTTGATTCATTGCTGGTAAGGTGTCAGTTGGTAAAATGGCTTTGGAAGACTGCTTGGCATTATCTACTGAAGCTGACCACAAGCAGATTCCAAGACCTAGCAATTTTTTTTAATTGTTTATTTATTTATTTATTTATTTATTTATTTATTTATTTATTTAAAAGACAGAGAGAGAGAGAGCATGAGTGGGGAGGGGGGAGGAGCAGAGGGAGTGGGGGAAGCAGACTCCTCGCTGAGCAGGGAGCCCTTTGCAGGGTTCGATCCCAGGCCCTAAGATCATGACCTGAGCCAAAGGCAGATGTTTAACCAACTGAGTCACCCAGGCACCCCTGACCTAGCAATTTCATTTCCAAGTACATACTCAACAGAAATGAATGCCCGATCTACACATTTCAACCAAAAGACATGAATTAGAGTGTTCTTGACACCAATATTTGTAACAGCTTCAACCTGGAAAAAATCTAAATGTCCATCAACTGTAACATGAATACATACATTTTGGTAGTGGATAAAATGGGGCAATGTATAGGAAATAAAGTGACAAACAAGTGACAAACATTCCCATATACAGAAAACACCCAAACAAAATGTTGAGTAAAAGAAGCCAGCCACAAAGAGCACAGGCAGCATGATTCCATTTACATAAAGTTCTAAAAATAGGGGAAAGAGGCTGTGTTGCTAGAACTCAGAATGTAGGTTAAATTTCCAAAAGGAAAGGGTAGAGGAGAGTAGTGTGATGGAGAAGGACCATGACAGAGGCTTTTGGGTGCTGGTGATAATCTATTTCTTTTTTTTTTTTTTAAGATTTTATTTATTTATTCGACAGAGATAGAGACAGCCAGCGAGAGAAGGAACACAAGCAGGGGGAGTGGGAGAGGAAGAAGCAGGCTCATAGAGGAGGAGCCTGATGTGGGGCTCGATCCCATAACGCCGGGATCACGCCCTGAGCCGAAGGCAGATGCCTAACCGCTGTGCCACCCAGGCGCCCCATGGTGATAATCTATTTCTTAACCTGGGCAATGGCTTATATTAGTGAGTTTTAGTTGGTTTCAGGACCTTTACTGGTATTCATTGTCTCCTTCAACTATCCTTTAAATTCTTCTCTCCCTCAGAGATCATCTCTGGAGATCCATTAGTGTTTTACATGGTGGTGTAACCCAAACCTTCATTGCTGAGTGCTCTGAGCCCTTGGTAACAATAAACTTCTCAAGCCAAGGTCACTGTACATGTCCATTCTTATTCATAAGTGGAAAAAAAGAGTATCAGGTAGTACCCAAATGGATCACCTGTATTCCACTGTGTTCCTTCCTCTCCCCACTATGTATAAGTAGCCCTTTCTCACTCTATTGATCAGGGTCAATTACCTCTGGCAAGATGGTGCCTTATCTTCTCACATTCTGGTCACTGGATATTAAGACTCCAATGTGCCTAGATGGCAGCTGAAGTTTATGTATAGTTCAAGGAAACCACTGATGTGTTATAGCAACCATTCTCTCCTTTCCAGGACCAAGACCTTTAACCCTACAGGTTCTAGGATTGTAGGGACACAAACACAATCCCACAGAGGATTCTTGGGGAGAATAGCAAGTGGGGCCAGACTTGCTTCTACCTCTTGGTTTCTGTTTCATTAATTCTTCTTATTTTGCAAGTAGTACCATATAGCGGGAGCCGATTCAGGTATTGTGTCCTGAAAAATGGGACCACATTCTTGAAGAGTACTGGCTCTGAGCTCACATTTTAGCTGTACTTTCAGCAGACCATCCAATTGCTTTATAGATCTAGCATCTTCTGGCTAGTTTTGTATATGATACAACCAGCATATTCCAAAGTCATGGGTTCATTCTTGTACCTACTGGTATGATGTACCCTGGTCAGATGATATGTTGTGTGAGAATCCATGCCTATGGATCAGGCATTCTTTAATTGCCATAAGGAACTATAAGCTTCTGGAAAGTGGTAATGACCAGGGCTCAGCAGGCAGGAAAAAAACAAAACAAAACAGGTGTCTATCTTTGGCTACTGGCTCTTCCGGGACAGAAGAGGCCCATATAGTCTACCTGCCACCAAGAAGCCTATCAGCCTTCTCCAGGAATAGTTCTTTATTAGCGTTAGTCTCCGTGGCTGGTAGACTGGACATCATCTAGATCAGCTTCAGTAAGTGAGAAATCATGCCACCATATCTGCATCTGGCCACTCCATTCTTTGTGATCATTGTGCTAGTTCTTAGGCTGTTGATGTAGGATCAATACTTACTGGTTGAGTGCCTTTTCTCTGTTGGATCCTTCTGGAGGCCATTTATATATGTTATGAAAATCTTCACACTTTGGACACACTACCATATGTTCATTCACATGAATTTAACTTATCTCTGAATTCCCAATCCTTTTCCTTCCAGGATTCCAGGCAACTGGCTAGGTTATTTTTCATTGCCCAGATAATTGTATACATTCTCATCTCAGGCCACCTTTCGTTTCACAATAGTAGATGCCCAGGTGCATCAAATACAGCTTTGTCCATTGGAAAGATCTTTTTCTCTCCACCATCTCTGAAGACCATTTCCAAATGTGCCTGTAATGCAACCACTATCCATTTTTGGCTTACATCAAGTTACCAGCCTAACCCATCCTGCAATGAAAGTGTGGGCTTTTTCCTCCTCTTGTAGGACTGGTCTTATAGGACTTTCCATAGAGCCATAGGTACGGGCTGGCAGAGAAACACAGTTGAAACTGGTAAGTGACATGGGAAGTTCTGAGCTATCAACTTCTGCCCTCTCACACAGGCTTGATCCACAATATACCATATCCATATCATAATAAACTGCTGCTGAGGGTGTCCACCTGTATGAATTGACAAATTCAAAAGCAGCCTCCTTACAATGAGAATTTTCAGATGCATTATCATTCAGTGCCCTATGGTCAGTATCACGTCAGGAGCTCTTTCTTGAAACATGTATAGCTCTTTGCTCCAGATGGCCTGAATTTTCTTTAGAACATCACTTAGACTTTCTATAAATTCTATACCACTGGTGGTCCAATAGCACGAGATCTTCTGGATCATTTGGTCCCAAAAGGAAAATACCTTCTATCACAGCCTGGATCTGCCACAGGTCCCTTTCCTGCTTCAAGCTACATTCAGACTTTGCAGTCCTCTATATTCTTCAGTATATGGGCCAGAGAAGAATCTTTAGGTATGGAATGAGTTGCCTTCAGACCCAAAGAGGGTGACTAGGCACTGAGCTTCTTTTTATGTGATAGGGTATTCAAGATGCCATAGTTTTTCTTTACTTTTGAAAGGGTATCCTAAAATGTTTCTGATCCCTGAGCCACCTGAATCTTCATAAATTTATCTCAATAGCATGAATCTTACCATCAAGCTGGCATCTTGGCCATCATGGTATTAGCCACCTCTTGCTTGGCCTGTCCAATCAGCATGATATCATTAATATTATGCATCAAAGTGATATTCTTTAAGATATCCAGAAGGCCATGGTCTCTATTTAGACTATATTATGACAGAGTGTGGGATAATTAGACTATATTATGACAGAGTGTGGGATAATTAACATAATCCTGGGGTAAACCTACAATAATTATTGATGTTCTTTCCATAGTCCATTCCTGCACCTACTAATGAGTCCCTTGGTCATATACTATGCTGTGTGAGAATTCATACCTGTGGATCAGGCATTCTTTAATAGCCTTAAGAAATCGTAGGTCTCTAGAAGGTGTTACTGACTGGGCTCAGCAGAGCCATATGAATGTAATCTGTTTTTGAATCTCTTTTCTGATTAGAATGGAAAATGATTCATTCCCCAAATCAATGTCTGCATACCAAGTACCTGAAGGCTTAGTAATCATCTCTAATAGCAACACTATGTCCTATAAAACAGCTTCAATTGGGTCCACTACTTGGTTAAGTTTGTGGTAGTTTATAGTCATCCTCAAGGCTCCATCTGGTTTCAACAGAGGCCAGAATGGTTAATTAAATGGAAATATCTTTTAGGAAAAGTTGGCACTAAGATCCACTCTTCCTCCTAGCATGCAATATTGAGTAATTTTCATTATATTTGTTTGTTTGTTTTTGTTTTGGGGGTTGGGTTGGGTTTGTTTTGTTTTGTTGTTTCATTCTGTCTTACTTTTTACTATCGTGGCTGAGGTCAAAGGGCATTTGCAGAAACTTCTACTTGACTTTCCCCAATTCGATAGCTCTCACCCCTTGGGCCAAGGATCTAATCTGGGTTTCATTCTAATTGTCAAATATATCCATCCCAATTACACTTTGGGGGACCAGAAAAAAACACATGGGTCTAGGAACTCAAAAGAATCACAGTAAGATGGGCATTAGTCAGGATTCCATTTACTACTTAGACCCAGTAAGTCCCTACTCTAACAGGGGACTCATTAAGAGGTTTTGATGTCCAGATTTCAATGTCAACTCAAACCCTGTGTCTAATAGTCCTCAATAGATCTGGATGGCCTTCTTTCTCAGTACACAGTTACCTGAGTAAATAGCCAGAAGTCTCTTTGGAGAAGTTTCTGGGAATCATTATAGTATATACTTGTTATGCTGCAGGGTCACTGTCTTTGCTCATTGAATCCAAATCCGAAAATTGGCTCAGATCCAGGAGTTGAACAAAGGATCATGACTTTTTATTGGGATGACTGCCCTCAGCCCCACAATCCTCCACTATGGCCTTCCTCTGATTACAGATAATCCATAGCACTCTCCTTGGCTGTCTATCTTTTTGTCCCCTAGGAAGACCAGGGTCTATTAACCATCTTTAAAGATCAAGCCCACTTAGCTGCCGCCTCACCTTGCCACTATAGTAATTGTGGCTCTCTGGCTCCCTGAGAGTTAAATACCACCACCTGGGTTTTATTACTTTAGGGGCCTCATCATCCCCATGGCCATGAACAAATTCACTATTAAGACTGTCTAAGATCCATTCTCCCCTTATTTTAAAATTTGAATCCCTAAATTATAGTGGAGAACTTACCTATCAAGCTACAGACCACATGCCCAGTCTGTTTTGCAGGTAGTTATAGCATTTGTGGCCAATGACACATAAATAAGTGTACTGAATTATACTTCTAGGTGACACTAGAAAGTATGTAGTCATGCACTTGCCTTTCCCCTTCCTTCTGGACATCAGCTGGACATATCAAACATAGTGGCCTATCATGGTGAATGAGGCGATGCTGGAGCAATGAGACCAGGATAGTTCGGTTTCCTGGAGAACCTCAAGGAATCGGGGCACTCCACCAGTCCTGGATCACTGCCCCATGAGAAAGAAATAAACTTCTATTTTGTCTAAGTACTTTGAGTATTTTTTAGAGCAGAGCAATCTGTTACTCTTTTTAATTCCCTCATTTTAATTTTAATACTCACTTTAATACTCATTTCTGTCACTTCATCATAAATTTGTTTTTAACTAAACTCAGGATGTGAGAAAGGTCGTTATCGGTACAGAGGAAGCAGAAGTCTGCAATACTCTGGAGTGGGAAGAGCATCACACAGTGAAGGACATCAGACACATGTGCTTGCCCAGTAAATCTCGAAAACAATTGAGAACCTAGTACATCCCCAGAGCACACTGCATCCGCCCAGGAACCTGGCTTCTCGGTTTCTGAACATCTTCTTTGTATTCTCTTTGCCCCTTCCTCTCCCTCGGACATCCACTCTCATATCACACTCTAGACTTTGTCATTACATTAACTGCTCTACTTTCAAAACCATCACCTCCTAACTTCCCAGTTCTGCCTCTAGTTATCAATTTCCAAAAATATGGGAGCTTCAAACAGACTTCTCATATTTTAACTCACCGTTTTTTCCTTTTTTTTTTTTTAAAGATTTTATTTATTTATTTGTCAGAGACAGAGAGCACACAAGCAGGGGGAGCAGCAGGCAGAGGGAGAAGCAGGCTCCCTGCTGAGCGAGAAGCCTGATGCGGGACTCGATCCCAGGACCCTGGGATCATGACCTGAGCTGAAGGCAGACATTTAACCGGCTGAGCCACCCAGGCGTCCCATCACCATTTTTGTTTTTCATCTTCTCTTTAGCCTTCCCATCTGCATATTCCTCCTTAGGCTTAATGGTGGCTGATTAGCATTAACTATTCACTCATCGTTCTTTTGTTCAACAAATATTTATTGAGCAAGATAAACATGTTATCTTTAGAGATGGAGAAGTCAATAAAATGGGAAAAACAAAAACAAAAACAAAACCACCTGTTCCTATGGAGCCTGCTTACTTCCAGTGGGCAGCAAAACAGGAGTAAACAATAAAATTACATTATATTTTTTATATTTTCATCATATGTAAAGATATATCTTTATCTATTATATATCGTACCTTGATGGTTTTAAGTAGGATTCACTAAATTTCATCCTCAGCTCTAGTACATGAACCAAATCTGGCATTTAGTTTTGAGCTCTGAGTCTTTAAAAATTGAGTGACTGAATAACTCCTTTAGTATTAGTTCTGGTGTCACTGAAATTTGCATGGATAATTACTACATAATTACATACGTTACCATCACATCTACTATGCACAACAGTGTCCATAATATGAACACAGACTTTTTTTATTACATAAGTTTCAGGTGTGAGGCTTTATAATTCAACATCTATACACTCTACAAAGCAATGAATGATACTAAACTTGCACTGATCACTTTGTAGTGAACAAAGGCTTTAATTCAAATTCATTGTTAACATCTTAATGTTCAATTTCAAATATAAGTATACGTTTCATATTTAAGTTGGAATGAAATTCACTTCATATGCTTGTTGCTATTCTCAGACATTTGATATATATTAGTCTATTATTGAGGTAGGAAATATCGTGACATTTAAATAAGATTGTTATAGCTATTACTTTTATAAGCAAAATCAAATTTTAAGAAGTTTTAATGAGTTAAGTTAGACAGGTATATATATCTGCAGTTATTACAAAATTGGAAGTTATAAAATTACTTACATTAGTTATACATTAGTTATAAAACTTTAAAAGTAATATATACCCAGTTAGAGTCAATAGTCTTTTAAGATTAAATAATAAAAGGAAGAATAAGAATTCTAATATGGAGTGTTCATCATATTAAATGTTAATCTCTGAGGACAGTATTTAGTTTTTAATTACTAAATACTTTTTTTTTTTTTGCCATAGCCTTTCAAGAACATGTCTTGTTTGGATGTACTTCATTATTTTTAAAGAACATCTAAAAAAAAAATAAATAAATAAACAAAAATAAATAAATAAAAAATAAAAGAACATCTATGGGGTGCCCGGGTGGCTCAGTTGGTTAAGCATCCGACTCTTGATTACAGCTCAGGTCATCTCAGGGTCATGAGATTTTGAGCCCCACATCAGGCTCTCACTTGGCAGGGAGCCTGATTAAGATGCTCTCTCTCCTTTTTTACTATTTTTTATTTTTATTTTTTAATTTTAATTTAATTTTTTATTTTAATATTTATTTTTATTATTACTATTTACTATTATTTACTAATAAAGATCAATTTGCTAATTCAAAAGTCCCTGAGAAGAGTAGTCATCTCGATCACACATAGTAGGACCTCTGCACGACGGATCCTTTTTGAGCTACACACTGTATACGATGTAAGAATAAGAGAAAAATAAGGTATAAGAAACAATTTGTTCTCACTAAACAAAAAAAATAAGACATTCCAAAAGTGCTTTAGGAAAAAGATTCCTTAATGTTTGACACTACAGATGCTAAAATCTTAACCAAAATTCTTGCACAAACTGGCAATTATTTTAGTACCTGAAAAAAGAACTCTGGAGATGGACAAAACTTATCAATCCCAGGTTCAAAGTTACTTTTAAAAAACTAGCTACCAAAATAACCTTTTTTTCCTCTATTATACTTTTCCATACACATAAAAGTCTGTGATAATATTAAGTGCATCTCTTCTGTTCTGGTCAATCAGTCAGTTGGATATAGAGAAACAACAGATGATTTTTTAAAAATGTTTAACAGCGTATGAATTCATTACGAATTTGACAATGCTTTTTTTTTTCTTTTTTAACCAGCTGGCCAAGAAATGGCTGGCTTTCACATTGATAACAACATGATGATTCTGATAGAAGAAATATTTACAGAATAGTCGTTAACACCATGCAGCTGAGTGTTCAGAGACTGATTTAGTCCTGTGTGATATAAATGAACTACTGGCCGTTATCAGAGAGACAGTCGACTACATTCTTTTTCAGCCAAAGGCAAACTCCTAACACACAACAGATTTTGTTATCGCCTTGCTATGCTCTTATGTAGTAAGTCCTGGCAGGATAAAACAGCAGCAATCCCATGCTTTAAAACAGATTCGGAGCAAAAGAATGTCTTGTGCTGTACTTAGCTTACAATAATGCTGAAGTGGATGGACTTTTGTTGGCAGAGAACACAGTTTACTTGCTGGGAACTACAAATAAACTTGATAAACCTTGACAGTGTATGTGTTTCTCACCTGATAAGTTCTATAGCATTCTACACCACAGTGGGTGTTAAAATTAGCGTCAACGCCAATGAAAGCTGAGATACCAATAGAAGCTGAGAGAGAACAGAGTTATCTTTAAGCCAATTTTCCCTCCATTTCCGTATTGCCAGATCCATGTCTTCTTCTGATCATATAAATAAAATAACATTTTCTTAAGGTATTGTGTAGAGCAAAAATATCAGAAATAATAAACAATAAATGGAACAACAACCTCAAATTTGCTTCTGAAAATACTCAGCGAGAATCTTTTATCTAGCAGTGTAAAAAGTGGAATTCGTGGGATTGTTTCAATGAAACTACATTATCACCATTGATAAAATCTTCTGATCTAAGAGATGAAAATAAAATGCCTTTACCTAGTTACTTACTCATGTTGAGAAATGAAAACTTAAAAATCTGTTGGGAGTAACCCCATCACAAGTACCTTATGTGAGCAGAGCTAGAAAAAAAAAAAATCCTAGTCTTTGAAAGCAAGCATCTATTCGGTATCACCAAGACGCGGTATAGTACTGCCCACCTGAACAGTCTAGCACCTGGCGGTGAAGAAGGTATTGCTTTGGTTCTGTAAGGTCAAGCTTTGTAGAACTGATGACCCATATTTTTACTAATAAAGTTAAAATCATGTAAAAATAAATAATATTTAGATACAAATCAGATTTATTACTCTGTAACAGTGACACTCAACTTTGGCTCAACTATTGCCCTGAACTCAAGTCTATTTAGTCAAATGTGAGTGCCAAGCAACACACAAAGTTAAACAAAAATGAAGTAAATCAGAGAAGGAGCCTAGAAAGTGATTGAGGGTAGGAACAGAGGGTGTCATCTTAAGTAGTGTGGTCAGGGCAGGCCTCACCATACCACGCAGGTATCTAGGAAAAGGGAAATCCAATGGAGGAATGACACTGAAGAAGGAAACTACAAGATATATTCTAGGGACAGCAACCAGGCCGGTAGGACTGGAGTAGAGTGAGCAAGTAGAGTGGTAGGAGATGAGGTAAAAGAGAAAAGGGCCAGAAATATAAGACCTACTGGTCTACATTAAAGACTTAGCAATTTTTCTAAGTGAGATGAGAACCATTGTCTTGCTTTGAGCCAAGTAACAATAAGAATTGATTTGTGTTATTAAAGGATCACTCTTTAAATGTCTTGGAGTGAGAGTACAATATATAAGGTGAGAAACAGAGAAGAAATGCAGACAAGCCATGACGGTGACTTGGGGCAGGTGGCAGCAGTGAGGACAAAATGAGACGTGGCCAGGCTCTGATACATTCTAAGGGGAGAGGTGGAAATATTTCTACACGGAGAGGATGTGTTGTGTGAGCAAGATAACAATCATGACTCCAAGAGTTTATATTTTGTAAGAGTGGAGTTGTTATTTACTGAGATGAGAAAGCAAGTTTTGGAGAGAAGCTACAGACTTTGGTTTAGGACTTTGTAACTTTGAGATACACATTAGATATTCAAGTACAAAGTTGTGAATGTGCATATGGGATTTAGAGACAAATTTAGGATGATGATAGTATTGAAAGATTAGGGTATGAATGGCATTTTAGGCCTTGAAACTGGTTAAGATCATCAAGTGTAGAGGAAAAAATATCCCATTTCCTTTTGTGTACTTTCAATTCCTTGGTTTCTTCCTCCATTTACTTAAAAGAAAAATCCCAATTCCTGGTTCAATTCAATCATTCTGCTATGAGCCTAAATCTGTACAGCTGACATAATGGAAGAAAAAGCACACACTTTTAATCAAGGATCACAAAAGATAAGGAAGTTTTTTTCTTTCCTGGAAGTCCTAATACATCCCATTCTCAATTCATTGAGTATTGTATTGAAATACAAATGACAGTTGTATTTCTTATATTCTTACATCTTCAATATGTCTTCTCCTTGCTGACTCTCAGATATTATGTTAGTCAAAGTTTTCCAGAAAAAGAGAACTAATAGAAAATAGATAAATAGATGGATAGATGATAGATAGATAGAATAAGATAGATAAGATATATAAAATAGATAGATTTGTAAATACATATTTATTTACTGTGACAAATTGGCTCACATGATATGGAGGCTAAGTCCCATGATTTGCCATCTGCAAGGTGGAGACCTAGGTTGGTATAATTCAATCCAAATCAGAAGGTCTGAGAACCAGGAGAGACTATGGTTTAAATCCCCATCAGAAACCCAGAGAAGAAAAGATGAGATGCAGGCAGGAAGAAAAAAGGGCAAATCCCTCCTTCCTCTGCCTTTTATTCTATCCAGGCCCTCCGTGGATAGAATGATGCCCACCCACCTTGGGAGGGCAAGCTACTGAGTCCACCAATTCAAGGGATAATCTCATCCAGAAATACCAGATGCACCCCAGAAATAATGTTTAATCTGGGCACCCTGTGGCCAGTCAAGTTGGCCCACAACATGAGCCATCACAGATATTGACCTTGCATCTTATTTGCCTGAAAAAATAGAAGCACAAGTAAAGACCGCTTAATCATGCTTTTTCTAGACCTACCTACCAACTATGTCCGTATTTATATTCTCAACTCATCCTCCTTTGTCAATGAGTGGAATCCCCCAACTTCTCTTCAAGACCAAAATTTATGCTTGCATGTCTACTGAACCACCCTGACCAGCACAGCATTGTAACTATCCCCAACTTAGCTATAACCACAAATCCCCAGGCTCCAGACTCTTTGTAGCTACTTTGAAATCTTCCTTAACACCTTAATCAGATGACTCCAAGATTACTTGTCTGTACTTCTTTCCTGATTCCTCATCTCCAATTCTCTCTTTAACCCATTTCATTCAGACTTCTGTTTCTCACCCTCCACTAGACGGTGTCACTTGCAGCTCCTCTTGCCAACATCACCAGACTCCCCCGTTGTACCATAAGGAGGGTGCATTCTCCTACGTTACTGTACTGTATTTCTCAGCACTGTTTGACTCTAACTCACTACCTTCTTTTTGAAACTCCTCTTTCTCTTGAATCCTGGGCTACAAAACAAACTATCTGAGAAGTCAGACAGAGGAATAGATAGATAAAATACCATGCAATTAGTGTCATATTTCAGATTTGCAGGAACAAGGAAGTGACAAATTCCAGCGGGCATAAGGAGGAGGGATTACAAATGAGGTGTATATTTTGCTGGAGTTAGAAAAATGAGAATATCAATATGTTAGCATGAATAACAACAAACACAAAGTATTTACCCTAGGAACTCTATATATGTATACATATATGCACTATCAACTATCAAATGATATCAAGTTTACCTTGTAGCTAAAACTTTGTACTAAAGAAAGGATTGTGTTTTCTGTTTCTTTGAAGGCAACAAGGGAAATCTATGGTGATGAAACATAGAATAATTGAATGCATTTGTTTATGCTAAAAATAAGTAGATGACAAAGATTCTATATGTATGACATTACAGCTCTCAGTTGTTCAATGTGGAGGAAAAAGAAAAAAAAACTTTTATCCCAAAATAGAGTACACCTGGAAAACAAGGGCTATACCCTGTCTGCCTGTCTATACCCAGAGTAAAAAGTGTTCAATAAATGACAGTTGAATAAAACTGTATTAATTAAAACTAACAAGCAACTTATGTAGTAAAAAGTATTATTGACCCCATTTTGCAATAAGGAAACAAAAAATTAGGTAAACTTCCAAAGGTCACTCAACTAGTGAGTAAATATCTTTCCAATATGCCTGTACTTTAGCTTTGAGTGTCTCTTCAGCTATTCATAAAACACCAATATCTATAATTTTTTCTCATCAGTAAATATAAAAACTTAACTTCCTCAGTGTTAAAATTGGGACGCTGAGTCTCAAGATGAATTAGGAAAAAAAAATCCTGTAGAGAATTTTACCTGGAAAAGTAGGTTTTAGGCTCAAAGTTGTCAGCTGACTTGCATCAGCATAATTCTAAGGCACAAAGTAACCTTTATTAAAATGTTCTTATTTGGGAAAAAAGAATCTCTTTGCAGAAAACAAAACAAGGCCAAAATTGAAAACTTCTAGAAACATGAGCTTTACAAGCTAAGCAAACAGAGTAATTCTTTTCATAAATATCAGAACACTGAAGACCAACCAGGCTCCTAATTTTGAAGTTGCTACTCTATTCATTCCATTTTCAAAATTTCCTTTGAAATGATATTAGTATGAAGAGTTGATTATTTTGAGTATAAAAAATGAAAGCCAACACAGCCATTAGCATTTGACATTTGGATATTTGCAGCCACCTGAGATCTCCATGTAAATATTTATGAGAAAAGTCTCCCCGGCTTTTATGACATGCACTTTTATTTACCAAATCTCAACTCTGGTTCTGAATTCTCATCTTGAGGACAAACCATTGGCTCCACCTGAGTTAGCAAGTCTTTTGAATGAGTACATAAACATTGTGCACCCAGTTATCTTTATGAAAATCTTTTAAGTTGTGATGGCCGTTGGCTCATTCTTTTATCTCAGATGACAAAACTGAGGCACAAAATGAACAAATACCCAAGTGGTAAAGCATCCAGATGAAGTTCAGGACTCCTGTCCTCCAGGGGTGAGGCTCACTCACCATGTTACCTTTCATCAAGGAGATCCATGGAAACGCAAAGTAGATTTTTAAATAAATGCATTAGATGAGTTAAAAAAAATAACCAGAGGCATGCCAGGTCATCTGGATGTGTGAAGAACATTAAAAACAAAAAACAAAAACCACTTTAATTATCAACCTTAAAATAAAAGAAGGTAAATGCCTGAGGAAAACCCCAAGTTTTGCTTTCCACAAATTAGTTGTATATTTCACCCAAATATTTTGCATTTCCCCAACCTAGTGTGTCAGTTATCTCTTCAAATACTCAAATTCTCTTTCCCCTTGGCAATGATTTATGTATGCTATTATAAAAAGTTGTAATTACATTCCATTATTAAAAGGAGTTTGTATGGGGCGCCTGGCTGGCTCAGTTGGTTAAGTGCCCAACTATGGATTTCAGCGCAGGTCATGATCGCAGGGTCCTAGGATTGAGCCCTGCATGGGGCTCCACACCCAGCGGGGAGTCTGCTTGAGATTCTCTCTCCCTCTCCCTTTGCCCCTCCCCCCCAATCATGCACACTCTCTCTCTCTAAAAAGTAAAAAATAAATAAATAAAGTCTTTTTTAAAATTTAATTTTTTTTAAAGATTTTACTTATTTATTTGTCAGAGAGAGAAAGAACGCAAGCAGGGGGAGTGGAGGGAGAAGGAAGCTCCTCTCTGAGCAAGGACCCTGATTCGGGACTCGATCACTGGATCATGACGTGAACCCAAGGCAGACGCTTAACTGACTGAACCACCCAGGCATCCCTAAGTAAATTTTTTAAAAAGCAGCATATATATAACATTTTATAACTTTGTCTTCTGGATACTTGAGCTCCATATCTCTTCATAGGGACCATAACTTCTCCTTCTTCACAAGGCTTTAGAATGTTATACACAGTGAATGAAAAAAAAAAAAAATACTGTTAAGTCTTGACTATACAGAGAAGTGGAAATATTGAGACATACAGTTTTAGTAAGCATTTTTGATCATATATCTGTGTCCTGTAACATTCTTAGTGGAATATTTAGGAGATGAGATCAGTTCTGACAGTTACAAAGATGGTGTATTTTACAAACCCAAGCCTGTATCTCCATCTCTGCCATCATTTCCTTAGTTCCAAGCTTCAACTTTTTCTATTCAGAGGACTGCAAAGCCTCTATGACAGACTGCATTCTCCAGAGGTGGCTGCAAGATCTCCTGTCCCACATATGCTCTTCTAGAACCTTGCTGCTTGCTCATCAACAGGGACACACCATCTCCCCTTCACTTGAATCTGTGTGGTTTCGTGACTTGCTTAGAGCAGCAGAATACTGTGGAAGGAACTTTATATGGCTTCCAAGCTGGATCATAAAGTCGGACTCAGCTTCTGCTTGTTTGCTGAAACACTCACACCATACTCTGAGTCCTGAGCCACGTTGTTAGAAGTCAAACTACCCTCAGACGGCCGTGCCGCAAGGAAGTGGAACCCTACGCAGCAGCCACAATAGGTGCTCCAGTCGGCAGTCCTCGTCTTCCATCCCTGGCAGTCCAGACACTGGCCAAGTGAGTGAACAAGCTTTCATGTGATCTCAGCCCCCTGCCATCCATCCACCCAGGACACATGCAGCTTTCAAATCTTGAGGCCCATTCATCATGGATCATGAATAAGCTATCCCTGTTGTACACTTTCTGTATTTCTGCCCACAGAATCCATGAATATTTTAAGCTACTGTGTTTGAGGAAAATTGGTTATGCAGCAATGGCAACAGTGACAGCTTCATAACAGGATGCATGGACTGAATGTTTGTATTTCCTCAAAATTCGTATGTGAAAAGCCTAACACCCAATGTGATGGTATTAGGAGGTGGGTCCTGCAAGAGGGGATTAGGTCATAAAGGCAGAGTCCCCATGAACCCTAAAGTCTCTTTAAAAAAAGAGACCAGAGAGCTCTTTCACCCACTTTTCACCATGTGAAGATACAAGAAGTTGGTAGCCTGACCCTGACCATGATGGCATCCTGATCTTAGACCTTCAGCCTCTAGAAATGTGAGAAGTAAATTCCTGTTGCTTATAAGGCAACCAGTGTATGGTAATTTGTTACAATAATCAAAACTCAGTTACAGGAGGTCCTACCTCTGATCTGATCTCCCTGTGTGACTTATTTCCCGCAAGGTTGCCGGTATCATCCTTCAACAATGAAAACTTAACTATGCTATTGCCTGTATGACTCTCCTTTATCAGCTCCTTATTTTTTCCACTATAAATTCTTTGTCTTCACTTTCACCTGGGCCCTCAACATGGAGCAATAATCTTTTAATTCTTCCCTGGTCAATGAACTCTCTCATTGCCCCAGGTTTATTCTAAATATTTATCATCATCAAGTCACTATTCCCATAACTATCAGCAAATTATATTGCCATTTACCTCATCAAGAAAGCTAATGACATTTAGGGGAGAATCACTTCAACTGTCAAATTTAGTTGCATACACACATCTTTGTTCCTTTCCTGACTCAAACAAGTAGTCTCTTTTCTCTGCCCAATGCAGGTTAATCAGTCCTATGCCTTTGATCCCATTTTCCACCATTACTTCTGGAAACTTGTTCTAACAGTTATCTTCTATTGCCAAAACCTTCTAACTCCCTTAATTCTTGGCCCTCTAGGTAATCTTTAAAAATACTTTTATTTCTCTCATCCTTAAAAACAACAACAACAAAAACAACAACAAAGAAAGAAAGGAAAAGTCCTCTCTAAGAACAAAATGGAGATACTAGAAATAAACCCATGTTTATATGGTCAATTAATCTACAACAAAGGAGAGAAGGGTATACAATGGGGAAAAGACAATCTCTTCAAGAAATGGTGTTGGGAAAATTGGACAGCAACATGCAAAAGAATGAAACTGGACCATTTTCTTACACCATGCACAAAAGCAAATTCAAAATGGATTAAAGATCTAAATGTGAGAACTGAAACCATAAAAATCCTAGAAGAGAACACAGGCAGTTATTTCTCTGATATCAGACATAGCAACATTTTTCTAGATGTGTCTCCTCAAGCACAGGAAATAAAAGCAAAATCAAACTATTGGGATTACACCAGAATAAAAGCTTTTGCACAGTGAAGGAAACAATCAACAAAACAATGAGTCAACTTACTGAGTGGGAGAAGATATCTGCAAATGATATATCTGATAAGGGGATTATATCTAAAATATATAAAGAACTTACACAACTCAACACCCCCAAAGAACAAATAACTTGCCTTAAAAATGGGCAGAGGAGCTGAGTAACATTTTTCCAAAAAAGAGATACAATAGCATATAGACACATGAAAGGATGCTCAACATCACTAGTCATCAGGGAAATGCAAATAAAAAACACAATGAGATATTACTTTATACCTGCCTAGAATGGCTAAAATAAAAAACATAAGAAATAACAAGTGTGAGTGAGGATGTGGAGGAAAAGGAAACCTTGTGCACTGCTGGCAGGAATGCAAATTGGTGCAACCACTGTGGAAAACAATTATGGAGAGTCTTCAAAACATTAAAAATAAAATTGTTATATGATCCTGTAATTCCAATACTAGATATTTACACAAGAAAATTAAAACACTAATTTGAAAAGATATATGCACCCTTCTATTCATTGCAACATTATTTACAATAGCCAAGATACAGAAGCAACCTAAGTGTCCATCGATAGATAAAGATAAAGAAGATGTTGTGTGTATATCCAACGGAATATTATTCGGCCATAAAAAAGAATGAGATCTTACCACTTGCAACAACATGGATGGACCTAGAGGGTATAATGTTAAGTGAAATAACTCAGAGAAAGGCAAATATCATATGATTCCACTCATTTGTGGAATTTCAGAAACAAAATAAACAAAAGAAAAATAAGAGACAAACAAAAAAAGATTCTTAAATACAGAGAACAGATTGGTGGTTGCCAGAGTGGTGTGGGGATAGGGGAAAATAAAGGGGATTAAGAGTACACTTATCTCGATGAGCACTGAGTAATGTATAGAACTGCTGAATCATTTTACTGTACACCTGAAACCAATACAACACATGCTAATTCAACTTCAATGAAAAAGCAAAGTCCTCCCTTAAAATAAAAAACTGAGGGCTTCAGAGGGGAGGGGAGTGGGGGGGTTGGGATAGGCTGGTGATAGGTATTAAGGAGGGCACGTATTGCATGGAGCACTGGGTTTGATATGCAAATAATGAATCATGGAACACTACATCAAAAACTAAGGATGTACTGTGTGGTGACTAACATAACATAATAAAAAATTATTATTAAAAAACAAAAATAAAAGAAAATCTCTCCTTAAAACTCCTCTCCCTTCTAGATAACTATCTTTGGTAAATTGTAGAACTGGCTACAAAATGTTCCCATTACAGTATGTACACCACTTTGCTATGAGAGTTTGACATTCCTCCACCAAGAGACGGAGTCTATCCCTCCGCCCCTTGAATCTGGATGTCCATGTAAATTGCTTTGCCTAATAGAATACTGCCAATGTGAGAAAGAGCTCCAGCCAGCATCCAGGTAGGAAGGCCCAGTTATTTCTGACATTACAGACACCACAGCCATCCCAGCTGTGTCCCAGGCATGAGAATAGGTCCAAGTGCACAATGCAGATCAGGGATAAACTATCCCAGCTGAGCCCAGACCAAATGACTGACCCACAGAACTATGAGCAAATAGATTATTGTTGCTTCAAGGCAACAGCGTCATGGTGGTTTGTTATGCAGTAAGTTAACTGATGTAGCAATTCATACTTACAAGTGAGATGCCACTGGGACAAAACTCCAATACCGGTGGCATTGGCTTTGAACCAGTTGGCTGTAAAACCAGAAAGAGAAATATTAACAAAGATAATGAAAAGATGAAAATACTGAGAAAATTTCTATATTAGGTTAGAAAATGGTGATCTTTCTTATGGGGTAGACAAATGATTGTCAAACTGTCGTCTGCGATATCCTGGAAGAGAGAATTTGTACCTAACGAAGTGCAGATTTGGCTAAGGATATTAGCAAGCAGAATGCTAAAAGTATCAGTGAGCCACTCTTCGTCAAATGTGACAAGAAGGAGAGATGAATAAAGGAACTGTTCCAAATCACAAGTTGAATTTTGAGAAAATACAGAAGGCCCAGGATGTTCTGAGTTGGAAAATAAGGCTCGTTCTTAATTCTGGCCTCAAACCAGCAAAAAGGCTCTAGAAGTAAGATATAGCCTCAGGCTGAAGATCAGATTGAGGATGTGGCTGTTAAGACCCTTTGTCAATACCTTAGAAGGATTTCAGGTGGTGTACAGCAGAACTCTGCTCGACAAAGGTTTTCAGAATGTCAAAGTACAGAGATAAGTGTATGCAAAAATCGTATTTTTTATCTAATGATATTGATTATAGTACAATGCACAGAAAACCTATAAAGTATTTAAAGGAACTGTACCAATATGAATGAAGACTGGGACAGTTAAAAGTGAAAGTCTGAGTCTCCAACTTTCTATGGCTAAGCAGCAAGGTGAAAAAGCTATTCAGCTGAAAACACAGGCCACCTCTTACATAAAAAGAAGGGTAACCCAGAGGGCAGAACCAAGAATCAAAAGGACAGAGCCAAGAGCCTCAGAGAATTATTAGACTAGGTGACCACTCCATGGGAGCAGAATAAAACTTCATCAAGGACTACCTGCTGTCCTCAGGCTTGCAGAACCTGATAACTTGTGCCCTGCCACACTGCAGAACTATGATCTAGTGACTGCTATCTCTTTCCCATTCTTCATTTTTTATAAATGGCAGTGAATACTGGGTTGTATAGGGAGTGGTGGGGGGGCAGATAACTTTTAATTTTTGGGTACAGATCTATATACAAAGGGAAATGGCTGGAGGGTCTTATTTTCATCCAGGCCTGATCACGTGTTCATGGACTTTGAACTTTGGGCTTGAGGAGAAAATTCGATGAGAATTTTTGGGTCCTGAAAAGGCATGAGCGTATTTAGCACAAGACAGGAATACGTATAACCTGTGGACATAGAACACATGGTGACAGACTAATAAATGGCCACCAATTGTTCCTGCACGCATGCCTTTTTGTAGTATAACTCCACCCCTCCTTCCATCAAGACAAAAGTCTGTGCCTCTGTCCCTTGAATACTGGCTGACCCTGTGTTTTGCTTTGACTATGAGAACATGGCAGAAATAAAACTGAACAAGTGTGAGCATAGACCTCAAGAAGTGTCACATAGTACATGCTTGTCTTGCAATGTTGTCATCTTGTGAACACGCTTGACTCCCTTGAGGGTGAGAGACTCTGTATGAAGTGAGAGGTCTATCTGCTCCAGATGCTCCAGACAAGTGAATGAGCTCAACCAGCAGCACATGAAGCAAAAGAAGAGCCATCCCATCTGAGCCCAGCTCAAAATGCCAGCCCACAGAACTGTCAGTAAATTAAAATTGCTGTTTTAGGTCCCTGTGTTTTGGGATGATTTGTTACACACCAGTAGATAACCAAAACAAAGTCTTTTTATCTAATCACACTACCGTCTTGAAAAAGTTTTATTTTAAATCTATTTATTTACTTCCCTTTTTCTATGCTTTGTTTTGGGGGTGTTGTCAGTGGGTTAAGTGACTGCCTTTGGCTCAGGTCATAGTCCCAGGGTCCTGGGATCATGCCCCACATCAGGCTCCCTGCTCAGCAGGGGAGTCTGCTTCTCCCCTTCCACCTGCTCATGAGCTCTCTCTCACTCACTCTTTCTCTTTCAAATAAATACCTAAAATCTTAAAAAAAAAAAAAAAAGAAAAAAGAAAGAAAGAAAGAAAGAAAGAAAAGAAAATTGTATCCACTTGCATGGTTTTCAAAGCCATAATTAATTATATCCTATCCTGATGTTAGAAAACACAAACCTCTAATCACTTCACTTTGAAAAACCTGTTTTTTCTCCTGTGCAATGGGACTCATAATGGCAGTGCCTATCACATACAATTTATTTTGAGAATTAATTGAACTAATACATAGAGTATACTTTAAAGGGTACCTAGTACATAGCAAATATGTGAAATATGTTGAATTGTTCACTAATTATTATTATCCTTATAACTAACCTCATCGTACTGTTAAATTTTGTATTTTACTGTTACCTGTAATCAAAACTATTTTAACTAGTAAAACAAGTAAATTAAAATTTAATGCTAGACATCTCAAAGGTTATGCTAGACTAGGAGAGAACTTTTGAAAAAAATGGGGATTTTTCAGAAGAATCCTAAATTAGGAACTAGATAGCTGCCAGGCTGCTAATGATTCATTTCTGCATTGACTTATAACTTAGTAAAAAAAAAAAAAAAAAAAAAAATTCATTACTCTTGTCAATCTAGAAAGGACTTTCGATATATGTAGCCTAAATTGGGTAAGCTGATACCCAAAGAGAAGACACCACTTGTTTGAGAACACACTGTAAATTACTCTCAGACTTGGAACCCAGACACATGTCGTTTCAGGGCCCTGAGCACCATACCTCACTGTTTCACTGCACTAAACTCAGGGAACCTCATGTGATCAGCAGAAGTGGTTCCCAGGCTAGAACACTTTTGCAGAGTGTTCCAGTTTCCACTTGAGCTGTAATGAGTGCAAAGTACATCTCTCACACTCTTACAAAAAGAAAGCAGTCTGCATATCTGAATTCACAATTTTCTTGAACCCGCTTGAAAGTTGAGTTCCTTGGGCAACCAGCCAGCCTGAAATCTCAGAAGAGACAGATCCCAACAGGGAGAGACAGACACTTGCTTATCTGAGACGCCAAAAAAATAATTCAGCTGTAATCATTAGTAAATTGGTAAAGACAATGAGAGAATATAGAACTGCTGGGGGTGCAGATATAAGTGGAATTCCCAGCTACGTGCAGACCCTTCTGCATGGACTTCACAAACGTATTAGAGACTTGAGAAAGTGTCTCCTGTGGTACAGGCTAGTCGTAGAGAGAGAGCCACTGTGGGAAAGGAACAGAACCCTAACCCCACCCGGTGGCTTCTC
The DNA here is from genome assembly GCF_017311325.1 of Ursus maritimus. Lineage (NCBI taxonomy): Eukaryota > Metazoa > Chordata > Mammalia > Carnivora > Ursidae > Ursus > Ursus maritimus. Next base: position 60,853,214 of record NW_024426996.1, read on the forward strand.
CCCTCTGCCCCCTATGGAACAAGAGCCTAAACTGATGGCAAAAGGGCAAAAATCGCTGTCCAAAGAGGGCAGTATTGAAAACTCAATTCAAAAGGAGTAGGAACAGAAAAACAAAAAACAAAACAAAAAAAAAACCTCCTGGGACCTGGCAGAGGATAAATTGCCCAGAACTATACCCAGGGAAGGGATCGGAGCACTGACCTGATTATATCCCCAAGATCCAGGGACATGGTGCCTGCCCAGGACTGAGGCTACATTAGAGCGGCCAAGAATGGTTCCGCCAGCCTTAATGTGAGGCTAACCAGCATCCAATAACAAGTTGCAGAGGGATACCATTGGGAGTGATGCAAGACAGGGAGAAAAGGGGAAGCAGAAAGGCAAGACTCTTAAAGCCAGGGGTAGAGCCGACATGGAGGGAAGCCCTCTGGAACAGCCACTGCCCCTGGGAAAACAAGGGAGCACCAGGAAATCTGGTGACTGTAAAACCCTGAGGTTAACCATAACAACCAAATATCCCAAATGCTGATTAACTCCTGGCGAAGTTGACTCAGACAGCTACAACCAAAGGCCTGGAGGAAGGAGAGTCATGCTCCTTTCCAGGCATAAAATCTATTTACCTCAGTGTCTACTATCCTACACAAGACGTCTCAATGTATTTGTAAGGGTTCTCCAGAGAAACAGAACCAATAGTCTGTGTGCATGTCTGTGTGTGTAGACAAAGAGAGAGATTTCTTTTTTTTTCCTTAAGATTTTATTTATTTGAGAGAGAGAGAGAGAGAAGAGCACGCATGAGCAGGGGGAGCAGCAGAGGGAGAGGGATGAGCAGTGTCCCCGCTGAGCAGGGAGCTCGATGTGGGGCTCGATCCCAGGACCCTGGGATCATGACCTGAGCTGAAGGCAGACACCTCACTGACTGAGCCACCCAGATGCCTCCGAGAGACAGGTTTCTTATAAGGAAATAGCTAATGCAATTATGGCGGCCGACAAGTCCCAATATCCTCAGGGTGAGTCAGCAAGCTGGAGACCCAGGAGAACTAATGCTGGGTTCCAGTCCCAAACCCTACAACCTCAAGACCCAAGAGCTGATGTTTCAGTCCTGGTTTGAAGAAACAACCACAAATTTTCCAAAATTAATGGCAAACACCAAACCCCAGATATAAGAATCTTAGAGAACACCACACGAGGTCGATACCAGAGGGGGGAAAGAAAATAAATAAATAAATAAATAAATAAATAAATAAATAAATAAAACTCATATGGATATATTCCGACTGCTTAAAACCAAAGACAAAGAAAATCTTAAAGACAGCCATAGAAAAAAGACATGTTATCCATAGGACAATAAAGATGAGAAATATAAAATGCTTCTTGTCAAAAACTATACAAGACAGAAGAAAATGAAGAGACATCTTTAAAGTGCTAGAAAAAATAAACCTTTATGCCATAATTCTAAACTTAATGAAGATACCTTTCAAAAATAAAGGACAAATCAAGACATTCTCATATAAACAAAATGAAGAAAATTCATTGCCAGGAGATCTGTCTTAAAGAACTGTGAAAGGGAGTTTTTTAAGAACCAATGGCAGCAGACAGAAATCTGTATATAAACAAATAAAGAACAATAGGAAATGCAGCAGATGAAGTAAAATGAATTTTCTTTGCTTATTTGAACGGTCTTAAAAGATAAGCGACCATTTAAAACAAAGATGGTAGCCGTGCATTGTGTCTTTATAGCATATAGAAACAAAACATACAACAATAGCACACAGAATGAGAGGAAAGAATTTGGAATACACAGTTCTAATGGTTAACACTGCATGTGAAGTATATAATATCATTGGAACATAGCCTCTGATTAATTAGAGATGTACATTGTAAATCCTAAGGCAACCACTAAAACAATTAATACAATTCAGGGTCCTTTTATAGTCTTCGATTTTGCTACAATAATAAAGTATTTAAATATCTGAGAATAAATTGATAACAGAATGCCTAATTTTTCTACCAGATATTTACTGCCTTTAGGTATTGTTTATGTGTATAAACTTAATTATATCTAACTCATGTAAATCCTTCCAATTAACATGTCTATACCCAACAATTAAGCACTTATTCAGTTATTATCTCAGAGGGATTGTTTTTTTACAAAGACTATAATTTCCTTGATATTAGGAGCTTGGCTTTGCTCTTTAAATCTTAAATCGACCAGAGTTCTCAGCACATGACATGTGTTAAGCCAAGTGTTACTTACAGACTAAAGCCTTGGTGGTAGATAGTGGGTTTTCTTAACTTTGCTCTCTCCATTCTTGGCTCTGCCTGGTTCTGGCCTCTCACCACCAGGACAGATGCCACCATAATGCAGTTTCATCTGTCCCTGGGCTATTCATAGTCCACCCTAAATGCAAGTTCAACTCATATTTCTGATCATAACTGTATCTTGCTTCTCAACGAAGAAGATAAGTTTTTGTTAATGTTATCCATCCACTTTGTTTCATTCTGAAGTCCTATCAGAGATCAATAAGACAAAACAGGACGTCCAGGGATGTTACAAACGTTCCGGCATACGAGTGGGAAGTTGGTTACATTGGAGGAGCCGCACAAGCTCTTTCATGTCTACAATCCTGAGATTTGCTTCTTGAATGTTCATCCAAAATGGCAGCCCATGTCATGAAGAAAATACTACTGTTGTAACTGAGACAATGAGCTCTTGACAAGGCCTACCCTTATAGCTAGGGGACTTGATTGATGGGTGAATTTTTAGTTATTTTTTGGTGGAGGGAGTCAAATCTACTCCATCCGATAGAGACGCATGACAAGTACTCAGTTTCTGAACCTCAGGCAGCCTAGCTACAATAGATGGAAACATGACTGGGAACCAGAGACAGAATAGAGAGTTTGGGGGCTAGGTTGATATATTTTATTATCTGATGTTAGAAAGAAATGGTAAGCAGAAACCAAAAGAGGCAGACTAAATTTTTCATTTGTCTATTGAATGCAGACAGTGGGACAAATAAATACCAATTTATGAAGGAAATACCATAGAAATACGAGAACTTACAGACATGCCCTTCTCTACCCTGGCTGTGAAACCACAAAATGAAAATGCACATTTACAGGAAAGAATAAAGAAGAAAAAAGAGTTATTTTTTTAGAGGAAAAAACTTTTTTTAATAATATGTTTATAGGTTAAAACATTTATCAGCTTCTGATATATTACTTTAATTGTAGTTACTTTAAGACCACGAGTTTCCAAATTACTCACATAAAACAGATCTTGTAAAATTTTCAAAAAAGGTAAAGCAGTTAAAACCCAAAAATGCATGTTTTTTAATATATTAATGCTCCATCCACTATGAATCTTATTATGTTTGACTTCTTAATGATAAGAAGATCAATTTCCTAAACTTGTTTTCTTTTTTACTGTGTGTTCCAAGATGATTCTAATGAGATATGTGAAAGATAAGGAGATAAAAATGTGTCAAAACTGAGAAAAATTACATTCTATGGTTATGCTAATTATCAATTCTCTAGCTACTATCTTTTTCACTCCTTTTTATTATCAATATTGCTTTGGCATTTTTTAGACACATAATGTCTTCATAAAAAAATAGAATTCTAATATAAGCTTCCACTGTTATCTGAAAGTAGAGCGTTCTATGAAACCTTTCTTATGCCAAAATGGCATAAAACGAAGAGTATTCCCTGCTTTTCAAAAATCCGAGTTACACCACCTGGCATTTTTGAAAGCCCCACATTAGTACCTGTTTTCGCTAACTGAAGGAAATCCAAAGAGAATTTTTGCTTTTGTGAAAAAAAGCCATTATCCTGCTAATGTCGGTACAATTACCCACTCTTTAGTCACACAACATTATAAAGAAGGCTGATTAATAAATTATTTTCTAATGCCTGGTATAAATCATTAGGACATTTTATATGCTTAAATGCGTAAAGAAATACTCTAGCTAGCTTCCATGGCTGGCCATTTCCCCACATGCAACACCTGCACGTAGCTTTGTCGAGGCTTGCCTGTACCCTAACTTTTGTTGGTATCAGTATGGATCAAAACCAAAATTTAAATCCCTATAAATTCCTGAGACTAGTAGAATCAAAACAAGAAGTGACAATTACATCTTCAAAGACCTTCCTGAAATACATTTTCTCAGAGATCTTCCTTTTACGAGATATATTTCATTCCTCTAGGCTCTTTCTTTGGTCATGGTTGTTTAGAAATTAGCTCTAATATTATTGTTACCTCACTGATCAGTAATGTGATTTGGGCCATTAGCAAAATCATAATTGTGGTATTATCTTTTAGTTCATCCGGCTATTCTTTATTAAATGCCTATGATACACGGGGTACTCCGTTAAGCAATGTGAATACAATGTTAATCAAATAAGACATAGTTTCAGGTTTCTCATAGTTTCTGGTCTTACACAGGATATGTGGTCAAAAAGACAATAATACTGAGGAAAAAATGTTAGTTTTATGATAGATAATGGAGCATATATCAGCAGGGACCTGATCTAGCCTAGGAGACCAAGGAAAACTTCTCAGACAATGTGGTATTTAAACCGACATATTAAGAATGAGTAGAACTTAGCTAGGTGAAGGAATCAGGGTGCAGAGGAGGGAAGAAAGCAGTACATTCTTGGCAATAGAAAACGTATTTTTGCAGTATCAGAGGCAATGTGAGTTAAGTAAACTAAAAAGGTAGGGGACATGAAAACAAGAGTCTGTAAGAATGAACCAAGACCAAACCATGTAGGGTCATGCAACTCATGCTAAAGATTGTTTTATGCTAAGTAAGAGTACTGTGTGGCTTCTTTCAGAAGGATGATATAATCAAATCTACATTTTCAAAAGATTATTCTCTGTGCATCAATTTTTCATATGTGAACGAGCTAATGTGGTCCCTTGTAGCTTTCAAATTCTGTGAGACACAAATTAGAAGTCTTGGCAGATTTGTTCAGCAACCTGTATATTTGAGTAATTGTCATTCCAAAAGACCATTGGCTTGGGTGACAAAATCCATTATCTGAGAAGGCCTATGGAGAACTGAGCCTGGGAAAAGACATGAGCTTATCTCCCACTTCCCTTGGGAGAGAGAGTGATGGTAGAACAGTGGACCTATCCAAAGCAAATTCTATACATTGTATCCCACCCTGTGCTCATTCATGTTTTGACACTGCGTACAGGACATACATGTTCTTTTTACCAAAAAGCAAGAGGTCGTGATTCTGGGTCTTTCGTACCAGTGAGATTATAAATGAAGATCATCATAATAATAATCATACTTGAATGCCATGTGCCAGGTCTTATTAATTATTTTTTGATAGTTGAACTTCGCAACAACTGTATGAGTTGTGTACTATTATTATTATGCCCATTTTAAGGATAGGAAACTCATACATAGAAAGTTATCTGTTGCCCCAGTTCATACGCTGTGAGGTTGAAGCAAGATCCACACCCCAGCATTCTTTAGTCCTCTGGAACTTTATGCTCTAGTGCATTCCTCACACGCACACCCTTGTCCCATGTAAGTCAAGTAATGTTTTGTGAGGTGAAGCAGACAGGAGTGCAAAGATGCCTCTGGAAGCATGGGGTCCACCAGGCCTTACATAAATGTACAGAAGTCGCTGTCTTTACCCTTGTGGTTCTGCTCCCACTTCTGCACCTCTGTGCTCATTATGAAAAAAGCACATTTGGGGGGCTGACTAGTATGTTACATTCCCAGTAATAAGATGATTTAAAATAATAAAGAACAAATTCAGGACACTTGGGTGGCTCAGTCCTTTGAGTGTCTGACTTTTGATTTCAGCTCAGGTCATGATCTCAGGGTCGTGCGACCGGGCCCCGCATTGCACTCCGTGCTGAGCACAGAGCCTGCTTAAGATTCTCTCTGTTCCTCTCTCTGACCCTCCTTCCCTGGTGGAAAAGAAAAGAAAAGAAAAGAAAAGAGAAGAGAAGAAAAGGGAAGAAAAGGGAAGAAAAGGGAAGAAAAGGGAAGGGAAGGGAAGGGAAGGGAAGGGAAGGGAAGGAAAGGAAAGGAAAGGAAAGGAAAGGAAAGGAAAGGAAAGGAAAGGAAAGGAAAGGAAAGGAAAGGAAAGGAAAAAGGATTTTACTTACCGTAAAATTCAGAATTTTATCCACTTAAATCATTTTCTTTTTTTCTTGAGGGAACTTCTCATCTTCTTCCTGATGCTGAAGCAATTTGTATCAGCTCAGGTTTCCCTGCAGGTGACAGGGTGGCATCTTGGCAGATAGATGGTGAGGAGGAAAAGAAATGCTCATTAAGAGGAAATTTTGTTACACGTGTCACACACATTTTTTCATGTCCACATGGAGAATCGTTAAGTCTGAGCAAGGATACTTTGCCTGCTTTATCTCGGTTTCCTCATCCATCCCTTCCTCTCTGAAAGCACAAGGCGGTGAGAAAGCAGGGATTTCACATGCACGTTAGCATGAATTAACTCACTGTTGCTTACAGGTAAAAAATACAATTTTGATAAGGGGAGAGAAAATGAAGACAAGGTAGAAAATTAGGGCAGTGAAAGCCAGAATCCTACAGCAATGAAATGCTTGACTTTGGGGATCACAGTCACCGCATTTCTGAACCTTTCTTTTTTCATTCACAAGTTAGGAAAAATAACAGCATCATCCCACAGGCAGTTTTCAGGACTATCTGAATACTAGATAGAAAACTGTTAAGGTAGTTCTGATAATACTATTAATATATGATCTTGTATTTTCTATATATTATTTTAAAATATTTAATATAGCTATGCATTTTATAATACAGAAGATAAAATTATAAAATTACAAAATATTTACAAAATTACTATTAAAAAAGTAATTGTCTAAATTAGGTAGCAAAATGTTATGGTATAAGATTTCTCTAAAGTTGGAACATAATTAATAATTATAATGTCTTGTACTCACTTCTTTTTTACCCGATTAAACCGTCACAGTTTAATCCATGATTTAATTAGCATTATGATAAAAATTAAGTAACGTGCAAGGTGTATAAAACAATAGATTGTATGTAGTAAATGCTTAATAAAAATGAACTCTTGAAAGACGGTTAGAACTGAGTGTGGGGAGTCTAGAGTCACTACTTCTAGTTCTATCACTTACTGGACGGATGACTTTGGCAAGTACTTAATCTCTCTGTTTCCTCAACTAAAGATTGGACAAAAATAGTAACTGTGTTCAAAAGGTTGTTTTGAGGATTAAATCTCTTACTATATGCAACTAATTATATAATTATATGTAGTCTAGCATATTGTAACGTCCAACATATTGTAATCACTTAATAAAGAGAGAGACAGAGCCACCTTATGTAAAATATCAAAGCTCGGTCTAGTGCTTTCCAAGGGTACAAATAAAAAATCTCACTTCCTCATTTTTTCCTATTCCCAACCCTCTTTTAAGACACAGAGGAAATAGCAGGTAATTAAAACCGTAGACATGTTTAGAAGGGTAAATCCAAGAGTCACTCTACCACATCCGATTCTCTCCTCATTGCCCACTGGTGGCTGCTTACCCATGCACATTCTTCCCGAACACTCTACCCCCTACACAGAGTGGGAAACAATGCCAATTTGCTTGGCAGAATGCCCTTCACCGCATTTACAATATGCTACCTAACCTTCATGAGGGTTCGAGCCAATCCAATTTTCTTTTTCTATTTGTTTAAACCAAGTAGCTCAGATACTTGACTTTGAGCTTTTATTTAGAAAAAAATAAATTATAAAACAAAAATTCTCACAGACAAAACTCTTTGGAGTTCAAATGCTTGAAAATACAACACTGTTGGTCTTTTCATTTTCAGTTCCTCCGGCAACCAGTGCACCATAAGGGTTCTCCAAATTCCTCAGTCCTGTTGCTCTGAGAGTGTGATTGGCCATTTTAAAGATCCTAAGAAAACAAAGGATTCTAGGTTTGATATGCATTTCAACTAATGAAATTTTCAGAAATAATACTGAAGAACATTTATACTTGTTAAGGTACTTACTGTCCCATTATTGAAGCATTTAAGCAGATGCCAGGTTACTCCTCCGAAAGAATGCAGGTAATCTGGTGGGCACCATTGCTCCGCCTGCCCAGTGTTCCTCCCCATTTCTTCTGTAAGATGCTTTCTCCACACTCCCAGCAGCTTTCCAATCGAAGCATTCGTGTTCTTATTTGACTCTGGACCTCTGGAAGCAGATATTGGTCTAGTAATGGGAAAATAAGTCAAAAGGGACCATTGGGGACTTTTCCTGATACTTTTCAAACTAAGTGAGAGAACACAAAGGTGTAGAGTTGAAAATCTGGGGCTGTCAAGCCAGATTCCCCGTGATCATGTCAATTCCTCCACTCGAAAGTTGAAAGTAATCAGAGAGGTGGAGGACAGAGGATTTTTAGGGCAGTGAAAATACTCTGTACACTACTATATTGATGAATATATATGTCATTATACATTTGTCCAAACCCATAGAATGACAACACATCAAGAGTGAAATGTAATATAAATTTACGAATTTTGAGTGATTATGATGTTCATCGTAGGTTCGTCAATGGCAATAAATGTACCACTGCGGTAGGGGATGGGGGGCAGGGGCCTTATCGTAAATCTCTATATCTTACCCTCAATTTTGCTGTTAACCTAAAACTGCTCTAAAAACATAAAGTCTTATTTTTTTTAATGTAAAAAAAATTAGATGCATTAATATATGATTACTATCTCTCAACTCCTCATCGGTCATGAATTTGTAGGGAACATATCTAAGTGATGAAGAGGGAAGGTCCCTGGTCCTTCAAGACTCTTTCTTTTTTTATTTTTATTGAATTGAGAGAGAGAGAGAGAGAGAAAGCATGTACAAGAGGGAGGAGAGGCAGAGGGAGAGGGAGAAGCAGACTCCTTACTGAGCAGGAAGCCTTATGTGGGGCTCAATCCCAGGACTCTGGGATCATGACCTGAGCTGAAGGCAGATGCTTAATTGACTGAGCCACCCAGGCGCTCCAATAGATGTCTTTATCTAGAGTTCATTCTCTCTCAACTTCTGGGTCTTATGTGCCATTTCAGATGGTATTAGCCTTTCATTTCATTTTGTTTATTTTTCCTTTCTGGAGAATACAACAAAAATTATATAAAGTTTAAAAGGAACAGGGAAACTGGGCTTGTTGATCCTGAAATAATAGTTTAATAAATGGTCCTTAAGTTTATCTATCTATCTATCTATCTATCTATCTATCTATCTATCTATCATTATCTCTCTATATATTATCTAACACCTATCAATCAAGTGGGGTTAATTGCTCCCCAGATTAGGGGCACCTGGATGGCTCAATCAAATGACTATCTGCCTTCGGCTCAGGTCATGTTCCCAGGGTCCTGAGATCGAGCCCCGCTTCAGGCTCCCTGCTCAGCAAGGAGTCTGCTTATCCCTCACCCTCTGCCCCTCCTCCCCGCTTATGCTCTCTCTCTCTCAAATAAATAAATAAAATCTTTAAAAAAAATTGCTTCCCAGATTAAAGGGTAGGTATGGATTTAGTTAGATGCCAAGCAGTGAGTATAGAACAAGAGTAACCAAGGAAACTTCACGGACTTCCTCATGGAGAGATATTTTGTCACAGGTATAACTAAAACTTGTAAGAATCTATAGTAACTAGAAAGAAAGGGAATAAAGTGCTTTAGTTGAGAATAGATTTTCTCAACTTTTAAAAAACTTTCTCAGAATTGTAATTCTGATGGGGTTTATGTGTAAACAATCACTGGTTAATACATAAAATTATCTAGAGCTTTTCAAGTGTCCATAAACCTATATTAGCACGATGAAAATAAGGAGGAACTGAGTTTAAAAGATAAAGTCTCAAAATGTAGCACTACTACAGCGACCTCAGTGACCTTGAGCAAATCTCTTAACATCTGTAAGCCCATTTTACTCATCTCTGTGAGAAACTTACATGTTTATCATAATTTTATTATAAAAGCTAAGCAAGAAAATATGCAAAAAAAATAAACTACAAAGTACTTATGCAGAGAAAGATAACCACTGTATTCTTGAGTTTCATAGTTATGGAGGATGCCTAATGTATCTTTAGGACCTCAAAACCTAGTATAATGTTCCCCATTTCCCAGTAAGTAAAGTCTAAATTTCTTGATATTATGTTTTAAAAAGTCATGACCGTCTAGCCCTTGTTTATATCTCTTGCTACTTTCTTATCATATTGTTTAGTTGTAGTGATTGTGCCCTTTTGAGTTCATGAATTATTCCTCTAATAAATTGGGATCTTTCCACATGTTCTGCTCTGTCCCAGGAACTCTCCTTCCTTTGTTCTCTTGGTTATTCTTAACCTTCAGGCTCATTTTTTATACCATTTCTTTCAGAACACCTTCCATGGTCTCCCATAGATGGGGCTAGGTGCTTCTATGTGCTCTTGTGATGTTGTGTGTGTACTTGCTAACTGTACTTATGCAATGCCCCTAATTACTTGTTTTCCCTATTTTTTTTAATAAACTCTTTGAGAAGGAAGCCTCTGTCTTATTCAGCTTTGCATTCTCATTGCATAGCAAAGAGTCATAGAGCAGGTGCTCAAAAGATAGTTGTAGAATGAATTCTGGTGTATTGTAATTAGAACATTAAAAATGAAAGAATTTCTCATTTTATCTGATAGTGATCTGGTATTATTTAGGAACAAGTTTTTAACAAGTGTAAATGATTGGAGGATGTTTAGTCTTCTTAAAAGTTTGAATCTGAGTCAAGATGTGAATTTTAAAATATGATTTCTTGTCAACGTTATGACTATATTTGTAATATGACATTAAACTCAAAGTTTCTACTGCAAGGCCAAAATACAGCAGATATCAGATATCTCTGAGAGCGTACGACAGATTTCTCCTCCCAGAGAAATCTTTAAAGACGGAATTTGAGAACTAGTTGCAGGTCTCTAGGATCCATCATCTCATATTGAGCATCTTAAAGGGGCACAGAAGGAATCTGTGAGGAGGGTTCCTTAACAGAGAACCAATGGAGGACTGAGTCTGTTGCTAAGAAGTGCTCTCTTTCTCATTCTCCTCTCTCTCTCTCTCTCTCTCTCTCTCTTTCTCTCTCATACACCAACACCTGAGGGAGGGGTTGGCGGCTCAATCTTCTTCCTCTCCAGCCTAAAATTGAAAGGCTTCAATGACACCTGTCATAAAATGTAATATTTATATTAAGTTTAGAAAGCAGAGCAGATGAGTCCGATTCACTTGTGGGAAATTCAGAAGACAATAGAGAAGATCCAGCAGCTGCTGAGTGAAAGAGAAACAACTCAGCTGGTAATCCTGCACTCCCTGAGTTCACAAGGTAGAGGACGTGTGAGAATTTTCCATGGACCAGATGTGGGCTGTGAAGCCAAGAGAGCTAGTTAGGGTCCAGGCTTCTTCTCTTGCCTTCAAGAGGACTGCTTGAAAGGCAAGATGCCTCCAATAGGGAGGAATCTGTGTGGACTAGACTTCAAAAGGCAATCAGCATCCAGAGGAAAACGTATTGTCCACATCCAAAGGTCCAGGAGGGAAGCCACTAAACAACAAATGAAATCACCCCAGAGAATCACTCCCCAATACCTGACAGGTATTTCACAGAGAAATTTCAACAGATTGCCAAGTCAGCAAAAATATCTGGACACCTTTGCTTTTCTCTCCTCCAAACTCCAACCTCCATTTCAGGGTGAGGCGAGAGAGAAGAGAGGAAACGTAAAAAGCCAACCATATTCCCTTATACAAAGACAGGAGCTCTGCATCTGCTTCAAAACCCAACATGAACATATTTTGTAAAACAATAGGAAAGCACCAGCCTGCCAGAAAAAAGCATAGCTGATTTAAAGCATGAGAAACAGATTTATAAAGGAAATATAATCCACAAAAATTATAAATATATTTTAAACCTTTATTCTTTTATTTAGCTGTTTTTAATGGAATGACATCTTAAGGACAGAAAAGAAGTCTTTAATCCTAACTTCAGTTTGTAAACATATCTGATAAGTTAGATATGAAATACCAAGCTCCGCAGCATCTTTGATGAGATGGTGTGAGAACCATATGGCAAAGCTAGATTATCCCTCATCCCAAAGGGAGTTAAAAAATGTAAATGCTACTCCACAGCAACACAATCAAGTCCTCAAATTAAATCATTTTTATTCAATTCACTGAGAAAAATACAATTTTATCCAATTAGTAAGAAGGAAAAAAATAACTCACCATATATACCTCCTAAGACAGCTGACTCCAGACAGAAGGCAGATGTGGAACTCACGCTGATGGACAAGGAAGAGTAGCTCCCATGAGAACAAAGGAATAGGAATTGGTGAGAGAAAGGTGTAGACACAGATGGGGTTCGCTGGACTTTGAGTTTTCAAGCATACATGTTACAACAGCAATAACAGTGAAGGAACTAACTGCTTCATTTCACAGGTAAGGGAACGAGGGCCCAGGAAGATAAATTAATTTACTCATGGTCAAACAAAAACATGGTCAAATGTCAAAACTGGGACTCATGTCTAGGTCTTTTGATTGTAAATATCGAAGACATTCCTCTCCATTTCTCTGAGCCTTCTTTTTTTTTTTTTTAAGATTTATTTATCTATTTGTGAGAAAGAGAAAGAGAGAGGTGGGGGGAAGGGGCAGAGGGAGAGAGAGGGAATCTCGAGCAGACTCCCCACTGAGTATGGGGTCCTAGTCAGGATTCCTTGTGGAGCTCGATCTCATGACCCTGAGATCATGACCTGAGCTGAAACCAAGAGTCCCACACTTAACCTATTGAGCCACCCAGGCGCCCCACTGAGCCCGACTTCTAACGCGAGCACCAGTGTGATGTTCTTAGAGGACATCAGTTGCTCTTAGAGAAGAACATTAAAAATAAACCGTAGGAGAAGAATCCTAAAGGACAAGGGAGTAAGAAGATCAGTACTCACGAATAAATAGGAACAAAAATGTTTCCACCGTGAAAGATTTCATGTCTGCATGCCATAAATTTCAGGACTTTGAGAATAAGGAAATAACCAATAAAAGAATATAAGCCCTTACATGATTCAAGAAGGCTTCATTAGGCATGGAGGATTGGAGGTTGGGAAAAAGCCTATTAAAAGCTTTGAGCTACTTTGAAAGGGGGAATATTCTAAACATAATGAATTACTATAATTTCTTCTTTTTCTATAGAATCTAGGACCTATGTTTATTAGCTTGATTTCCATCGTAAGAATGAAAAAGAAATGACCACTTTTCCTCCCTCATGAGGTGTTTGCTGTAGGGAGAAAGACATCCCAACCCTTTCTGACTCTCTTTCTCTGGCCCTCCTTTCCTATTCATTTTGCTGCAAGAGACCATTAAGCCTAGCTGTGCACAGCAGTGAAAATGGAAATAGATGGTGAGCAATTTTATGGAGATGACAACGGGGTGAGACTTCACACCCCAGATTTTATGCGAACCTGTTAGCAAGAAAAGGATCTCCAGACCCAGAGGAGAGGATTTCAAGAGGCACCTCCTGCCTTGGCTTTGTCTCTCAGAGATTAATGGGGCAATGGGGTCGGGAATTCTCTCTGACAAAGGGTAAGCACTCCTAGACTGGCTGAGGCAAGATTCTAAGAGCCTCTCCATATACAACCTTTACATGAAGCACAATCTGAAAGTTCTCAGTGACTACGTTAGGTTAACGCTCTTGGAACATTAGGAGCAGAAAGAAATCGCAACTGGTTGCAGAATGCAAGTTATGAATGCTTGCTTGCTTCATTTTGCAGACTGCTGTTCTCTGCTTCATGGAGCAAGATTTCAAACCACTAAGAAACACCGTGGGCCGCCTATAGATTTACAGCCTGATTTGGATCATGTAAGACTTCTCAGGAAGGGAGTGGTGCCCTTATGTTTGAAGAAATTGCAATAGAATCAATACAACATTCCACTGAACTGTATGACATAGGGTGAGTCAACCAACAGCAAGGCCCTGAGCTCTTCAGTGGGGTAAACATCAGGGTAAAATGTCACAGTCCGAAGTTTAAAGCAGGTCAGACAAGAGGTGAAAGTCATGCTTATCATGATCGTGTTTCTGTGTGTGTGTGTGTGTGCGTGTGTGTGTGTAAAAGAAAACACAAACACATGTTACATTTAAGTAGTTAAGAATCATCACTAAATGAGCACCTTCCGTGTGGCTAATACCGTTGGGATGTCAGATCTAAGGCATGAGCAGTACGCCTCCAGCTCTTGAAATACGATCAGGACCCAGTTTCTGTGGATCCCTGGTGAATGCTTATATTGCGTGCATGGAAGTTTCCGTGATTTGTCCTGCATAACCCACCACCCAGACCTGCACGTACGCAGGCTAAAGCATGTTTTTTGTGAGACAGACTTGGGTTGCATGAGTGACCTGAGGAGCCTGGTTAGTGGACATTAGCTGGCCTCCAGGTCAGAACTGGCCCTTGTGGTCTGGACACCAAGAATTATAAAATTTGCCTTGAATCCCCTCTGGCTCCAGGCTGGGCTGCCCCCGGGAGGGAATCCAGGAGGGGAGGCAAGCACACCTAGCCCAGGTTCCTTGAAGATGGAAAGACATGATAACATGGGAATGCAGCTCGCTCCAAACTGCATGTAGGTGAACACGTGTTTAACTTCCTACCTCTGGACCCTTTCATTTGCCCAATAAATACAGCTCCGATGGGGATGATCAGCTGGAAGTCTCACCTGCAGGGAGAACGCTCTGTCCAGTCCTCTCCATCAGGACTCCAGCCCAGCTGTCTCCATGGGGCTTTCCCGGCTGAAGAGGTTGGATGTTGTAAGTACCCAATATGATGTAATTTTGTCTTATTCTCCTTTACTGCTTAATATTGCATTCATCTATGCACAGATTTCCCTTTTCTTCTATTTCCACTAGGTTTTTCCTTTATAATATCAATGAAGTGTTTTTCCCCTTCAAAACCAAAAACAAGACAGTTGTGAATCTTTTCTTTAGAACAATGCCGGAAACTCATAATGTAGATAATAATTACAAATTAATCTGGTTTGACACAAGAGGTAAAATCTGTTTACCCTGCTGCTCTTTTTCATCATGTTTGTATATGATATACAAGGATATTGAACTATCTTTCAAGGCAAAATTGGCATAAAATAATATAAGGTGAGTTGAGTAACGAAATGAGCACTGCACAAGGAGACTAGTGGTTTAAGTCCATCTCTGCCTATAGAGCCCTGGGCAAAAGGGCTCTCCTTCACCTATAAAATCAATAACATGCTGATGCTTGCTCTACCTACTTCACTGTATTTTTAGGAAGATCCTGGAAGCAATAGGCCAGCTAGATTGCATGGGAGGCCAGGAGGCTTGGTAAGGTACTCTAGCAATGATAGGGCATGTGGTAATAAGAGGCTGGTTCAGGGCTCAAAAGATGTGAACAGAAAAGGACCTTACAGTTGAGTGATAGTTTTTTTTTTTAATGTTTTACTTTTAATTATGAAATAATGAAAACATACAGAAAAATATGAAAAAGAATATAACCAACACCTGTGAGTCTTACCAACAAGAGAAATTTAAATATCAAAATTGTGTCACACTTGCTTAAGAATTCTTATGGAAAGGATGGAAGAGAAAGCAGAAGGGAGAGAAAGAAGATAAAAGAACAGAGAACTTTCCACCTACAAAAAACATGTCTCATTATTCTTCATTTTCTCTTCAGACATCACTACTTTTCTCTCATTCAAATGTACTATTTCCCTGAATTTTTATAACTATATTCATTGATAAGACCAACTTCTTGCCTTATAAATGGTATCCTACTCCACCTATCTTTTAGTGACTTCCTTTTTTACCCAGTATTATGTTTTTATATTTTTTCAATGCATGTAAATACCTGAACTATTTTTAAATGTATTTTTAAATGTCATCCATTGTGTGAATATAGCATTACCTTTCTGTGGGACATTTACATTGTTCCCACATTATTACCATTACTGAGATTGCCATAGTATCCATCCTTCTCCATGGAACTTATGAAAAGGTAGCCACTCTCCAGGGTAGAACTTCATAGCTAAAAAGAGCGTGTCTTTCTTTCTTTTTTTTTTTAAAGATTTTATTTATTTATTTGAGAGCAAGAGACAGCCAGCGAGAGAGGGAACACAAGCAGGGGGAGCAGGAGAGGAAGAAGCAGGTTCCCAGCGGAGGAGCCTGATGTGGGGCTCGATCCCAGAATGCCGGGATCACGCCCTGAGCCAAAGGCAGATGCTTAATGGCTGCGCCACCCAGGCGCCCCAAGAGCGTGTCTTTCTTATTGTACCCACTAGCACCCACACACAATGAATGGCTCTTTTCTTCCCACATCTTTGCAATCACTTGGTTTTATTGGGTGTACTAAAGTTTGTCAATCTGTGAAATGGTGTCTTATTGCTGTTTTAATTTTAATTTCCCTTATTATTAATATGGCCAAGCATTTCTTTCATCTAATTATGGAGATTTCCAGTTCCTTCTCTGAGAATTGCATGTTTATATTACTTGTCCATTTGTGAATCAGGCTGTATGTGTTCTTTATATATTCAGGTATTAATCCTTATTTGGATTTTCAGGTTCAATTTTTTTAAGTGAGTGCTAATTTTATTGTATTGGGGTGAGAGAAGGTCAACTGTGGTTCTTAAATTTCTTCGTGGTTCTGTTTTGCGCTCCATTACACAGACAATTCTTACAACAGTCTTGAAAATGTTCATTACATTCATTAACATCGTGTGCATGACATTAAACTCTGCACTATGCACGGACACTATGTATGTTTGTTAGAGCCAGGTTTTTCTGTGTTATTTAAATCATCTATTTAGCCTGAATACTTCCACCGCTCAATTTTTTTGAGAGAAGTATGTTAAAATTTTAAAAACCATATTTGTTGATTAGTCAGTTTCTCATCGAAACTCTGTCAATTTTTGCTTGACACGTGTTGAAGCTATATTGTTAGATCTCTACTGTTAAGATTTGGGTTATTTCTAAGCATTTACTATTATCAATCATGCAACACTTAATATTTTTACACCCAAATTCCCAGACACACATGTATGTATGTCAGTACGGTTAAATCCTAGGAGGAACTAGATCAAAGCTTACGTGTGCATTTTTCATAATCAGAGAGATTTTACCAAGTAATTCTTCCTACAGTTTAAACTGAAGAAACTGATTGGGGAAAAAAAGTGCCTCATTAGAGCTGAATAAATTTTGAGTTAATAATGACTACCATTGGCGAATAAGGACATTAGTCAAACTTGGTGAAATCTTTAAAAAGTTATACCTTCCACTTTTTCAACTCCAGCTCTCTTCTCTGCATCTTGATAAGGTGGCTGCCTTTGCTACAGAATCTTAAAATAAATCCATTTCCATTTTCAGAAAACTTTGATTTTGTTCTAATACCTATATATATTTTCTCACCTGTTTCTTTGGCATTCGTGGGTGTCACTGTTATATACTTGGATGAAAAGACAGAACAGTCACATCCGCTATCTCGCGAATCAGAGTATACTTCTCGAAATGAGAGCATTAGAGATAAGCTGCTCTTGCTTTGCCAGCCACTATGAAAAACACATAACAAAAAAGGATCCCAGAGTCTTTGAAGAATATTCTTGATAAATTTTGCAAGTTCCAATTTTCATCTTCTTGAAAAATATTATGATGTTCCCTCTGAATCACCAGTGTAAGTTGTTACCAGTAAAATTAAGCAGCCATTTTGTCTACTTGAGGCCAAAAGTTAAAATGCAGGCATCCAAACTTTGCAGAATAATTTAGTTTTTCTTGAGAGTACATGCAGCTGATTTTCTTCCCTTAAAAACGGGGTGCAAAAGTGTAGAGAAAATATCATTGGTTTATTAATACATGAGACTCACCTTCAGGGAAAATTATTCCTTCTGAGGGAGGCTTCCATGGATTGAGGAGAAGAGGCAGGAAGTCAAACTGAGAGTGCTAGAATCCTGACTCAAGACTTAAAATGTGTGTGCCCTTAAACAATTCATTTCCCTCTGCTTTGGTTCTATCCCTACAAAATGGGGATCATCAGCTTACCTCAAAGGGCAGTGTGTGATACAAAGCATCTTACAGAGAGCTCATATAAAGCTCAGGGAATTTGGTTTTGTTGCTGTTGGTCGTGGAAAAGCAGCAACAATAGTGGTGGTGGTATAGCGATTGTTGCGACCCCATCTCATTTAGTGGATTTGATGGACAGAGATGGAATGACTACCCAGCTTTAACAGAAGTAGGAAGTGAAATCCGGAAACATTAAGTCATAGGCCTAAAACCACAACCCTATTTTTTTGGTAGGCAGACCTGGAAGCTCTAACCGGTGTGCTGACTGATACTTAAGATAGAAATAGTTGAACAAAATTCACTTGATTGGATGACTTAAGTTGGATAAATTCATGTCTTACTGGTAGAGATTCTAATGGCAAGAGAAATGTGAAATTTTTATGATTTTTAATGACATAGTAAAAAATACATACACACACACACACATAATCTTGACTACATCACTGAACTGCTCTGAGCCTCAAATTTCATACTCGTAAAATGAAGATAATACCTTTACAAAAGCCATGCTCCTTGTGAAGACCTATGTGAGCCCTAGAATTCTAGCACAGTACCTAGAACAGGGCAGGCATCATCTTAAAGAGAGCACTTACAGAAACAGTTAATGGTGGCAGTCACAGTTGCTTGGTGATGGAAACCAGAAGTACAGTCTCATAAGCAGGAAGCTATGGAGAGGGCTGGGAGTAAAGGGGCAGCCAGTTACACACCAGCGGTGAACACGGAGCCACACTCCAGAGCCATCACTGGGTGCTGTCTCTGAAGTGCCATGCAAGCTTCTTTGCTCTTTTCTCGAAGCCCTGCTCTATCCTGTCAATCCTTGATGCCTCTTGGATGAATGACAGCTCTTCTTAACTCCAGTAATTTTTTTCCTAAAATAATATTATACTTGTTTCCTGCTCTCTATCCAATGTTGGTTAAGCAGAGTGAAGGAAAGTGAAGCGAAGAGCCACAGGTCTTTGCTTGTCTCCTGGACTTTGCAGTGTAGTAATCTCAAAAGCATGTGTCTTCTTTCCTTTGCCAGCTGGAGCTCCTGTACTCTGCTCTGACTTGCTAATTCCTAGGTATCCTTTAAGAATCATCTTAGGAACAAATTCTTCCACAAACTTTTCTTGATGCCTTACTCCTCCTCTTCTGTCCCAAGTGAGGCACTGTGATGGTTAGTTTCACATGTCAATTTGACATGGCCACAGCCCTCTGTTATTTGATCAAACACTATTCTCAAGTGTCACTCTGAAGGTATTTCACAGATGTGATTCAAGTCCATAATCAGGGTGCCTGGGTGGCTTGGTCAGTTAAGCGTCTGCCTTCGGCTCAGATCATGATCCCAGGGTCATGGGATCGAGTCCCATGTTAGACTCCCTGCGGAGCTTCTCCATTGGCCCCTCCCCCCACTCGTTCTCTCAATGTCTCTCTCTCAAATAAATAAATAAAATCTTTAAAAATAAATAAAGTCCATAGTCAGATGACCTTAAGTGAGAAAGATATTCTAGATCATCTGGATAGGCCTGGTTCAACTAATTAAAAGGCCTTAGCAGCATAGCTGGGACTTCCCTGTGAAAGAAATTCCACCTGTGGACAGCAGTGTCAGCCGGTGCCTGAGAGTTCCAGCCAGCGCCTCCTGAGGGCCCACGCTATAGGCTGCAGATGTCCAGTGAGTCCTGACAATCATGCAAGCCAATTCCTTGCAATACATACAAACACACATATATATTAAAATACATACAAACGTGCATACATATATATGTCAGTGAATCAATGGATGTATCAATGAACTCAACAATCCGTGAGTCAATGAATATTAATGCTTCTCTGGTTGAACCCTGACTGATAGAGACATCACTGGGTAAGTTATTTCTAACACAACACTTAGTACTCTCTAATTATAATTCTCTCTAGCATATTACTTTTTGGATGCCCAATAGATAAACTCTCTTTGATAAGAGAACACCCGCCACATAGTAAACCCTCAATATGGGTTTGTCTAACTAAATTAATTGTTATGATTAAATGTCCTTTCATAACCAAGCCTTCAAGTATCAGAGTTAGGTAAACCTAAATTTGGGCTCTGCCTCTCACTAACAGTGAGGCTCTGGGCAAGTCGTCGAATGCTTTTAAGTTTTAGTCTCCTGTCTCAGTCAGCTCAGGCTGATATAACAAAAAACACCACAGGTTGAGTTGCTGAAGTAGCAAGCATTTATTTCTCCCTGTCCTGGAGGTTGGGAAGTCCAAGATCAAGGTGCTGGGAAATTCGGTGTCTGAGGAGAGCCCGATTATTAGATCATGGATGTCCGTCTTCCTGTTGTGTCCTCACATGACAGGAAGAGGAAGGGAGCTCTCCGGGGCTTCTTGTATGGGGGCCCTAATCCCATTCATGAGAAGTCCACCCTCATGACCAAATCACCTCCCAAAGGCCCCACCTCCTAATAATATCATCACCCTGGGGGTTAGGATTTCAACATAGGACTTTTGGAGGATGTAAACATTTAGTTCTTGGCATTCATCTCTCTTTCTGCAACAGGGTAATGATAATAGCGGCTACTACATAGGGTTGTTTCAGATGATAGAGAAGTACGTAAGAATCCCTTAGCATCCTGTCACATATTAAGAACTTAATAAATACTTTTTATTTTTATTTTTATTATCATTTGAAATTTAGAATAGCTGTTTACAGGCTTCTCTTGAGAAATATCCAATTAAATATCCAAAACCAATTTGTCTTCATAAATCTGCCTCATTCCTGATGCTGGGACACCTTCGGAAGTAGCAGCTGAGCTCGGCTGTGGCGTCTGCTGGCCTCAAGCTCTGAAATGGACAACTGATAACTAGGTGCTGATCTCTCCTCCAGAACTTTCTCACATATAGATGCATAGGGAACCCAACGAAATCTCAAATCAATATCTTTGACTTTTTATAAAAATACCAAATTCCTACAAGATTATGCAATGCCTTGCTCACTTTTTTCTGAAAAAGCCAGAAAGGATAAAACACCACCACCAAGGGTACCCATATCTATGTGGCCCTATCCCATATTAATATAAGTTATCTTCCCGGATCCTCATAGCAATCCTATAAAGCATCTAGAGCATTTGCAGTCTCCCTTAGGCAGTTCATGAAACACATTATTTGTGTATTGACCTATCAACTGTGTAAAGGACTTTAGAATCCCCATAGCCTGGGTAAAACATAGGGACACCTCCCACTTATAAATTTTGTTTGCTAGTGTCTCTGCCCTGGGAACCTAGATCTTATGTTATCTGGGAGCTCAAAAATACAGGGACGAAATATTTCCCTATTTTTTTTCAAGTCCCAACTCTGAATTATGAGCTGCACATTGTTGTACAATCCACTTAACACTTTCTGAGCCTCCATTTTTTTGACCATAAAGTTGGAGATAATACCTCTTATACCTCTTTATAAGATTGTGAGAATTACTAGTAACCTCACAGAAAATAGCTCATAGAACCCTGTCAAGAAATGTTAGCTACATCCTTTTCTTCCAAGAGGCTACTGTATGATGTAAGGACAATAGACTGACCAAAATGCTTAGTTCCCCAACCACGTTCGATAAGGATATGCAGGCATATCAAGCAAAATAGCCAACAGCAAATGAAGAAAGATTGTTGGCAATCTTCTATATTCATGCTATAAAAAGGGCATAGTTACTTTTTTACTTCACTGACTTTCATCTATGATTAAGGAAAACAAAATATACTTCTGTTTTACTTTCATCAAAATATCAGTGCCTACTCATGTGGTCTGTATGCTGCTGAACAGGGAGGGTCATCTTTCAGGAATATTATTAAGAAGAGTTCTAAAATAATAGCAAAAATAATCAGGTTTCCAAATTTTACTTATCCCCTCCCTCTCCTAAATTATAATCCTTTTTCTGAAAGGATGAATGCTCTGATACATTATATGTAGACAGATAAAAATATGTAACCCTTTCCTGCTTAACAGTATGACCAACACTGTCCCTTGCTGATTTCCTTTCTATCTTATATCCAACCCGAAATCTGAGCTCCAAATGACCTAATAAAAATGATTTAAAATATAAGTTAATGTTATTTATTTCCCAGAACCAACAGCATATTTTATGTCTTTCAGCTGGTATAACATATCAAAAATTCTGATAATATTCTTAGGATCCTAAAACATCTTTATGAGATAGAATATTGAGCACTTTTATTGGTCATTATCTCTGAGGCACTTCGGTTTTGTCTCATTTCAGAAAGAACAAAGAACTCACATAAGGACTCCCAGACAGAAGCTGTTAGTTCTTTCAGCTCCAAAAAGAGAAGTTAGCACCCTGACATTAAAGCTACCAACTCTGAATACTTCTGTGATTACCAGAAGCTCCAGCATCCCATCCTTCTGTTCCTTATTTTTACCCTTACCCTAATCTTCACACTTGTCCATGTATTCCACTAATTAACCTAATGCCCCCATCTCCCACATCCTTCCACTGTGCCCTCTGATAAGTGCAGACTATCTTATAAAAAATTAAAATTAAAAAACTTCTGTGTCTTTAAATTCTTGAAAGTTTCTATTAACTTTTCTTTTTTCTTTTTACTGGACTCAGTGTGGGCCATTCCATGTAGATACTACTTGCCCTGAGCTCTTCTTACCTTTCTTAAGTAGAAAATAACTTTTTTGTCTCCCATCCCCCAAATACCTCAAAGCTAAGAACTAGAGTACCCCTTTGCCCCATTTTCATTTTCCAAGTCATTTATTATCCTTTTCCCACAAAAAATCTTAGCTCTTAGATTTTGAGGTTGTATCACTGAACTTTTTTTTTAATGTCATTTCCTCACCTCCTGATATTCCTCTATATCTTTTTTTTTAAGATTTTATTTATTTATTTGAGAGAGAGAGAGCACAAGCTGGGGGGAGGAGCAGAGGGAGAGAGAGAAACAGACTCTCCACTGAGTGGGGAGCCCGACTCAGGGCAGGATCCCAGGACCCTGGGATCATGACCTGAGTTGAAGGCAGACTCTTAACTGACTGAGCCACCTGGTGCCCCGGTATCTTTTTTTTTTTTTAAGATTTTATTTATTTGTCTATTTATTAGAGAGGGAGAACATGTACCAGCAGGGGGACGGGCAAAGGGAAGGGAGAGGAAGAGGAAAAGAATCCTAAGCAGACTCCACATTCAGTCCAGGGCCCTAGGTGGGGCTCAATCTCAGGACCCTGAGATCAAGACCTGAGCCAAAACCAAGGGTCAGAAGCTCAATGGACTGAGCCACTCAGGCACCCCTCCTCTCATTTCTTTTTTTTTTTTCTTTCTTTTTTTTTTTTTTAAGATTTTATTTATTTATTTGACGGAGATAGAGACAGCCAGCGAGTGAGGGAACACAAGCAGGGGGAGTGGGAGAGGAAGAAGCAAGCTCATAGCAGAGGAGTCTGATGTGGGGCTCGATCCCATAACACCGGGATCACGCCCTGAGCCGAAGGCAGACGCTTAACCGCTGTGCCACCCAGGTGCCCCTCTCACTTCTTTTACGATATTAAGGTGCTCATGATATCTGTCTCCACCTCTTATCTGATCACCATCCCTGAAGATACTTGAGATGCTTTGGATAATTCATCCCTGACTCTGATCGCTCTTTTCCTTCGCTTTATGGTTATCTTTGCTTCCATCCCAATTCAGCCTTCAATTACCATCATTACTGTTATCCTCAGTATTTGTACCTTCTATAAATTCCAGCTGATTCTAGAAATTCTACTCAAAACCTTTACGTTTCCATATGTTTTTTTTTTACTAGGCAGTTATTAATTCTAACTTTATTAAGGTATAATTTTATACATCACAGTACATAGATCTTAAGTATTTAGGTCAACAAGTTAAGAAAAATGAATATTTTTTTCCCCACTTGGCCATCATTTTTTCTGGTTTTTAAGTAATTCTAATTTAATTTACTGTCTGGTTTGATTTCCCTACCTTAAAGTCCTGTATTACATTCTCAATACTTTATTGTTTTGTCTTTCATATATAAGTTTTTAATCTACTTGGCACTGACTTTTGTGCATGAAACACAATTCTCACAGCATAAATTGTTTTATAGTGCTGTAATTATCTTTTTATTGGGGTAAAATACACATCATGTAAAATTTGCCATTTTAACCATTTTTAAGCGTTCAGTTCAGTGGCATTAAGTACATTTACTCTGCTGTGCAACCATCACTAGTATCCAGCTCCAGAACTTCTACATCTTCCCAAACTGAAACTGTACTCAGTGAACACTACCTTCCGTGTTCTCCTCCCACCAGCCCCGGGCAACCACACTCTAATTTCTGTCTATGTGAAATCGATTACTCTAAGTATTCCATTTGCACAGAATCATATAACATTTGTCCTTTTGTGTCTGGCTTATTTCACTTAGCATTGTGTATTCAAGGTTCATTTGTGCAGTAGGTTGTGTCAAAAATTTTCTTCCTTAAGGCTGAGTAACATTCCATGGTATTTTTATACTCCATTTTATTTATCCATTCATCCGCCAATGTCATTTGGGTTTTTTTTCCTACTTTTTGACTACCGTGAACAATGCTGCTATGAACATGGATGTGCAAGTATCATTACCTTTTGTTACTCACTAGTATACATGTATGGGTGTGATTCTAGATGTCAACCCTTTTTTTCTCCTCAAGATTTTATTTATTTATTTGAGAGAGAGAGACACAGAGAGAGAGAGAGAGAGCATGAGCAGGGGTGGAGAACTTTAACTTCTTTTACTCTCCTATCTATCCATAAGCCATTGTTAACATGTATTTTATTTCTACATGTTTTGAAAATGCCAGTGATAATAATTACCATTACTGTTGTTGTTATAATTTATTCATAAATGCATTTAGAATTTGTCCATGTATTTAACTTTTATCATTTCTTTACTGTTGCATGCAGTTCGGATCTTCTACATAAGATTATATTTCTTTTCTCTCAAGTTCAGCCCTAGCATTTCTTTTAGTATGGTCTGTGGGTATCAAGGACTACTTTATTTATGTTATGCTGTTGTTCTTGCTGCTTTATTGTGTGTGTGTGTGTGTGTGTGTGTGTATTTGCCCACTCATTTTACATGTCTTTATTATGTTTATTTCTGAGTATACAAAGATAACTAATACAGACTTGAGTCTTGAATGAAGTAACAATTGGAAATCTTTGCAGTGGAAGCCAGATGCCTGGAGAAGCATCTGGGGTCTAAGAAACTATACGACACTGTGCAAGTAAGAAGGACTCTTCGCTGCCTGCTTGCACAAGTTACCTGACCTGCTCCTGATATCTGGAGCACATCATTGGGTGGGGTGGAATCTGCTGTTAAAAAGTCTGGGGAAAGGCAGTGCTAGGACACTGGGCTCCACCTCTCCCACTTCCCTCCCTATTTGACATCCTGGCTCAGGTTCCACTTGTACCCTTTGACTGGAGTCCAAGTCTGAGGGCAAAGAGCACACCAGGAGTGAATATATTGAGTGGAGGCTAAAGGGTGAGCTGCAGCATTTAATGTAACATGATTGTCCTGAAGACAAAGTTACATTAGATGAAACAGTAGAGATGACAGAAATATGGGAAGACCGATTCCAGGAGGGAAAAAAAAAAAAAAAAAAAAGAACAGAAAGTTGATTTGAGAAGCAGTAGTTATAGATTTTTCCACCTCTAGAAAAACATGATTCATTCTACATTTAACAAATGTGGATTAGCTCCTGCGTTATGCCCGGAAGTGCTACCGAGTGCTTGTGAGAACCAACATGGCCCCCTCTCTCACAGATAGACAGATATGAAACAGCTGGTTATACCCAATTTGTAAATAAATTCCAAACAATAAAAGTAGCTTGAAGAATTTCCTGATAAGCACCTTAAGGTTAAAAAAAACACTTTTTTTTCTATTCCAGATTCGTTACTGAGTATCTTTTTTTAAGCAACTTAGCAAGTATTAGATTATAAAAGATACAACAGATTTTTTAATTGTTATATATATCCATGCTTACTAAGTTGCCATCACAAATATCAGCCTAAAGTGTACAGGAATGTTAAAGTCAAAACTTCTCCCCAGACTAAAAGGACATTGGGGGCTACACTTTAAAATATACCTCTGTTATCAGTAAGTTTTATTGTCATTTGCTGTTTTATTACAAATAAGACAAAAATTAAATCCCTAAGGACAACCTTCCGCAAAGTATAAGTGAGAAAGAAACTGGTGTTTGATCCCTTGCAATAACACTGGATATTAACAAGAAACCAAAAATTAACTAAAGAAGTCTTTTTATAACCTGAAAATTTTGAAATAATTAAACAGAAAACACTGTTCACTTTTTAGTCAAAGGGGAATCTAAACCAAAATTTCAGAATTTCCACAAAATAACAATAATAACAATGTACCGCTGGAAAAGCTATCTTTGCATCTAAAACAATGCTCAGAGGAAATGCCTCAAAGTCTAATATTTCCATTAGTTAATAACATTAACTGTTCACTAATTATCCAATCCAAGAAGTTATAAATAAAAACTATATAAAACTAAGGAATAAAGAAAAGATTAATACAGATAAAATCAGAAATTGGCTTATTAGGGGAAGATCATTTGCTGAACTAATTAAGAAAAAAAGAAGAAACCTGATTATATAAATAAAAGGGTGACAAACTAAAAATTAAAAAAAAATAAAACATGAACCACTTTTTTAGAATACGTTTAAATAAATTTGTAGCTTTGAGTGAAATGGATAATTTTCTGGGAAAATACAAAACTTAATTTACATACATAATTAAATTTTACACCAAAAGAGAGACAAATTCAGAATAGAACACTTGATATAGGGAGGAAAGAAACAAAAAGTTGTTAAAGAAAAAAAATACTGATTCCCACTCAGAGAGAGAGAAGGAAGGAAGGAAAGAAGGAAGAAAGGGAGGGGAGGAGAAAGAAAAAGAGAGAAAATAAATTCAGACTTTCATGCAAGCATTCTATCAAACATTTAAAGAACAGATAGTTCCAATAGTAAATAAACTCTTCCCAAATATTAAAAAAAGTAAAAAAAAAAAATGCAGAAACCCAAATTATTTTCAGGAGGCAGAATAACATTGATTTTAAACTAAAAGACCGCACCAAATAAGAAAACTACAGAAAAATGTCATTTATAAATATCAAGATTAAAAATCCCAAATTAAATTTTTATCCACAGTATCTAGGAATATGTAAAAGAGTAAAAATAGATCCCACTAAGTATAGTTTGGGTGTAATCCAGTAATAAAGTATATTTCAATATTAATAAATCTGGTTCATTCATGTTAATAAATCTAAAGCAAAAACAAACCAAAAAAATCTCACCAACTTCAGAGACACTGGAAAGTAATTGGGAAATTTCAATAAATACCCAAGATTAAAAATTAGACAAACATTTCACTCAACCCTAATGTAAACACCATGCTTCATAAGGAAATACTTAGAATTCATTCACTTAAGACAGGAATGAATAAAAAATGTCCAATATTAGTAATTTTGTTTAACATCTACCATTATTTTTGAGAGACCAGTTATAAAATTAGATAAAAGATATAAATTCAATGGTAAAAAACAATGGGAAGGAAAAATTAAAATAACCAGTGTTTGTCAATGATATCATTGCATATGTTGAAAACACAAAAGAATAAGCTGAAAAACAATTGCAAGCACCAAAACTAAATTATTAAAGGTAAATGGAACCAAAACATCCAATTTATAAAAAGCTCCTACATTAATACCACACTATATATATTCTAATACAAAGTAAGTATTAGGGATGAAGTACCACTACTTAATGATTAAAGCATTCTAAATCTCTTGGTTTAAGTTCAACATTAAAGGTTAGAAGCTCTACATTCAAGACATTTTTGTAAAAATCTTTGGGTTGAAATTTTTGAAAGAAAAATTCATGTGATTGTTATAAATCTAAAAATCTCTAGCCCCTGCCTTTCCTTTTCTCTATTAAAACAACTGACTTCTTGAAGTGATGAGCAACACAAAGTTCTTTATGACCATAATTATCTTATTATTGCCCAACAATCCATAATTCTCACTTTCTCCTAGACTCACTCTTCTACATGTGTGTGTAAATCTAATCAACTTTGATACCAGGAAATTAGGAAAGACTTTAATAAAGTTCACTGATTATATTATAAATTCAGGAATGTGTGAATGAGGCAGCCTGAAAGGTTGATAGCCAACATATAATGGTGACCTGTCTTCTGTAGTTGATTCTAGATCCACGGTTCCATGTGACAAAGCCAGGTTAACTGATGTCCATGCTCAAATAATGAAGAACAGTTATATTTATGAAATATTTTAGAGCAGCTTGGACAGGATTAGAGAATAAACTTTAGATCATGGTGCCACATGAGATTTCAAAGACACCTCCTCTGAAGGTCAAGAATATGGGCTCAGAAGAGCCCTCAAATGAGTCAAAGGACAAAAGGCAGTGAGCAACCCTCAGGGTGTGTATCCACAGTAAGCACTGTTACTATGAATAATGCCTAACACTAAAAAATAAATAGGCACCAAGTAATTATTTATTTACAGTCAGAAGATAGAATTGACCATCTACTTAACTACTCTGGATGGACAATGTTTATAATTTCAGGAAAATAGGATATATTTGGACATAGTATTGAAAGTTATATTTATTTGTTGCTGATTTTTTCCCTAAGGACCTTAACAGAAATTTTACTAGAAAGAGAAAAACAGTCAAAAAATACAAAGAAATAGAAATCTGATAGTAACATATTTAGGAACACATCCAACCAATGACACTTCATCCTGAGGGCCTAAGTAATAGAGCATATCTAGCAGCTGTGTGTCTGATAGGTAATAACATAAGTAGTACAAACAAACCAACATTGTTTTATAAATCATTGCACTAAACACCAGAGAAGAAACACATTTTCCCAGTAGTCCAGGTTGAAGCAAAGTATTAATTAGTATTTGCAACTGACTACCAGGAGAATTTGAATATTCATTTCTGTATACAAGAAAAATTTGACAGAATTTAAGAGGAAGGGTGATATCTTTAACATGAGTGGAATTGGATTCTCAGAAGAAAATGAGAGGGAATGTGCTAGAAGCATTTTCAATGGTGACTGCCTGAGAACTTCCCAAAATGGATGAAAGACACTGTCTCACAGGTTCAAAACATCAGAAAAACCCTGAGCAGGATAAATACAAAAATAAGTTTAAATTAAAAAAAAAAAGAAAGAAAGAAAGAACAAGCATGTAGACATATCCCTCTCAAATTGCTACAAACCAAATACATTTTTTATCTTAATTGAGCAAAGGTAATAGACACATCACCTTTAAAGAAGCGAGAATAAGATTGATATTTCTTAACAGAAACTACAAAAGCCAACGGACATAGTAATGACATTTTCAAGGTTTTGAAATAAAAATAACTGTCATATTAGAATCTTATATCCTATAAAAATATCCATCAAAAAAATAAGGTGAGCTCAACATTTTCAGCTAAACAGAATGGCAGAACTACAAGAACAAGAAAGAGAATCTCCCAGGTTCAAGGAAAATGATGCCAGATGGATGCACAGAACTATTAAATAAAAGGGTAATGTTGGCAACTAGTAATCCTTCATAGAATTTAGATCTGGCCATTCATGGATGATATTTGATGGTTTCAAAACCACAATAGCCAAGGATTTCAACTTTCTTATGTATTTCATGTTAGCATATAGCTGGACCATTCTGGACTGTTCTTCCAAACAGCATGTGGTGTAAATGATGTTGGCTATTATATGATTTATTGTAACAAAAGCCTCCATTACTGTATAGGAATGCATCTTGGTCATCAAAATCAGCTTGGCTGCTGTCCCCACTCCTTCACCCCTCTTCCTGTGGCTGTTTCCTCTCCTACAGCATTGCGTTTTCCATGGAAGTTAGGGAGGCCCCCTGGCAATGCCTGCCAAAGATGCTGTATTTCTATCTGGATACTGTCAGTGATCCAAGAGTAGTGACCTCAGTCACGCCCAGTACAGGAGGACTTGCACTGTCATCTGGGTTCTGCTGCCTTCTCTGGTATGTGACTTCTGGAAAATCATTTCAGTCTCTGAGCTTCAAATTCCTTCCTCTGTAAATGGGGGTAATAAAGAAAGATATGGCACAAAATTGTTGTAAAGCACAGAGAAAGGGTTTGATCCTTAAACATGTCAAAGCTCTGGGTTCCAGATTTTGGACTTTCATCTCCTTCACATTTCACAAATGCTCAAAGAAATAAGAAAGGGCATTCTTGGATTGTCCCCTGTAAGGCCCACATTCCCTCCCCCACCAAAGGAGTTGATTATCAGAATGAAAAGAGGGCTATGTTTGGGGTGTTATGGCAGCAGAGAAATCCTGGGGAACTTGGAAGCATGACAAAGAACTTTCTAGGGTTCTCAGATGACTTCGAGGTTTGAATGAGAATGAATTGCTATGTTGCATCTGAAAGAAGAAAACTGAATGGAAATCAGATGTTCATTGATAACCACATGGCCTTAATGATCACATCAACTATCTCTACAAGCACCAACTAATGTAGGATTCACAGTAGAGGAGAACTTGGGAACTAGGGGGATGCCACATATATCACCCTAAAGAGGGGGACAGTACTTTGCCATATGAGAAGAGGGCTTTATATGTTCTGGAATAAAATGGAGCTTCTTTGGAATCTAGTTATCTACACACTTTTTTTATTTAAATGCTGTTTCTGATCATTCATGTAAAAGAATATGAAGTCTGACTCATCCCTAAATTCTATGGTCTTAGCTTTGAACTTCACCACTTGCCCATAACAGACTGGCCATACTGATAGCTTTTGGTAAAAGTTCTTTATTGTTGGCATTTTTTTTATATTTGGTCCTTCTATTTGGTAATTTTTAATTCCTGTAGTACTACAATATTTAATGTATTTCTAAAAATTATTATACCCTGGACTAAAATGAGTAGAGGATGGGAATTATTCTTCTGCATTATTGCCACCAACAAATATTTACTAAATACCCTTCTGGGCTGGAAACTGCAGTGAAAATGAAATACTATAAGATATTCTCCATGTGCTTCTTTGTTAGGAGAAAAAAGTTATATTCTCACATGTGCACCTTGATACAAGAAAATAAGCCCCCAGTGAGTAGAATAGATGAGTGGTTCCTGACTGATCATCAGAAGCATTGGGGGAGTTTAAAATTCAAAAGCCTGGTCCCAACCCCCAAAGACTTTGATCAGTAGGATTGTGCTGAATCTTAAGCACTGGGGTGTGTATATGATTTTAATAGAATTTTTGAATATATCACTTATACATACAACGTAAAATTTAAAAATTATAAAAGGATAATCAGATGAAAGTTTTTCTCACAACCTTTTTCCTTTGCTTTTCTTCTCAGAAGCAACCATTCTTACAAGTTTCTTAATCTTTCTGGTCTCTCTCTCTCTTTCTCTCTCTCACTACCTCCCTCTCTTTTAAAAAGCAAGCATTACATACACATTGTTCTGTATTTTGCTTTTATCACTTAATAGAACTTGAGATTGCTTTATATCCTCAGGGAGGAAAAAACCATCTAGACAAATGGTGTCAATATTGAGACCATTCCTTTTATGTCCAAGTACTGAGAAACAAATCACCATGCTGGAATGATTGCTCTTAAAATACCAGAAGTATCAAAGTATGTCAGTTTTTAAATTTTGACTGCAAATGACTTGTATAACTTAGAAGAGTCTTCAACAGCAACAACAAAATGTTATTGCCAATATGGGCATGACCATTCTGTCTTGGCTATGAGACTGGATATGAATATGACAGGAAGTAGTGAGTGGTCCTCCCCCAAAATGTGAAGTTATTTTCTACCTGTTTATTTCTTATAATTCCCATAAGGACCCTTTTGTTCATTGTAACTCTATTGTTTGCAACCAAAGCAGAAAGGATACAAAAATACATTTACATCAAGAGAAGAAAACCTGTAATATTTAAAATAGAATATAAAATGGAATAAAGCAATATTTAATTTGAAAATATTGGAAGATCATGGGCTCTTCTACATTGGAGACAGTGGTCAATGAAAACTGAATTTCATTCCTTTCTGCTTGGAACAATAGTTTTAAATTCCATTTCATCTGAGAGGCAATTGCTATTACCTTAGACTTTAGACCCAATTCTTACAGTAAAATGAAGAATTAGGAATCATATTAAGGGAATTGGCAGGAAATTCCACCCTAATTTATATAAACTTACCATCGGCATCCCAACTGACAGGGAAAATGGTGCAAATGCAATGCTTTTAATGAGGCAGGCATGTATACGACATGCAGAATAATTCATTTTTCTGCCAGAGCTTTAATTTTCTTTTCTATAAATTAGGAAAGTTGGACTAGATCAGAAAACTTTGGCTCATGCCCCAAATCCAGCCTGCCACCTGCATTTGTGCATTTGTATATAAAGTTTTATTGCAACACATCCACGTCCATTGGTTAGCATATTGTTTATGACTGTTTTTGTTCCACAACATCAAAGTTGAATAGTTGCCATGAGACTATATGGGTGCAAAGCCAAGAATATTTACAGAAGTTTACAAAGCCTTGGACTTGATAATAATGACTAACGAACTTCACGTTGTTGGAGCACCTACTCTACGTGAACAACTTCATATGTTTTACTTCATTTTAATAAAGATTGTCAAAATGTTTAAAATGGGTACTGAACTTTGAGTTGTCCCTAAATCAAACTCAGATTTCATTACTTTTAAGTCCTCTTTCTTAAACAATAAAGGCCCATCTAGTTCTAAAGACTAGATATTTTTGTGGAATGTATACAGCACATAGGAGAAGATGTGAGAGTCTTGAGAAGTAAAATACAGATTTATTAAATAGGCTATTTGAGGACAGGCATGATGTCTTCCTTTTTGTTTCACTAGTAACTATCACAGAACTGTTATATAGTTAGCATGTACTAAAAATCGTATGAATGCATCCACTCGGAGGGTTTAAAGAAACTTAATACTATATAAGATGGGGTAAGGCAACACATGAGCATGAGAGAAGTCAGGGAATACTCCTCTAAATGACACAAGAAAAGTAAAATGTGCTATTCCAGGCAGGAACAATCAAAGTTGAAACTCTTCATAATGTCTGTGAGTGCGGGAACAGGTCGGAGTGGAATGAAGCTTGGACCTAGCTGCAGAAGATGTCTTCCAAAGCACAGCTTGTAATTCCAGTTTCTTCTCCAACACATGCAATACTTCCTGTCATAACTCTAAAAAGAGCAGGCAAAACAGGTTGTAACTCTTTCTGCATGTTTTCTCCTGTGAGATCTTCTAGACAAGGGGCTCACTCTCTCACTGGAAAATATCATGATTTATTCCTCTGGTCACACCCATTCAAAGCACTTGCTTGAATAATTTCTAACTTCCTGTAGTAAGTTTCTAGGAAACCTCAGAAAAGTTAGGTCCTAGCCAGAAAGAGTATTGAGTGATATTATATAAGTATCATGTGTTAGAGTGAGAGATCCCCAAAACAACTCAAAGAATCCAGGGATTGCCAGGATTGGTTCAATATTTCCTTTCATACATTCTCTAGTTTTACACAACTGTCACTTTTAAATTACTCATGAATGGAAGATGTTTGCCTGTCCCCATGTGTAACGGTCACTCTTTGGTGACTCAAAAACTGCTCACCCTTTAATCTTGACCCAACTTAGCTCAACTCTTTTATACTCAGGGGCATATGTTGTGACCATGTTGTTATGGAAAGCAGAGGTCACCTACTCTCCTCTGTCCAATCTCCAGAATTTTCCTTTATAACAACTAGCCCACATAGGAACAAAGGCCAGTGGTAACGTAACTGTGGTGAATCATGGAAGGAGGAATTACTGTTGAGGGCTCAGTCACCCAGTGATATCCCGGGATCATAAAGCCTACTGACTTCAAGATGGGATGGGCCATGCTTTTCAGCTATTATACATGTGGTCGGTGAGGATAGAAGCAAAGCAAACAAACAAATGGCAAGCAAACAAAAAACCAGAGCCGTGTAAATGACTGACTTCGGAAGCCAGAATACCAAGTGACAAACAATGACTTCCCACACGGTCATACACTTAAACGGGGATATGAAAGGTTTTCATTCCTAACATCCTGAGACAATGGATGTCTTGGATTTCATGAAATAAAGCACAGTCAGTTATGGTATATATGCTTGGATTAAAAATACATCTTATATTCAAAAAAGTTCTAAATTAGTTTTAAATCTTAGCATGTAACTGAAACATCTTCAAAATTGACTTCCTTTCTGATTGTCCCCTTAAACCTACATACCATCCTAGTATTTTCAGGGTCCTTAAAACAAGATGGCATTATCCAACCCCACATTAAATTTTGGGAACTGAGACCACCTGCATTCACACAGCTTTAACTGTTGGGATGGAGATCTGAAGCCACTTGTGTCCACATGACTTTCCTCTTTGTTCCAGGAGATTCTTGGCCAGGAAGATAAGACTGTAAACCAATAAATAACTTTACTATTGCCAAGAATTCCCTAAAAGCCAAAGCATTTGAGTGAATAGTTTGCTCATCTGGACAAACAGCGTTTGCTCTAGAAACAATGGGTGTGCACATGGCCAAACAGCTCACTTATCAAACATCTGTTTATTTATCAAAATTCCCTTCAAGACACTTGCTTCACTGTGCCCACCAAACCAAAAATACTACACCAAGAATTGTACCCGACCCCAATCAGATACACGCATTGAAAGACCTGCCTTAAAGCACTTGATCCCAGAGCCCAAATTCCTGCCAATGTCTACCCCTGACCTCTCCTTTCTGGGATACTACTAAGACTACCAAAGTCTTTCTCTATCTTACTGCAGTACGTTCAATGACCTTAGCTTTGTTTGAAGAACAGGTTATCCTGATGGTCTTTTGAGAAGTTGATAATCAATCTTCCTCATCTATATCAAACTGTCAGCTGCAATCTCTTCTGCTCTTTAAATGGATATACCCCAGTAATCAAGAGGAGAATATAGGGCAAACTCCTGAGGAAATACGCATGGAAACGTACACCACCCTCAAATCATTTTAAGATAGCTTGTCAAAAACAAATAATGCCACAGGTTTATCTATAATCTAAAAGAGTTTTGTTGCTACATATATTGCTTTATGTGTATATATAATATTATACATATACTATTACAATACTATATATACTAACAGTATAAATAATATAATACTATATATACTATTATAGATAAACATATGATTCATTATATACATTTAAAAGACTATGGTGAGATATTCTGATTCGTATTGCAGATTTTTTTTATTTTTTTTAATATTTATTTATTTATTTGAGAGAGAGAGAGAGAGGACAGGGAGGAGGAGGAGGAGAGGTGGGAGGATCAGAGGAAGAGGGAGAGAGATTGCTGAAGCAGACTCCCCATTGAGCACAAAGCCCCATGTGGGGCTCTATCCCAAGATCTATCCCTGAGATCGTGATCTGAGCTGAAGACAGAGCTTAACTGACTAAGCCACCCAGGCACCCCCCTGTTTGGAGTTCTTTAATGCAGTTATCTCCATTAGCTTAAGATTTTGTATTTTGTTTTGTTTTGTTTTACAGCATTTGTTTTTAGACAAAGAGCTGTGTGAGCCCCAAGTCCATATACTTTCTTCAATGTAGTCAACAAATATATATCTCATTCATTTTATGCTATTTATAACAACAGTCACCCAAAGGTTCACCCTTAACTATAATAAGGCAAACTTTTGAAAATCTACCTAAATTGCCTTGTTAGTGCCTAGGAAAATTATAAAGGTAAAATCATGCTAATGGAAGAAAATGCAAAGCTGTTTTTGATTAGAGAACTTGAGATTTACCCAGTCATCTGAGATAGAAGGTGATTCTTATAGTAAGTTTCCCCCTGAAATTCAGAGGTGAATATGATGACTTCTGAATTCTAAGAATCTTTGCTAAGGACTAAGTATGGTTGATCAGAAAAATGTAACAACCACAAAGAAACCTACACTGCAACTCTTTTCTCATAATCCTTTATTCTTTAGTACATATATATTGAACACTTACTGTTACTCTGGGACTAAAAAGCTGAACAAGAAAGGCATGGTCCTAAACATTCATGGAGCTTCTAGTATAATCAGATAAATAGGTCAAATTAAAGACTACAAAAAAGAATTGCAAATTATAACAAGAAGAATGGAGAGAAAATGCTTATACAGAGAAGAAAGGGGCCAGATGAACTTTTAGGTGATAACAGATGATCAGGAAAGTTCTCTTCCAGGAAGTGTAAAGCACTGAGAGAGAAATTAATCTAGCCATACAAACCATCCAGGCCACGTCACATGCAAATTGCTCACTGAGACAGGTGAAGGCGCAAAGTCACGAGTGAGGACTATTACTTAATTTGCTTATTTTTCCGTTTTTGGAAGTGGAAGAGAGAAGACTAGAAGGTACAAGCAGGTTCCTAAACACCACAAGTAAAACACCAAGATGACATGTCCCTCAACAAGAGAACCAGGAATGCCAGTATCAACAAAAGCTCTCTTAGCCTGCTTGTGCCTACAATATTAATAGATTACTATAATTCATTTCCAGTGGGCAACAGAGACCCAGACAATAGTCTAAGAGAAAATGCCCAGGGGTCCAGAGAGCATGTTTGGCCTTGAGGAATTGGATCTGGCTGACCAAGAGACATGGGACGTAAACTATTCCAATTTCACTCTACTCTCTCTGGCTGAAGTTTATTTTGGACTTTGCCCCTGATGTGGTTTATTATTTTCAATGTGCTCCATGCAAGAGTACAATATATTCCACAAACAGACAAAGCCTTGGTTTATTCCACAAAATAATTCTACTTCTTCAAGAGATTCTGAAACATTCTCAACTAATATAAAAAGAGCTTTGATATCTGGCACACTGCATTATGATCTAAACAGTTCATACTTCCAGTGTATAGACCTCTTCCTTTAGTAGAGAAAACATCAAATTTTCCTTTCTTTTTTATTAGGTCTAAAGTAGAAAATAAACACTTCTAAGGAATGTTTTTTATCTTCTTCAGTTTTTTTCTATGAATAATCTCTGCTTCTTCTTTCATAATTAAATAGAAAACACAGCACAAATATTTTCTATGAAGGCTCTGGATTCTTTTCACCAAAGATGCTCTGAACTTAACGTGTTTCAGAATGTTGAGGTACATAAACTAGGATCTCTGTTGACCATATCTTGTTCCCCTGGGATCAAAACTCAATGAAACTTTTATAAAACCTATTTGGGAAGATGGCATCTTGGTGTCCAATATCCAGCTGTAACAGATAGAAAGAATGCTAGATTCCCCATATACTCCCCATTTCCTTCCTCAAGGGTTAAACTTTGAAGAAGCATCATTAAATAGATACTGTTCTTTTAGGAATGATACTCTCAGCAAAGACTGGAAATAACTCCTTGAGAATGAAAACCAAGTGTCTCAGAGAATGCGAGAAGAGATATTGCAAAATTTGTCGGTGAAGCTAAAGTCAGCCTGTTCAATTGCTCAATCCTCTCCCGGCTGAAGATTATATAATATTACATATAATCATATATATATATACAATTATATATATATGAATATATATGTATCATATGATTATATACTATATATGATTATTGTGTTATTGATTATATGTATATGATATGCATATAGATTATATATGATTATATATTACATATATAAGATTATATAAAGAATATAATATATATGGAGAGAAAGAGAGAGACAGTCAGTTATGTGCTGAATTGTTTCCCCTTGAAATTCGTATCTTAGCAAGTGCCTTAGAA
This sequence comes from Ursus maritimus, assembly GCF_017311325.1. Lineage (NCBI taxonomy): Eukaryota > Metazoa > Chordata > Mammalia > Carnivora > Ursidae > Ursus > Ursus maritimus. The sequence goes on from NW_024426996.1 coordinate 60,891,074, forward strand.
TGTAGCTGTGTTTCGACATAAGGTTTTTAAAGAGGTAATTAAAGTTAAATAAGGTCATTGGGTTGCACCCTAATTCAATGTGGCTGATATCCTTGTGCAAAGAGGAGTATAGGACATAAACACAGAGGAAAGACAATATGACGACACAGGGAGAAGAAAGCCATCTGCAAGCCTAGGAGAGAAAAAGAAAAGAAACCAACCCAGCCAACAGTTTGATCTCAAACTTCTAGCCTCCAGAATTGTGAAAAAAATAAATTTCTATTGTTTAAGCATTAGTCTGTGGTAGTTGTTATGGCAATCTTAGAAGATTTTTATATACAGATATATAGACACAGTGGAAATATATATAAATCTATGTGGAAACAGAGATTGAGATAGAGATATAGAGATATAGGTATCTCCAATACAAATACAACCTACATAATATCTACAAATACTGTGTTTTTTTTAAGGATGATGGTGTTTGTGCAAAACTTAAGGGAGATATCAATTATGTTTACAGCAGCCCCTGTTACTTACAGCATATCTGGCAGATACTACTGAATTTTTAGATCTTTTTTAGTTTTTCTAGATACTGTTTGAAAATTGAATAGTTCTCTTTAATTCTTTTTTCTTTTTTGTTCATTTCTTAATATCCTATCTTATAACACTCAGATAAAGGAAACCCAGCTAACACTTTCAGCATTCTTCCTAGGAATATTCTTAGCAAACCCACCAGGTCAATAAGAATATTTTCTATTTTTTACATTCCTACAGGTGACAATATTTAAATTTTTTAAGTTTCTATATAACAAGGGTCTCATTTCCTTCAGGTTCCAATAACATTTTGCTCAGTCTTCACTGCATCCTCACCAACAGTTTTCTTGAGGCCTGTCAGGCTTCTGCTAACAAACTCCTCAAGACCTTCCAACTTCCACTACCATGAATCTCAACGCCATATGTCACGTTTTTGTTACAGCAGCATCACACTTCTGACACCAAATTTTGTCCCAGATGCTATTTCTGCATTAAAAACCATCTCAAAGTGTAGTGGAATAAAATAATTATTTCATTATGCTCACAGATTCTGTGGGTCAGTAACCCAACAGGGCACAGTGGGGATGACTTGTATCTCCAAGGTGTTTGGGGCCTCAGTGGAGAAGATCTGAATGGCAACAGACAATTCAAACAGCTGGGAGTTCTAATAACTGGGATTAAAGGATTCATATCCAGGATGCCTTAATCATTTATATCTGGCCCCTGAACTGGGATTATTTGAAGACTTAGCTGATCTCAGACTGTCATGTCAACTAGAACACCCGCACGCAACCTCTCCTTGTGGCTTGGGCTTCCCATGACATGGTGACTGGGATCCAAAAGAGAACATCTAAGAGAGACCTTCCAGATAAAGAATGTTCCATAAGAACCAGGTGGAAGTTTCATGGTCTTTTACGATCTCACCTTATTAGTCACATAGCATTATCCCTACTGTAATTCATTGGTCAAAGCATTCATGAACCCACTCAAATTCTAGCAAACAGAATAGAGACCACCCACTCAGTCTAGGAATGGCAAAAAATTGGGGTCATGTTTTAAAACTGCTACACGGTTTCTTAAATTCCTTATGCCACAAGTCATTTTTCTTACTAATATTTATACAATTAGAAATTTCTAAGATGGGGAATACATTTTTTAAAAAAACCTATTTATGAACAACTTGAAAATGTATCCAGATAATTTATAATGATCATTAGTTAGTTAAACCATGGATCAATGCCTGTTTTGCAGGTGAAAAAATAAAAGAAGCAAACTGAAGGGATTTATCCATGGTAGAATTCTGGGTTGTGAGAATAGAAAATAGATTCCTAATCTGCTCCTCCTCCAAGATGTCCAGAACTATGCTAAGTACTTTGACTAACCATACAACTAATATCTGGTTCAATGGACATTGTTTTAAAAAATCCTATAACTATTTTTTCCTTTTTGTAATAAATTATGCTAAATGAAATAAGTAAAACAGAGAAAGAAAGTTGTCATATGGTTTCATGCATAAGTGGAACTGAAGGAATAGTGCGGAGGACCACAGGGGAAGGGAGGGAAAACTGAATGGGAAGAAATTAGAGAGGGACACAAACCACGAGAGACTCTGGACTCTGGGAAACAAACTGAGGGTTATAGAAGAGAAGGGGGTGGGGAGATGGGGTAACCAGGTGATGGGTATTAAGGAGGGCACGTGTTGAGATGAGCCCTGGGTGTTATAGGCAATGAATGAATCATTGAACACTACAACAAGACTTATGATGTACTATATGTTGGCTAACTGAACATAATAAAAAAATTTTTTAAAAGTTATGACTTTGTAGCTTAAAAAAATTTAGTCATATGAAAAAATGTAGAAGCGTGGGCTTTCAGAGCAATTAGAACTGAGTGAAATCTACAAGTTACCCTTAAGCATGCTACACCATATTTTCCATCCTTACTACTTACTTCATCTGTAAAATGGGAATAATAATAACAATAAATAATTAAAAATAATAATAATACTTCCTCTATACTAGTGGTGTGGAAATTACAAATAATATATGTAAAATATTAAACAAAAAGTAAATTCTTGAGGAATAATTATTTTTATTCTTAGACCAAAAAAAATGCTCTAGGTCAGATTATTTCTTTTTCCTCTATGGTGCATGAAAATACCATCATTACCAAGTTCAGTTTATTCATTCCTTCATCTTTTATTCCTTTGCTATCATATAATACAGTGACTAAAGCATGGTTTTGGAATCAAACTGCCCAGGGATGACTCCTGGTTCTGGGCTCTAATATTCATAAACTGTGTGACAAGTTACTTAACACCACTGATTCGGATTCTTCATCAAAGTGTTATTACCTAAGAGTTAAGTAAAACCATGTCTTTAAACAGTGCACTATAATTTTTCAGTGGTTTATAACATTTATTGGCAAATGATAAAGACACCGTGGTACTCTTGTTGAAGATAAATAGACATGTCTGTCCTCTAAAAGACCCCTGCCCTCAAAGAACACAATCCCTGGGCATACATAAAGCAAGTTGGATAATTTGATTAAGACTAAAATGCACTTAGGGAAGAAATGGACAGTACATTTGGGAATGGGGGTACTAAAAAGGGCGCTGACTACTGGGTTTTGTCTTGGTTCTGCTGCTTACAGACTCCCCAATCCTAAGTAACTCACTCTACTACTCTGGGCCTCAGTTTCTTCATCAGTAAAATGGGTATCATAACATCACCATGTTTACCTCATCAAAAATTGTGAGGTTCAAATGAGATTGTGGATAGAAAGATAACTTGAAAACACTAAGTTGCTGTAGCGATAGAAATTATTCTTTTAAAAAATTATAGTTTGTGCGAAAATAGGGAAAACAAAGCTCACAAAGCAAATGCATTGTTTTTGGGCAAGATATTTACATTTTCTTCACAATAAGGTCTTATTTATAGCAAGAGCATTTTCACACCAGAGGGAGGATACTAATTAATTGTCTGCAAAAATAAAAGGGTAGCCTTTCCATTTTATTATAGAAACTCTGCAATTTAAACCTCCACAAGTAAATTTGTGTTAAATTCCTACCAGCATTGTGTTCTCTGATTTTCTGCTCACTGACTGTGGATTGTAGTTATTCGATTAAGATAAATGTGCAAATGCATATTGTTCAGAAATATTTTATGCTCATTAAGGCACGGTATGGTATGACTTTCATTTTCTTTTGGATATAGCTATTAAACTTGGATTACCCCTGGTGTTACTGAGAGGGAAGAGATTTTTTCTTAAATTTAAAAAGAGAGGCATATTAAGCTATAGGAAAACATAATAACATGTCCATGTAATAGCATTTTCCAAGTTCTTATCTTCCATTAATGTGGAATGAAATACACAATATTTCCTCATATAAAATTCACCCAGCATGTTATCTTTAAGCATGCTGCAAGTGTCTCCATAAGCACTAAATTCTCCAATTTTGAACAAATGTCATGATTCATAAATACATAGTCAAAATAATTATCTCAGCTTATATTTTGATAGATGATCATGTGCCAGGCACTGTGTTATTTACATGCCTTAACTCTTTGAATCCTCAAAACAAATCTAAAAGATACATAATATTAAGATTCTACTTCTACCAATCAAGAAATTAAGTGTAGAGTGTGTCTCTGTCAGGGTTCATCAGAGAAAACAAACAAAACTACTTCTTGTGTTTCTGGCAGAAATTTAAAAGAACAGCCTGCTAAATCATTCATATGTTAAAAAGGAAATCATAATGGACATTTTAAAAGGCTAACAGCAAACACTACATATTAAAATATGTGGAATGCATCAAATATAGTTGCTTGAAGGAATTTATAGTCTTAAATACTTATGTTAGAAATTTTAAAAGCCTCAAAATTGATGAGCTAAGTATTCACACTGAGACATTAGGTGGTCCACCCCAAACCACAGAATCAACCCAAATGAAATAGAAGGAAAGAGATAATAAAAATGAAAATAATAAATACAAATAATAAATATGATAATAAAATACCAAAAAACCCAGAAATTTATATTTTTAAAAAGAAAAGTTATATTTTCAACAAAGAAAAAGTTGGTTCTTTTAATAAAAATTACAGCAAAAGAAATTAACCCCTGTTAATTGCTTGAGAGAAGAAAAAAGTAGAAGCAATATTATGAATGAGATGGATATATAATCACAGAAAATATAAAGAATAAAAAGATGAAAGAATAGTATTACCAACTCTGCAATTTCTAGGAAAAAAGTGTAATTCATCAAGAAGAAATTAAAATCTTGACTAGCTGTAGAATAATGAAGCTGAAATAGAGGTCAAAAATCTTTCTTGAAACCTAACATCAGCCCTGTTGGTTTTAAAAGACAAGTTCTACCAAACTTTCAACAAATTTCTATACCTATATTCCTAAACAAAATTCTGTAGACAGAATTGGGTTTGAATTGAAGGATTACTTCCAATTCGAACTGTTAGCCCAATATAATGCTGATAATAAAATCAGACAAATCATTATGGACCTATTTCACTCATAAATATAGAATTAAAATTCCTAAGAAAACAAAAAAAGAAAAGAAAAGAAATCCAATAGTGCATTAAGAAGACAACACACTATTACCAAACTGGGTTTATTCCAGATATGCAGAAATAGTTTATATGATAAAATCCATTAGTGTAAGTTTCCACAGTAACAGACTAAGAGAGAATGCTATATAATCATCTCAATAGATGAAGAAACTTGATAGAATGCAAAACTTATTCATGGTAATAAGCTCTTAGTAAATTAGAAATAGAAAAGAACATCTGACCTGAAAAAAAAGTATCTATAAAAAAAATACATTATTCTAAAGCATTAGCTTTAATATCAAGAACAAGGCAAGGAAGCGCATTTATCACAACGTCTAATCAGCAATGTATTGAATATTCTAGCTACTACAATTAAGCAAGAAAAAGAAATTATAGTCACAAGAGTTAGAAAGGGTAACATAAAACTGTCAGTATTTAGAGATATTATCATTCACCTATGAATCCCAGGAAATTGCACAGAAAAAAATGTAGAAATAATAGCAGAATTTAGCAAGGTAGATGGATATAAGCTTAACAGAAAAGTAAAGTATATTTCTATTCTTCAGCAGAACAAACCCAGAAAACATAATTAAAGAAAGGACTCCACTTATAACTGTATCAAATAAATATCAAGTAGATAAGAATAAATCCAAAAAATAATGCCCTGGAAAAAATATAAAGCTTTATGAAGAGGTATTAAAAATTACCCAAATGAAAAGAGATATAAACCATGTTTATGGATAGGAAGACAGTATCATAAAAATGCCAATTATCCAAAAAATTGATTTGTAAGATCAATAAAATTTCAAACAACTTCCCCTAAATGTTTTTATGGGACTTTATAGAGATCTTTATAAATTGGTATGACAAATAAAGAATCAAACATAGCCAGGATGCTTCTGAAGAATAGTAAGGAGGAAAGATCTCACCATATGTCAAGATTAATTATGAAACCATCATATCATGGATAGATAAAACAACCATGATATTTGGAATGACAGATACATCATGTAATATCAGTGAGGAAAGCAAAAATTGGTCAATAAGTAAAGCAGGAAAAAATTATTATTCATATGGGAAAAGAGTGAAATTGGATCCCTACCTCACAAAATAAGCAAAAAGCTGTTCTATTCTATTTGAATTAGAACTTAAATATCAAAAATAAAATAGAAAATATAAGTTAGAACCATTTAGTCTTTGGGATATGAAAAAATTTCTTATGTTTACCATAAATTTTTTTAATTGATAAATTATGCTCTATTAAAATCAATAATTTTGTTTGAAAACAGAAAACTCTTTTTAAGAAAGTGAAAACACAGTTCGTATACACACACGGTATCTTTGTATTATACAAAATGGACCAAATGTCAATATCAAGAAGGCATAGTACAATATAAATTAGTATCAATAACAAAATTATAGAAAAGTGGGAAAATAAATGTTACAATATCTCACAAGAGAAGAAACATGTGACCAACAAGCAACTGAAGATCTGTTCACTATATCAGAGCTATGAAAATTAAGACCATAATGAGACACTTTTTACATCGCTTTAATTCACAATTAAAATGTCTGAACATTGCAAGTATTAGGAAGGATCCACAGGATCTATAATATTTTACTGGTAGGAACATAAATAAGCATAATCACTTTGGAAAAGTGAGACTTTATAGTCTAATATTGAACCCAAAAATCTGATCACTCAGCAATTCGGTTCCTATTGTATACACGAGAGCCTTCCTTGCAGAAGTACAACAGAAGATATATTCCAGAATATTCATAGCAGTACTGCCTATAATAGCAAAAACCTAGAAGTAACCCAGTTGCCCACTGGAGACTGTATAAACAAAACGTGTTATAGTCACATGATAGAACACTATATTGCAGGGGCGCCTGGGTGGCTCAGTCCTTAAGCGTCTGCCTTCGGCTCAGGGCGTGATTCCGGAGTTCAGGGATCGAGCCCCACGTCCGGCTCTTCTGCTGGGAGCCTGCTTCTTCCTCTCCCACTCCTCCTGCTTGTGTTCCCTCTCTCTCTGGCTGTCTCTCTCTCTGTCAAATAAATAAAATAAGATTTAAAAAAAAAAAGAATATTATATTGCAGTACAAATGAATGAACTACAGTGGCATGCAGCAAGCTAAATGAATCTTAGTCATATATTAAATGACATTCTAAGTCTCATTGAAGCATTACATACCCTATCTTAAAAGCCAAAAATAACTAAAATAGACATACTGTTTTAGGAATAGTTACAGAGTCAATAAAAATGAAAGTAAGGCATGAACGCGGGAGTCAGAACGAGGGGGTGGCAGAAGGATAAAATAAAAGGAGTGAACCATGCACTTGGACATAGATTATTCTCAAGGTCTTAGTTTCTGTTCTGCATGGCAGGTGCACAGATGCTGATTACATTATTAAAAAGAAGGAACTAAATATGTAAATAAATGTAGGGCACACACGGACTAAAGGGAAGAGTGTATCAGAGAATAAAAAAAGAAAAACAGTAAGAAAACTGTAAGTGCTTGGTACCAAATACTCAGCAGAAACTCTCCTCTATAATACCGTGTGAACAGCCAGCTTTGGAACAGTGCAGCAAATAACAATCGCAAATCATTAATTATGGTCTAGATCTGTTCAGAAGCTATTTCAATTTCTAAGGAATTTTTGCCATGAAAGTTTTTCTTCCGGGTGCCGCAGCCCCTCGATCGCCACGTGCACGTCAAAGGATCCCAGTTTATCACAACTTAAATAATATATACGCAAAAAGTAAAGCAAAGCATGAAAATTGTAAGGCATCTTAAATCATTTTTTAGGGTTGCAAAGCATAGTAAAATAATCTAAGAAACGATTACATGACACCGTGGGGGTAAACGAAGCCTAGCTGATTGGTTCTGATGTCTATATCCTTTCTTAGTTCTCTATCCAAAAGTCTGCATTTTCCAAAGTTAAATAAAGGAGAGTTTAGGCTAAGGCTTCAGCAAAATTCTCTTCTTGGGCAAATGGGTTGGCTCCTGAAGAGATATCTGACATGAAACAAAAAGTAAAATTGCCTTTTTCAAGATTTATTTCCTTTTGCTTTTAGATAAAGGAAACATCACTGTTTATTTCATCAAGTTCATCAGCATCTGAGAATGTGTTACAGAATGACAACAAAGCTGTCACTGAGACAATAATCCTACTCAATTTACTTCAGATGACTCGACCTACCATGTTATCTTCTCCAAGGGAGCGAAATGGTAGCACCGTGGGAACCTAAGCGGCATTTTTATACAAAAGGAGGACGATTATTTCAGGAGTGAAGTCAACTTGCTTAGAAGGGTCAGCAAGCAATTTAAAGCCTCTCTTTATCACAGTATACTGATCAAGGATAAGTTTAAACTGCCTTTCAAATTAGCAAATAGCACATAACATGGAAGTTCGCACTTGGTGGAGAATGCTCGGAGATTCATCCCGGGCGTGAGACACAAATTAATGGCTCTCAGCCACGTACTTTGTACGGATAGGAAAAGTAACTTCTCCAGTTTTCGTGAGGAAAAATAGAAGAATCACAGTCTGATATGGAAGCATGATATCTATGGCTATAAATTGATATCATCGACCATAAAGAATCAGAAGAATAAATAGTATGACTTAAGACCAGCCATCCAGATATATTCCTAAAGTGATTGTATTCTTTCCCAGTACTGCCATCACATGTTGCCACAGACTCGGTGGCTTAAAACAACAGAAAGTTATTGTCTCAAAGTGCTGGCATCCGTAAGTATGAAATCAACACATCAGCAGGGGTGATTCCTACTGGAGACCCTGAGGAAGAACCATCCCATTCTTCTCTCCTAGCTTCTGATGGTTGCTGGCAATCCTGGACACACCTTGGCTCGTACACCCATGATTCCATTCCCTGCCTCTATTTTCGCATGGAGATCTCTCCTGGATCTCATCACATCATGCCCTCCTTATGCATCTATCTTTGTGTCTCTCCTCTTCTTATAAGACACTAATTATACTGAATTAGCATATTGGACTATGCTAGTCCACTCTAATCCAGTATGACTTCATCTTAACTCCATCACTTCTGCAGACACCTTATTTCCAAGTAAGTCACATTCATAGGTGCTGTGTGTCAGTGCTTTAATAAAACATTTTTGGGGGACACAATTCAACCGACAAACTGATCAGTGGGTAAGTTTGGCAGAATGGAGGAGCATTATTGTAAACAAAAGTCAGGTTCCTTCCCTGCTCTTTTATTCTGAGAACAAACCATCTGGTTAAACATTCTAGGAATCAATAAGTCTCCCACTGCAAAGACCAGTGACCAACTGGTGTGCCCACAGGGACTAATAAGGTAATGCTGGTGAATGAAATGGCCCGGCTAATAGGAACTGATTTACTTACTTTATTCACTTAAAAAAAAATAGCTTTTACTGAAATTTTAGTCCTCACCTCCTTTGATAAATCATTAAACTTCTTATCATGCATAATTTTCATATGTTTTTTCCATGCAATTTTCATCATTCTCATTATGGTTTGTTTTACATAGGCATCTTGCATTGACTTTTTGCCCGAGACACTTTGTTTGTTTATTGGAAATGTAGAAACTTTTTTTTTTATAATGATTTTTTATTATATTATGTTAGTCACCATACAGTACATCCCCGGTTTTCGATGTAAGGCTCGATGATTCATTAGTTGTGTATAACACCCAGTGCACCATGCAATATGTGCCCTCCTTACTACCCATCACCGGCCTATCCCATTCCCCCACCCCCCTCCCCTCTGTAGCCCTCAGTTTGTTTCTCATAGTCCATAGTCTCTCATGTTTCATTCCCCCTTCTGATTACCCCCCCTTTCTTTATCCCTTTCTTCCCCTACTGATCATTCTAGTTCTTATGTTCCATAGATGAGAGAAATCATATGATAGTTGTCTTTCTCTGCTTGACTTATTTCACTTAGCATTATCTCCTCCAGTGCCGTCCATGTTGTAGCAAATGTTGAGAACTCGTTCTTTCTGATTGCTGAGTAATATTCCATTGTATATATGGACCACAACTTCTTAATCCAGTCATCTGTTGAAGGGCATCTCGGCTCCTTCCACGATTTAGCTATTGTGGACATTGCTGCTATGAACATTGGGGTGCATATGGCCCTTCTCTTCACTACGTCTGTATCTTTGGGGTAAACACCCAGTAGTGCAATGGCTGGATCATAGGGTAGCTCAATTTTTAACTTTTTAAGGGACCTCCACACTGTTTTCCAGAGTGGCTGTACCAACTTGCATTCCCACCAACAATGTAGGAGGGATCCCCTTTCTCCACATCCTCTCCAACAATTGTTGTTTCTTGCCTTGTCTATTTTTGCCATTCTAACTGGCGTAAGGTGGTATCTCAGTGTGGTTTTGATTTGAATTTCCTTGATGGCTAATGATTTTGAACATTTTTTCATGTGTCTGTTAGCCATTTGTATGTCTTCATTGGAAAAGTGTCTGTTCATATCTTCTGCCCATTTTTTGATTTGTTTATTTGTTTCTCGTGTATTGAGTTTGAGAAGTTCTTTGTAGATCTTGGATACCAGTCCTTTATCTGTAGTGTCATTTGCAAATATATTCTCCCATTCCGTGGGCTGCCTCTTAGTTTTTCTGACTGTTTCCTTGGCTGTGCAGAAACTTTTAATCTTGATGAAGTCCCATAAATTCATTTTATCTTTTGTTTCTCTTGCCTTTGGGGATGTGTCATGAAAAAGGTTGCTTTGGCCGATGTCGTAGAGGTTGCTGCCTATGTTCTCCTCTAGAATTTTGATGGATTCCTGTCTCACATCGAGGTCTTTCATCCATTTGGAGTTTATTTTTGTGTATGGTGTGAGAGAGTGGTCAAGTTTCATTCTTTTGCATGTAGCTGTCCAATTTTCCCAGCACCATTTATTGAAGAGACTGTCTTTTTCCCACCGGATGTTTTTTCCTGCTTTATCAAATATTAGTTGCCCAAAGAGCCGAGGGTCCATTTCTGGGCTCTCTATTCTGTTCCATTGGTCTATGTGTCTGTTTTTGTGCCAGTACCATGCTGTCTTTGTGATCACAGCTTTGTAGTACAGCTCGAAATCCGGCATTGTGATGCCCCCAGCTTTGTTTTTCCTTTTCAACAGTTCCTTGGAGATTCGGGGCCTTTTCTGTTTCCATACAAATTTAAGGACTATTTGTTCCAGTTCTTTGAAAAATGTCCTCGGTATTTTGATCGGGATAGCATTGAAAGTGTAGATTGCTCTGGGTAGCATGGACATTTTAACTATGTTAATTCTTCCAATCCATGAGCATGGAATATCTTTCCATCTTTTTATGTCTTCCTCAATGTCTTTCAAGAGTGATTTATAGTTTCTAGAATATAGGTCCTTTACGTCTCTGGTTAAGTTAATTCCAAGGTAACGTATGGTTTTTGGTGCTATTGTAAATGGGATGGATTCCCTAATTTCTCTTTCTTCGGTCTCGTTATTCGTGTATAGAAATGCAACTGATTTCTGAGCATTGATTTTGTATCCCGCCACGTTACTGAATTGCTCTATAACTTCTAATAGTTTGGGAGTGGCTTCTTTTGGGTTTTCCATATAGAGTATCATGTCATCTGCAAAGAGAGACATTTTGACTTCTTCTTTGCCAATTTGAATACCTTTGATCCCTTTTTGTCGTCTGATTGCTGTTGCAAGGACTTCTAGTACTATGTTGAATAATAGTGGCGAGAGTGGGCATCCTTGTCGAGTTCCTGATCTTAAGGGAAAGGCTTCCAGCTTTTCCCCATTGAGAATAATATTTGCAGTAGGCTTTTCATAGATGGCTTTTATGAGATTGAGAAATGTACCTTCTATTCCTACACTCTGAAGGGTTTTAATCAGGAAAGGATGCTGTATTTTGTCAAATGCTTTTTCGGCATCGATTGAGAGGATCATATGGTTCCTGAGTCTTTTCTTGTTGATATGATGTATCACGCTGATTGATTTGCGAATATTGAACCACGCTTGCATCCCAGGTATGAATCCCACTTGATCGTGATGGATAATCCTTTTAATGTACTGTTGGATTCTATTAGCAAGTATCTTGTTGAGGATTTTGGCGTCCATATTCATTAGGGAAATCGGTCTGTAATTCTCCTTTTTGAGGGGGTCTTTGCCTGGTTTGGGGATCAAGGTAATATTGGCCTCATAGAATGAGTTTGGTAGCTTTCCTTCTGTTTCTATTTTTTGAAATAGCTTTAGGAGAATAGGTATTATTTCTTCTTTGAATGTTTGGTAGAATTCCCCAGGAAAACCGTCCGGGCCTGGAGTTTTGTTATTTGGAAGGTTGTTTATCACTGACTCAATTTCTTCATAATTAATTGGCCTGTTTAAGGAATCAATTTCTTCCGGTTTCAATCTTGGTAGTTTATAGGTTTCCAGGAAGGATTCCATCTCTTCCAGATTGCTTAGTTTATTGGCATATAGCTGTTGATAAAAATTTCTAATAATCCTTCCAATTTCAATGGTGTTCGTCGTGACCTCTCCTTTTTCATTCATAATTTTAATAATCTGGGTCCTTTCTCTTTTCTTTTGGATAAGTCTTGCCAGTGGTCTGTCAATTTTATTGATTCTCTCAAAGAACCAGCTTCTAGTCCTGTTGATCTGCTCTACTGTACTTCTGGTTTCTGCTTGATTGATTTCAGCTCTAATTTTGGTCAACTGCTTCCTCGTGCGTGGATTAGGCCTGTCCCTCTGTTGCTGTTCCAGCTTCTTGAGGTGAGAATATAAAAACTGCATTTTAGATTTTTCTATTCTTTTGAGTGAGGCTTGGATGGCTATGTATTTCCCCCTTAGGACTGCCTTTGCAGTATCCCATAGGTTTTGGACTGTTGTATTTTCATTCTCATTGGTCTCCATAAATTGTTTAATTTGATTTTTGATTTCCTGGTTTATCGAGTCATTCCTGAGCAGGATGGTTCTTAGTCTCCAAGTGTTTGAGTTTCTTCCAAATTTTTCCTTGTGGTTGAGTTCCAATTTCAGAGCGTTGTGGTCTGAGAATATGCAGGGGATAATTTCAATCTTTTGGTATCGGTTGAGACCTGTTTTGTGTCCCAGAACATGGTCTAGTAATGTCTTTGTTTCTATAGATTGTGACTTTCTGTTTTGTATCACTCTTGGGGCCTTTTTACTTTTATAGAACCCCCCGTAATACCTCCTGTAGGGCTGGTTTCGTGGTTACGAAATTGGCTAGTGACTGTCGATTCTGAAATGTCTTTATTTCTCCATCAATTCTGAATGACAGCCTTGCTGGATAAAGGATCCTTGGCTGCATGTTTTTCTCTGAAAGAGCTTTAAAAATGCTCCCCCAACCCTTTCTCTCATTCCAGGTCTGTGTAGACAGGTCTGACGTAATTCTGATGCCTTTGCCTTGGTACGTGAGAAATTTCTTTGCCCTGGCCGCTTTCAATACTGTATCCTTGGATCTCATATTTGCGAATTGCACTATGACGTGACGTGGTGTAGGTCTGTCATGGTTGAGCTTGGGAGGGGTCCTCTCTGCCTCTTGGACACGAATTTTTGTTTCCCTTGCTAGATTAGGGAAGTTTTCAGCTACAATTTGTTCAAATATCTCTTCTAGACCTCTGTTTTTCTCCACCCCGTCGGGGATGCCGATGATTCTAACATTGGATCGTTTCGTTGAGTCAGTAATCTCCCGTAGCCAACATTCGTGGGCGTGGATTTTTTTAAGACCATCTTCTATTTTTATTTTTTCCTCTATTAACCCATCCTCCAATTCACTAACCCTTTCCTCCGCTTCCGTGACCCTGGCCGTCAGAGCCTCTAGTTTTGCCTGCATTTGGCTCATAGAATTTTTAATTTCTGTCAGATTCGCTCTCATGGAAATGTAGAAACTTCTGCAAAGAAATATGTTTTCTCTCATTTTTCTTGAAACAGTCTAGCACACATTTTCCAACTTGGGATAGAGACATAGGTAGAAAAACATTTTCCTGCTAAAAGGCATAAATGAAAGTGAAAGCATGATGATTTGCGATGGCTGGCAAACCACTTCAGTTATGGCTATAGTGGGGAATAGCGGGGCCTGTGGCGCCTGTCCAAGCGGGGAAGAAGCTGCTCAGATCCAACCAGTTAGTGCCAGACAAGCACACAGGGGAGGTCCTGAATGCAGACAATCCAGGTACATTTTGTCAGGAGAAACCGCAAGTCCAGATTTTATGAGAAATCTCCAATTTATTTTTACAAAAAATGTTGGTTTATAAAAGCCAAATAAAACCAAACTGTGATTTCAATTCATTTATAGGCCACTAGAGATCTTGACCTTTGAGTCCACAGGACAACCATTTGAATGAATAGTTTTCCCTTTAGAGAGATGTACTTTCCTGCCTTCTTTCCCATCTCACTGCTGCCTCCCTCTTGTCCTCCTTGTCCTCTCTTTCTCTTCCCCACACAGGCACCCCCCCCCCAACCCCGACTAAGTTCTGGCTCTCAGACTATGCTCTTCCTCAAACAGAATTTGAAAAGCTGAACCCAGGTGATCACCTCATGAAATTAAATCCTAACTACCACTGCCTAATTCGTGGAAGAAAAATAAATCTATGGATAAGGGAATCTAAATCTGAAAATTCCTCCACAAACTAGTCAATGTCTTTTGCCACTGACAAGACACCTGATCGTCTGTACCCACGTTTCCTGAAGGTTATAACTTCCCATCGCATACATCTAACGTAGGCATTTATTCCAATATACAGGTTTTAATGGATATTCACCACTTCTTAATTCTTTTCCTTGGTCTTCTGAAACCCTACTTTCGCAAGACCAAGAAAAGCGTTTTCTTACTAAAAATCTAAAAGAATGACTAATGGGCACCAGTAGAAGTTGAAAATGCCAAATTCTCACCTTCCCAGTATCCTTTGAAGCTGGCGTACAGCATATTCCCCACACTTCACCAATCAGATGCACCAGCCCAGACTTTGAAACCCAAGTTAGGAACACAAAGTAACAGGGTCTGTGCAAAATCCTGCCTGGTGAGTGCCGCCAGAAGGAGAGACCATCTTGTAGAGATTCGTCTTGTGGAAGCTCCACAGGCAACATTGGTTCTAGTTGCCATGACTGATGTGCAGCGTCTGAGAACTGGTGATGTCAGCTTGGCGACCTATACCTAGGAGCAGGGCTCAGTGACAAAGCCCAGCTGGGCCTCTTGTTCCATGGCATCACTCATGGATTGTTCCTGACTGTGGAAGCTCCATGCTTGATTCTCCACCTGTCCTGAAGATTTGGGAAGATATTTTGTGTCTTAATCAATTCCCGTTCTGCTTCAAATAACCAGATTTGGTTTCTGTTGCTTGCAACTAAGTTCCTCAATTTATATAAAAAATTAATACGTCAATGGTTACAGTATTTTTCTCATGATGCTCGAAAGTTTTATCTCAATAACAACTATTAGAACCACTGTTCTAAGAGATGGAAGTAAAGCATAGTGGCTACTATGAAGGATTGCAGTTCAAATCCCATCTCTGCTACTTCCAAAGGCTTTAATATCTCTGTGCATTGGTTTTGCCTATATATAAAAGAAGGGACAATAATAATTAGCACTTACCCCAAGGGATTGCTGTGAGGATTAATTAAGAGCTTGAGACATAATGAGCATTCAATAAGTGTTGCCTGTAGACATTATTTTCTCCCTGATCTATATCACACGATGAGATGGGACTCAGTCTTGGCAGAGCCATGCTGTTTGGGTGAGTGGTGAAGAAGATAAAGCCAGAGAGGAAATTCAAGACCCTGGAGCTAGATCACTTGGGGTTCCAGCTTATGAAAGTAATCAGCTGACACTGGAATTGGATTATCCAAAAGTCTAAAAACTCTAAGAGAGAAATTACAAATAATATCTGCTCCCTTAATGCTTCTCTTTGAATTCTAAAAGAAAAAAAAAAAATCCCGGGAAGCCTTACCCTCTCCATTCCTACAGTTTTTCTCAAATCAGCTGTCCCCACAGTGGCTGTTGGAATATATATCAGTGAATAAAACTGAGAAGGATCACTGCCCATGGAGCTCATATTACAGAACAAAATATATAAATAAATTAGTAACAAAATAATAGGTCAGTAAATCATATGGTATGTTGCATATGGTGTTAGGCGAAATAATAGAGCAAGAGAAGGGAAATCTAGAGTGCCCAGGGTAGGAAGTTGCAGCAGATCTCAACTTTAAAAGAGGGATCGGGGTAGGATACAACCTTTTAGAAAGGTGATATTTGAGTAGAGTTAAAGGAGATCAGAAAATTAGCTGTGTGTGGGTATTTGCGGGAAGAGCATTGCAGGTAGAGGGAACAGCCATTGCAAAGGCCCTAAAGAAGGCACATACCTACTGTTTTGAAAGAACAGCAGGAGTTTAGTATAGATGAAGTAGAGTGAGTAGGGGAAACTCTTCGTGTGAGATCAGTGGGATCACTAGGCATTATTTTGGGTAGGGCCTTGTAGTTATTATCATGACTAACTTTTACCCTGAGTGAAATGAGAAGCCCTTGGACAATTTTGAGGAATGAAGCAACATTATATAATTTATGTTTTAAAACTATCATTCTGGCTACTATGTTGACAATAAACTATGGAAGGAGCAAAGGCAAGTACAGAAGCCGGGAGACCTCTTAGAAGACTATTCTAGTAATCCAAGAGAGCAACGAGAATGTCTTATCACAAGCTAGTAACAGTGTATATGGGAAGAATTCGTCACATTCAGTTTACAATTGGGAGGTAGAGTCCATAAGATTTCCTCATATTGATTATTAATTCTTCCTTATGTCTTGTCAATCTACCCTCTCTTTGTCTTGTCTCAAACTCTCAACCACCATCCCTCCCACTACATTGATGCCAGAGAGGTCTTTCCACATTTCACATGTTATCATCCTAGTTCCCTGAATTATATCCTATGGCTCGCCATAAATTTTGTACTACAAACTCCTTAAAGTAGCTCATAAGACCTGTCATGACCTGGCATCTGCCCATATCCCTAATCTCACCTCCCTCTGTTCTCCAGAAGCACTGTCTTTGCTTCAGTCAGAGGGCTCCAAATGACTTGCTCTGTCCTGAATTTTTCTTACTACTTCACACATGTTCGTGCCTTCAGACATACTCTTCCTCTTCCCATAATGCCTTTCCCCAGCACTCTACCTGACGGACTTTTACCACTGATTACTTAATCCAGTATTTAATGAAGAAAAGAGACTTTGGAAAAGAAAAAAAAAAGTCGCTATAAAGAATTGATTGAGAAAGTTTTCCCAACAACAAGCTGCAGAACACCAACTGCATTTATGAAAAGCAGTGAGCATAATTAGATTCCTGAGTTCATTTGATATGATTAAGAAAGATGAAGATCTCTTATGTGTAGAAGTTTCAGTTAATTATGAGTCAGCAAAGACGATACAGCAGAAGAGAATTCAGAGAACAATTATTTTTGTAAATTAAGGGATATTCTTGGTGTCATTTAATCACCGAGCAACCTTTGATAGTCGGCTGAAGCTTTCTCAAATAGTTTTTCCACTCAGAAGATAGACCCTTCACCTATAACCCGAATCGAAGAGAATTTTAGAAAAAGATTTAATGGAAGTTTAAGTGGAGAAGTGATATAACCTGAATTTTTTTGAAGAATATACTGGTTTCTTTGTATAAGGTGGCAAGGAAGCAAGCTTTGGAACTAGGAGACCAGTTAGAAAGCGGTGGCAGAGGTTCATGTCAGAAATATGTGAACTTAGACTAGGACTGTAGTTCTGAAGAAGATGAGAAGCAGTCAGATTCAGGTTGTATGTCAGAAGTGGGGTAGACACATCCCTGTGAAGGCTTGGCCGTGCTTAGCTGCAAAAGTCTAAGAGGAATCAAGAATAACTTCAGGCCCTTGTTTGAAGAAATGATGGAGGGGCAGTGACTTGTGTTGGATGACATGTTGGAAAATCGCTGTGACGTCAGATCCCTAGTGATACATGTGAAAATGAATATCCAACATCTCTCTCTCTACCTAATTCTTTGGATGCCTCCCATTACCTTGCAAGAATCAGTGTCTGCTACCTGTTGCTGTAGCATTTAATATTTCCTTTCTTCCAGATTAGAACTTTTCCTTAACTTCTGAAACATGTCCTCTTAGTGCCCACTGTAATCAGTAGCTAGACATAATTTAGGGTATGGTCTCTCCAATATGCCTAGTTATTTACTAGACAAGGTCAGTCCATAATCTAACGCCTAAAAAAAAACATAAAAAAAAAAAAAGAATTCAAGTGTCCAGAACCCCAGAAACCATCTATAAGTGTTTTCCAAATTTACATAATTATCAAAATAACTTGTTAAAATGCATATTCCAGGTCACCTGGGTGGCTCGGTCAGTTAAGTATCTGCCTTCGGCTCAGGTCATGATGCCAGAGTCCTGGGATTGAAACCCAAGTTGGGCTCCCTGCTCTGAGGGGAGTCTGTTTCTCCTTTCCCCACCCCCTCTTCCTCTGGGTCCTCGTGCTCTCTCTCTCTCAAATAAATAAATAAATAGATCTTTAAAATGCAGATTCCAGGGCTCACTCCAGATTTACTGAATTCGAGTTTCCCAGAGAGGAACCAAAAAGCTATTCTTTTCCTTTTTTTTTTTTTTTTTTTCTTAACAAGTTCTCCAAGTTGTACCAACAATGAGCTAAGTTTGAGAAGCAGGGACCTAGACTCAAGCCGTCATTACAAAAGAGGAAACAGAAAGCTCAAAAGAGTTAAGTAATTTCCCAAAGAAGCCTTTCTTCTCCTGCAATTGAAAAAGAATTTTTCTTTTTTGCTCTTCTTTTAACTCTCCTCATTTCCCTTGCAATATATAAAAGTTACATGTTTTTGATCAATCTCTAAGATGACTGCTAACACTTCCTAATCACGTCTCTCAGGAGAAGTGACCTTGGAAGCCTAAAACAGTCCCAGAAACCGCTCCATCCCTTCCTCATGAAAAGCTCACCTTGAAACAGTGGCAGCCACACTACTCTAGGAAAATTATTTCTTCTTAATTGGGACCATCTAGAGAGGCTTGGAGTATTGGAACCAGAGATACTCTCTTTGCCAAGTTAAAAAAAAAAAAAAAAAAGAGGCATCCCTTTGTCCTTATTATTTTCGAGATGATGCATGTGCTCTAACAGCTTTTGCGCACCGAGGCTCTCGTTGACATCAATAGGCAGTATGCATGTAAAGGGCAGCAGGAGAGCCTCATTATCTCCAGCCCAAGCAGAGAGAAATGCAATAATCATCGTTCTCTGCTTTTCTTGAAGCTTTTAACTGGTGTTGGAAACACAAGTAACCTTAGTACTTTGGATTAAGATGAGTAACACCTTTTCCAGTTGGCAGATGGGGTTCAATGCCTGCTTACAGAGCACAAAGTGTGGGGGTAAAGAAGCTGTTGAATGGGAGAAACTATTCTTATCTCTGAGACCGGAATGATTGATTTGGCTTTGTGAAGAATGGCGACTCCCCATTAATACTTTCCAATACGCCCAAACTTTTAGGTAGGTGAGGACTTTATGTGTCCATACAGGTTAAAAGTATCCATGTCCAAAAGAAAGGTTGACCAGAGAGAATGTGACACCCACTCCAAAAGCATAATTAGGTCAAACCACTTTGTTGATCAGGCATTTTTTGTTCTTTTCCCGGCCTAGGACACTGCTGTAGAATTGATGTAATTACATCATAGATCTCATGAATCCAGTTAGGTGTCAATTATCTGTTCCACTAAGAGAACCCTTGGCACAGATCATTTAAACAGAAAGGGGGTATACCTGGATTAAAGCCTTGGTCTTCCTTCCCTCTGAGAGGTAGTATTATCATCACTTTGAGTCCTTCTCTTTCCCTGTTCCCCTTCTGACACCACCAAGAGAAGAGAGTCATTCATCAAGTTTCCTTTGCTGAATTAAAAACTATTAGAAAAACTGCTATTTTCTCCTCATAACAATAGTTCCCTCCTCTCCACTTGGTTAACTCTCAAACTGCCTACTAACTGTCTTTTTTATTTTACTCTGTTCTATCTCACTTCTTTTCCCGACATCCTTTTAAGATCACGTGGGCATCACCCTTTCAAAAAAGTGCTCTTTTAATTGAGAGCTTGATTTCAGGAGCAGGATTTATGATGGAGATCTGCAGGCACTGTTTCAGCTGCCTACCATCTATGTTGGCATACTCCTTCTAATCCAAACTGACTCCGGCATCCTTCCATCAAGCGCACTAGACAACAATATTAATATTAAGAAAATGGAGATGAAAAAGATTTCAGGGGCGCCTGGGTGGCTCAGTCGTTAAGCATCTGCCTTCGGCTCAGGGCGTGATCCCGGCGTTCTGGGATCGAGCCCCACATCAGGCTCCTCTGCTGGGAGCCTGCTTCTTCCTCTCCCACTCCTCCTGCTGTGTTCCCTCTATCGCTGACTGTCTCTCTCTGTCAAATAAATAAATAAAATCTTAAAAAAAAAAAGATTTCAATTTGTCTAAGTCATTCAGTGAGAACAGAGTTTCCATTTTTGTCTTTGCATTCTAAACCACCGCAAATATTCTGTTGTGTGTGTGTATTTTTTTTTCTTTACTGCAGGTAAGAAAGCTTTTCTTTGGTTTTATTTCGTTTTGCTTTTAGCTCCTGAAATATACTTTGGCCACAGACTTTTCAAATGTAGGGAAATGCGAGAGGAGGCATGACTCATCCTTGTTCTCCAAGGTGATCTCCAGAGGGTCGATTCACCATTGGTTTACTACCGTCCCTGCTAGCCTTTCTGTTGGAAGCCCAGGCCACTCAGCTGTATGCTCACCTCGTGTACTCACAGCTGCTATCTCACCCCCTATTGCAAATATGCATTTCCACCCTCCTAATTCAAGATTGCCATTGAACACCTGTGTAGGAAGAGAGAGTTAAAGCCAAGTATCTTGCCTTCTCATGTAGGTGGAAAAGTGGGAGAATAAAAGCCAAGAATGAATACAAGTATTCTTTTCATGCTTCAAACTTATTTTTACCAAACTACCTCTCTTTCTACTAAACCACACTGGCCTCCTGAGCTGGATTATTCCTTGAGGGCAAGGACCATGATTGATACTTGTTTGAATGACTCTCAGACCCTAGCCCAATGCCAGCCACACAGGAAGGGTCAAGAAATAAGAAATTCTTATTAGTGGGCAGGAAATGTGATAGGGTTTTAAAAATCGTATCATTAAAAGCCTTATTTCACAAATAGTAAAATATTTTCAGAACAATGGAATATAATCTCTAAAGTCACATACGTGACCAACTGGTGTCTGCGGCAGGACTACAACACAAGAATTAAAGCCATGAAAATCCATGCTTTTCATGTTCCAAGAATCGGACCCCATAAACCCAGCCACCTGAATCCTCAGCATGATGAGGATGCAGGAGATGCAGAGTTCCACAGTTCCAGGCACCCGAACTAATGTTTTCCATCAGAGAAGCAGGGTGGAAATTCCAATTAATAGCCATTTATTGAGCACCTGCTATAAAAAAGGTATACTGAGTACAAAACTCGGTGTTAGGCATTTGGAATAAAATACAGCTAAATGTGTTGATTTTCCTATCGTTCACAAAAATAATAACCAAACTTGCCATACATAGATCACTACTTAATAGATATACATGCTTAATAAATAGTAAACTATAAACAAATACTTTTTAATTGATTTTTATGAAAAACTTGTAGTTCCTCAAGAGACAAATTATTTTTATTTATTCACTCATTTATTCATTTATTCAAAAAATATATATTGGGCATCAAATAATTCACAGGCACTCTGCCAGGCAATGATAATACAAAAGCGAATAATTCCAGGTCCTTATGCTCTGTGACATTACAGATGAACAGCAAGAGCCCTACACTTAGGACAATAAAATGGAAAAGATATTCTATGGGGGACCATTAGCATGAAGCTGGTAGTCAAAGACAAGTGAGAAGTCAGTTCCTAGAGCATTTTAAGTTGGAAGACACTCATTGAACAGTTGAAGGTGAGACATGTTCCAGATGGAAAGAAAAAATGTAAGTCAAGGCACTGAGACTTGGCATAACATAAGTGAAAGATGTGGAAAAATAAAGAGGTGGAGTGGGGAGAGTCACAGGAATGGATAAGGAAAAAAACAGATAAGTCTCTAGACAAATGATAGATTTTGAGCTTTATTCTGTGGACAGAAGAAGCCATTGAAAGTTATCTAGCAAAGAAAAGACTTGGTCAAATTTTAAGTGAACAGGGGAGATGTGACAAAGCAAAGACATCTCAAGGATGCCTGAAGTTGTTGATTAGTAACAGACTTTGATATATGCCACAGAGATTTTGTATGAGAGCAAGAAGAAAATATAGCATACAGAATCTGATAGAAAATTCAATTTTGGACTTTGTGGTAAGCAGAAAAATGACTCCGCAAAAATGTCTATGCCTGTATCTCTATAACCTGTGAGTACATTTCTTTATATGACAAGAGGGATTTTGCAGATGATAATAAGGTTGTGGACCTTACAATGGGGAGAGTATACTGGATCATCCAGGTGGGCCCAATCCTTAAAAAATATAGAAACTTTCTGAGGCACCTGGGTAGCTGTCAGTTAAGCATCTGACTCTAGGTTTTGGCTAAGGTCACAACCTCAGATTCCTGAGATTGAGCCCCAGGTCGGGCTCCACGCTCAGAGAGATTCTCTCATTCTCCCTCCCCCTCTCATTCTGCCCCTTCCCATGGTCATGCTCTCCTCTCTCTCAAATAAATAAATCTTAAAAAAAAAAAAAACATAGAAATTTCTAAACTTCCTACCTATGGTGATAGAGAGATAAAATAGGAGAGGAGATTCAAAGCGTGAGAGGGATTCAACCCTCCACTTCTGGCTTTGAAAATGGAGGAAGGGATCCATGAGCCATGCAATATTGGAGGCTTCCAGAAGCGGGAATGTTCTTCAGTGAATAACCAGCAAGAAGAATTTCAGTCCTACATCCACAAGAAATTAAATTCTGTCCAAAAAATGAATGAGCAAGGAAACAGATCCTCTTCTAGAGCCTTCAGAAAGAAACAGTCCTGCTGGGACTTCGATTTTGACCTGGTGAGACCTATGTCAAACTTCTAACCTTAAGAACTACAAATAATAAATGTATGTTATTGAAGCCACTACAATTGTGGTAACCTGTGATGACAAGAATAGAAAACTAAGACAGATTTGAAGTCAAAAAGAGGAAGCTAGAGTGACCATGTGGGAAGAGGGAGGCAAGGGAAGAGGGAGGCAAAGGAAGAGGGTGTTCCAGAGAGACTGAAAAACAATCAGAGAGGTGTAAAGAGCAATCAGGAGAAGTCATAGAACCAAGGAAGAAAAAAACTCCAAGAAGGGAGGATCCAAATTGATGATGGCCAGAAGTCAAGTAAAATTGGACTGACAGCCTGTGAATACCAGTCTTCAAATCTATGAGCAGAATCTTTAAAGGATTAAATCAGAAGGTGAAAACAACTCCGGCCTTCAACCTCTGGCGTCTGTACCCAGTGTGCCGCCATCCTATAAATGAGCTAGTCATTTGCAAAGGAGGATTTGACCCTCATTTAAATCAAGAAAAGAAATGTCCATAGAACAAGACATAAAATATGGTTTCTGTCTTCCTTCTGACTTCATGTTTCATGAATGTGTGCCCTCCTAGGTTAAACTTGTTATTTTAAAAGCCCTTAAAATACTATCTGCAAGGCTAAAAAGGGGTGATTTTCTTCATTCCCTGGGATTCTCATGGCAGTAAGTGTGGATGCCAGAGTCCAAAACTCTAGATGACCATTCCACTTCTCCCGAATGCATACCAATGTTTGAATTACCAGTTACCTTTTTAATTAAATGCAGCAGCTGCTTTCAACTGACATTCTTCACGAATATACTTGAGGGGACCCGTTTTACTCATCCCCGTAGCTGCGGAACCTACTCAACAGTAGCAACACAGTAGATCGGGAAGCGTTTTTTCCTCACTGAATTGGGGAATAAATGAGATTTGTAATAACCTGGTGAAGTCATCATATCTGAAACACAATTTATCACATGACTTTCAAAGACTCCATTACCATGTATAACATTTATAATAACTGAACTTAATTCTGTTAAACCTTGTACCAAGAAGAAGAAAACCCACCTTACATTAGCATAGAGATAATAGTCAAAGTACTACATGCTCCTGTATACTTCACAGAGCTTTGTTCCAGCAAAGAATTGTTCTCAGACCGTACCTTATCCTGACAAGCCTGGTTTGGCACACAATTATGATGTATGTCCTTGACTGTATTCAAGTTCACAGAACACAGTACATATTTTCTTTTCTGAAATAGCAGAGCATTGTCTTGCCCCAAGCATCCCTGGGAATACTTGGGTGTTATTTGAAAATCACTTTCAGATTCTCTAGACAGCTTTATGCAATATTTCCCCAAGTAGGTCAATTTTCTCCTTTGTCCATATCAGCCTTAGCTGGCTTCTTTCTTTATAGCATGTCCCAGCTATAATCTCCAGGGCTCTTCCACAGCCCACTGCAACAAAAGCCTACTCTCATCAGTTGAGTTTCATGGACTTTCCAGACTGCTGGGAGATTTAGAGACATTTAATCTTACCAACAGAATGAGAAAACTGAGTCTGGAAGTGAGGCGAGTTGCTCAGGAGGTAAGGCTGGTTGGTGGCAGAGTCAGACTCCAATCCTTATTTTCGGACTTGGACGTAAGTGCTCTTTCAACGACATAGAAAGATGCTCACATTCCTTGTAGGATCCAGCAATTAGGCATTTGGCACCTTTGGGAATGGTTCTTTGGGCTCTTTCTCAGAGTGTTAGGCTAAAATGTGCAGTTTATTACGTCAATCATATTACCCCCTGGAAAGGAATCCATGATTTCTCCAATTTTGGAGTTGTGGCATTTTTTTTTAATTTACGAATTATTTTTTTCCCTACCCGAGTCACTTCTTTCTACCTATACTAAAAACATATTATCAAACTTAATTTATTTATCCATTCATTATTTATTATATTTATATATTAATTATTATATTTACTTGTTCAGTTATTTATATATCATTACTTTTTTATATATGTCATTTAGTTTGTGTCAATTTGTTCCTGCTAACCAGATGTAGTGATGAAAACAGATATGCTTGTTTTTTTGTTTGTTTGTTTGCTTAGAGTAGGAGAAGCATGTCACCAAGGAGATCCGGTTTCATTCCCTTTATGTGTTATGTTTTTTAGTAGTGATTGGGACAAGTTTAGAGACCTATATAAATAGAGAAAGGGAAGGATATTTTAAAATAAAAAAGTCTGAATAGGAATTTTATCCCTCTCAAGAAAACAATTATTTTATTTCTCCAATGCAAGTGATTTAGAAATAGTTTAATTTGATAGTTTTCAGGTAAATCCCATTATTTCTTTGTAGTGATAGGAGTTTCCTTGGCGACTGGCAAAATTCAGGGTGGGAAACAGATTTTTTTAACTGATATAAAGCCACTTTCTTCTTCAAACATGGCATCCCATCCCCTCCTTGCAATTGATAACTACTTAAATATAAGAAACATTAGATAGATAGATGATAGACAGGTAGACGATAGATGATGATAGATAGATAGATAGATAGATAGATAGATAGATAGATAGATGATAGCTAGATAGAGAGCTAGCTAGCTAGATAATAGACAGATAGATGATAGATAGATAGATAGATAGATAGATAGATAGATAGAGTAGATATAATTGTTTCAGGGATTCCTTAATCACTTCTTTAAAGGCCCTAATACCAATACAGTCACATGGAGAGCTAATGCTTAAACATATGCATTTTTGGAGGGCACAATTCAATGTATAGTTTGTCTCCAGAACATCACAAGTGTTTCTTGATTCCTGCAAGAATTTGACCATTTCATTATTTTTAAAAATGGTTTATATGATTATGACAAAGCGAAGAAGCAGAAGCACAGATTTTTTAAATGCATATCTTGTACTTTGTCTGAAGGAATTAGTCATCCTTGCTCCTTTGCAACATGAGGGCAGGGCCCTAATCTTACAGGGCTTGTGCCTTTGTAAGACGAGGCAAAGCCCCAGAGCTCTGGCTCTCTGTCTCCAGGATGAGCCCACAGCAAGAAGGCAGCCATCTGCAAGCCGAGAGAAGACGCCTCAGAATGCAACATACTTTGTGGGCACTTTGATGTTGAACTTCTCTGCCTCCAGAATTATGAAAAATAAATTTCTGTTGTTGAAGCCACCCAACCGGTGATGTTTTGTTATGACAGCCCAAGCTGACTCATACAGACATTGAGGACAATTATTAAATCCATCTCGTTTCAAGTATTGTCACAGGGCAGATGACCAAGGGTCTCCTGTACAGTGACATACAAAGATGCCTTTTAAGAAAACAAAATCAATTTCCTGCCTTTGGTTAATTTCCCATTAGATAACTTTCAGTGCTGTTATATATTAGTGAAAATATATAACCCAGGGCTGATTCTTCTTAGATTAATTCAGAAGCACCTACAGAGTTCTGTCAGAGCCCAAATAGTGTCTCAAAGGAAAATTATTGCACAAAGAATTAAATTTTCACAGCCAATGCCAAGGTTAGTCCAAGGACAAAAGTGTGTGCTGGGTAAGGGGAGAAGCACATAATGACAAGAGACAGAGCTGTACAGAAACACAAAAGAAAAATATTTTAAAATATCACCAATTACTTATTTATTTTCTTTTTCATAGAACAATTTTGGAAAATACTGAGGAATGTAAAGCTAACTGGAAGCCCCCTACCCTTCCTGACAGACATTTTCTCTTAAAATCAGTTAAAGCGGTGATTTGATCACAAATAAAGCAAGGTCACATTTTATTTGTTTTCTGCAGAGTGCGAATGGAGTTTGTCAGAAAATTGAGAAAAGGCCGAGTGGTAGCTGCAAATTAACTCTTGGAAGGTCATGCAAGATAAACTCAATGAAGACTGGTAGATTCCTCCATGCAGACTCCTCAGGAAGCAAATACGTTGGGATTCCTTTCCTCAAACTGTGCTCTTCAGAGCCCTCAGGTTTCTTAGAGACACCTCAGGGAACTCCTGGAGACAGAAGGAAACCCTACTGATGCCTCATGTTCCCCTCTCACCTCCTTTCTGTTTCTTTGAAATGTTTTAAAACCAATTGTGATAGGTAGTTGAATGCCTCCTAAAGAAGGCCACCTCTTAATCCACAGATCTTGTGAGTTACCTTGCATGACAAAAGGGACTTTGCTGGTGTGATTAATTTAAGGATTTTGAGACGGGAGTTTCTCTTGGGTAATGTTATCACAAAGGTCCTTATAAGGGAAAGAAGAAAGCAGAAATGTCAGCGTCAGAGAAGGAGCTGTGATGGTGAAGCCGAGGACCAAGTGATGGAAGGCGGCATGAGTCAAGGAATGTGGATGCCTCTAGAAGCTGGAAAAGCCAAGAAACAGATCTCCCCTAGAGCCTCCAGAAGAAATGGAGCCCTACTGACACCTTGATTTTAGGGCGATGAAACCCATTTCAAATTTGTGGCCTCCGCTTTGGACTTCTGAACCTTACAGCGGTCAGACGATAAATACATGTCGTGTTAAGTCCCTAAGTTGTGGCAGTTTATTACAGCAGCCTTTAGAAGTTAATACGCTGTGGGATGAATACGAGAATTTCTTCAACTTTAGAATTCATAATCTTTATCTGGGATGTTTGTCAAATACTAATTTCTAAACTCCACTCCCCTCAAATTCTGATGTGGTCTGCTGGCAAGCCTAAGAACCTGCATTTTTAATGCGGACACTCCCCACCCCCATGATTCAGATTTCAAGGTTACAACACTAAATGAAATCAGATTCACCAGAAACAGCATCATAAAAGAGAGAAAACCATGGTGCTAGCAAGAATAACGTCGCCACAAATCCCTCCTTGGTATTTTCAGCAAGCATTCCCGTGAAAGATGCAGCCAACATAACTCAGCATCACGAGACGCGGCAAGCTTCTAGTAGAAGCCTCTATCTTGTGACTATTCATTGTGTCAGTGCATTTCAATAGAACTTATTTGCTTTACCAAAGAAATATGTACTGTAAGGAAGTATAGTAAAAAGAGTCCAGGTCTTGTGATCAAAAGACCTAGCTCAAACACTCTTCTCTGTCCCCATCTAGATGTAAAGCACAGGGCAAGACACTTCTCCTTTCTGGACCTCAGTTTCCCCATGTATAAAATGGGAATTTTAACAAAACCATCTCTTTAATACTTTTAGCGCTAGCTAATATCTTCTCTTAGAGTCCATTAAGGTATAATTAGAAGACACTAGACTTTCCTTTTTTATTTTCTTTCATCTTGAATCATTTTTGCTTGCTAAGGGCATTTATTAATGTGTATGGTTTCTTTTCCATTTTCAGGGCTCGATTTTCCTGGGGAAGCAGAAAATGACTAATCTCGATGATTATTTCTTTACAGTCACACCCTCCCTCCAAGGTCAATTTAAATAAAGCTTGGTGGCTCTCTAGGAGCCCAGCATACTGATAGATGTTGAGTGCTGCCCCCTCCCCACCCCCAGCCTTCATTGTTCTCATCTCAAAGGCGGTGAGCGGCTCACAAGGCACTACAGCTCAGTCCCTAAAACTGCTGCCCAAGAATGTGCTTTTTAGAGTTCGCTTTCTGACTGGAGCCTACACGGGGGATTTGTACAACACCATCCATGTTTCTGTGCTTTTTGCCTGTCAACTTTCTACTTCAGCCATTCCATATATAAAACTTGCCGCCCCACCAGCTAGACTCGCCATTTTGAATTTTTCCAAGGCTTATAAGCCATCCTGTTAATCATCCCACTCCTTCATTTTCCCTCCTTCTTTCTCTGTCTGGCCTCATTTTTATCAGTCCTTCAGTTTGACGTCACTTCTAGAACAAAGTAAGTGACAACTGATGTAGGAAAGATGTTAGGGTTTGAGCCGACAGCCAAGAAAGAATTCTTGAGACATCCTTCGTGCAAAAAGGTGGTTTGATTAAAGCACGGGGACAAGACCCGTGGGCAGAAAGAACTGCACTGGGGTCATGAGGAGAGGCTAATTATATACCTTCAAGTTGGGAGGGGGTTAGGGATAGCATAAGTCTCTAAGGAATTTTGAAAGCAAGGTTTCCAGGATCTTGAGGGGGCTAGCTATTGTTGGGAAAAGGTCATTTATTACTGTCTAGTAAAACCTTAGTCATGAGACCCTTTTAGATGTATATCAGTGGGTCATATGCTTGGGGGATGATTGCCAACATATAGCTAGGGGGATAGAGATAAAGGAAGTTTTCAAGGAATTTTTATATTTTAAAGCAGACCTACAGGATCCTGGGAGGTCGGGCTAAGATTGCCTTTTGCCCTTAGCAAAGCATTAACATCGAGGCAGCTGAGTTCCTAGAGGAATGTCACTCTGCGTGTTTCAAGGACTTGTCAGTGGGATACAGTTAGTAAGGAAATTTAAGTTTCTTTTGCCTTTGATTCCCACATCAACAACCTTTCTCCACTCTGAGTTGTTCAAACCAGACCTGGAACATTCAGCTTACTTCAGTGGCCTCAGCAAGGGGGTTGTTATCACGTCTCATAAAGGGGACTATCGTGTATGGTTAAGAACATGCACTCTGGAGTCAGTAAAGACATTAGTTTAAATTCTGGCTCTGCCAACTACTAGACGCGCAGCCTTGGGAAAAATACTCAACTTCTATTTACCATTGGTCTCTTTGTCTATAGAATGAGGATGGCAATACCTAACTCAGATCACTGTGGTTATTAAAGGTAATATTTGTAGGATACCTGACACCTATTAAAAGTTCAATATGATAGCTTTTATTTTCATTCTTCTTATCAGTGAGCTATGGCGTGTGTAGAGCTGAGGGATCCAGAACATCTAGACTCAAAATCACATCCTGTAAGGATGTATCGGCAGAAATATTTGGCATGGAGGAGCATACAGTCGGTCTCAAATATACGGGGGGAAAAAAGGATTGCATGTATTTCGTCTGTCCACTGAGAATAGGGCAAAAGTCGATAGAGGAATTTGTTCTCAGCATAACAAATAATTTTCTGACCACTAGTGCTGTGTAGAAATGGGCTGGATCCCCTTGAGAGGTAGTGAGTGTCCCATGGCTAAAGGAATTCAAGAGGATCCTGGCTAGCCCTGTGGTAGGAATGCAATATAAAAGACTCAAGCATGGAATGAACTATTGGATTTTTATGACATTTAAAATACCTTCTAAGATTGAAATTCTATGGTTCTGTGATTATTACCAGCCCCAAAAGAGGAGGCAGGAGGAATATTTTAAAAGGTGAAAGAAAAGCCAATCAATTTGGTAATCTGTGAACAATTCTTGAGAGGGGTAGATGGGCTAAAAATGTTGACGGCATTAGTAAAACTAAGCATTGGGGATTGAAACATTCTACATCTCCCCATTTCTCGGGCTCTGAGATGTGCTTTTCTCAGCTACAGTCCTATAGTGCCAAATTCATTATGTAAAACCTAAGCGAGTGGAGAGATTGTATGAGACTCTTTAAAATGTACACTGAATGGCAAAACCCATTATATGAAATTATCTTTACTTAATTAGCTAAAGGCTTAAAGATAGTTAAAACAGGTAAACCGTCTTCTCTCCAGCGGAGAGATCATAAAAATGGATATGAAGAATGTTAACAAGTATCCAGGGATTTGTAAAATGTCAGGACCACTGAACTATTGAGTTTGAACGAAGTGTACATACAAATATTTTGAAGTCTCAATAAAAGTTAGTTGATTCTCTCCCACTAGACTGCTCTCTTTCTTTCTCTCCCTCCCTCAAAATGATTCAAGAAAAGGGGGCGCCTGGGTGGCTCAGTCAGTTAACCGGCTGCTTTCCGCTCAGGTCATGTGAGATCGAGCCCTGCATCGGGCTCCCTGCTGAGCAGAGAGCCTGCTTCTCCCTCTCCCTCTGCTGCTCCCCTTGCTTGGGCTCTCTCTCTCTCTCTGTCAAATTAAAAAAAAAAAAAAAAAGGATTCAAGAACATCTCAAAGAAACAAGAAATTAGCAATCTCATCATTGGAAAGAAATTACTGTAGGCACTTTGGAAAACAGTTACGAGGAAAATTCAACACAAGCATTTAAAACAAACGTGATAATATATGCACGTCCATGTACCTGCTTGTACACACACACACACACACACACACGCGCACACATGCATATGCACACACAAAACAGACTGATATCCTGCTGTAAGACCTGCAAATTTAGGTGTTGTCTTATTCCATGACATCAAGGCTAGGATGAAGTTTCACTGTGTAATTCAAGTAACTTTTTTAAAAAATCGAATTCGACAGTTTGCAAAAGGCTTTCCTGATGATCTCACTCTATCCTCACTGCCTGTTGAACCAGGCAGGGCAAAATTTAAGGATTGTCCGTACTCCCCACACCACAGCATCTGTGACCAACACACATATAAAAAACAACATGCACCACTGAGAAAACATTCAAAGTCTAATCATCCAAAGATGCTGACAATTTTTTTGTTTCAGACAATGATTATATCAAAGTGCTAGCCACACAGGATATTCATTAAAAGGCATGAGATAGGTCATGAACCCCGAACAGCTTAGCAATACACATTCGAGGGCTTTTCTGTCACTCAAGAATGTTTATATACTTTTCAAGAGAGAATTGGATCCTTCACAGGTTCTATTTAAGCAAATGAGAGTGACTCCAGTGTGAAGCTTTGGTGATAAGTTGTACATTTAGTTTCTAAAAGCCTTTAAAAAGAACTTGTATGTAATCAACGAGAAATAAAATCTATCCATTATCCCCTGGTGCTATCAGCCAATGGTACTATAAATAGCACCTAATAAAAGGACCTGAACAAAGCCTTCTGGCCAGGGAAGAGTTGAGCTGGGCCCCAAATCATCTGAATTCTATTTAGGAGATTAGATTGAAACCAATTTAATCCTTAAACAGAGGAACTAACATCAGACCTTAACAGAGATAACAAGATACGGTGATAAATGGCATCAGAGGTGACCAATAAGCCTAAGAGGACTGGAAAAGTCTAAGAGTCATTCAATTTGCTGCTTTCCAGGTAAATCACTAATGGTCACACGCTGGCTCTATCGGAGCGGTGTTTGGTTTAACTCATGACTGAACCTGTGAAGCTCAGCAGTGTAATTAATGGGACGGAGGAAGGATCTAGCCCTGCCCACACCTCTAGACCAATCACCACTGCATGCTCGTGGAATGAGCCGACATCTAAATGTTTTCCTCCAAGACACTTTCCCTCTCAAACTAGAATTTTGTGTGGCATAGCACTAAACCTTTATTACTACTACTAATATCTAAGACCTACCGAGCACGTATCAGGTGTAGGGGATCAAAGCTCAATAGAGCATGAAAAGGGAAGAATTTCAGATTTACACAGGTGTCTTGGGTTACAAAGATCAAAACGGCAAGACGTGAACAACAAAGACAAGGGTAGTATCCATTTTGGGGGATTAAAGAAAAACCAGTATGGCAAGCCACCCCGAATGTGGTAAAGCTGTGAGAAGCAGCTGTGTGTCAATGGCAGCTGAATGCATGCAAGAGCTGGGGATACACAGGAAAGCAGGCTGCCTGCTCACAGTTCTAATGTTCCAGAATTCTTGTTGTTTGTGTGAAGGAATTTACAACCCAGTGAGTCACACCACAAAGCTTATACTTATCTCTTTCCAACTCGTGCCAGCTCCTGGCGTTTTCCCATTCCCTAACTCAGATGTCAAGAGAAAGGGGGGGGGGGGGATAAAGGTCCGATAATAAGAACTTGAAGACAAACCACTATATTTAGATATAGATATAACCCTCTGTCGATATAAGTAGTGTCCGTGAGGCACAAAGCTGTTTCATCTTTCTCTCTTTGTGTGTTTCCAAATCCCATCTCGTTTTGCATCCAGTGTGCTTTGTACAAATGCCAATCCCCTCCAATTCAGCCCCAATGTCGAGTGACAAAAAGAAATACTCCCACTTGAACTCTTTCCCTTCGAGCCTTTTCGCTTCAAGTCTCCTCCAAACAAAGACTTTGCCTCTAATTCCCGGCTTGGGACCACTTTCTTACATGACACAGAGCCTGGTGTGTCCAAGTAGTTTAAAAAAAAAAAAGGCAACGCGTCAATTTCTCCCCATGATGTAAATGAGAGAGTTGCGGCTCGCTCAGGGTCCTCCAAGGAAGCCGCCCGCTGCGTGAGGAACTACTGGATTTCCATCTGGGTGTCTCCTACCATTGGTGGCTATTGTTTAAATAAACATTACTCTGTATCGCTTTTTTAAAACATTCAATACATGTTGATGCCTGGTTAAAAGGAAAGAAAATTGCAGTATTAAAAGACTAGTATTTTCAGAGTCTTGTGATGTAAATTGCTAATTTAAAACCCAAAATATTGTTAAAGTGTCTTTATTTAATAGCAGGTGATTGCAAGCTGTAATTTGCAAGCTGTAGATGCAGATGGTAATGTTTTTCCTCCCTTTTCAGCACTGCAGTACAGTATTTACTGCAGATCTATGCAGACATGGAACAGCCAACTGTGGGGGGAAAAACACTCCGGAAAAAGAGCACAAAGTTCCTAAGATGGCTTTTGAGACCTGCTCCTGTCTCAGCCGAGGCAGAGTCCTTCCCTCCTGAGCCTGGAGGGTGCTCATTCCCTAAAGGAAGGTATAGGTGCTCCACACTGGTCTTCAGGTTCCTGCTAAGGTTTAACCACGGGAATGGGAGAATGATTTAACTTAGGCTGCATTTGCTTCTTCTTTGGCTGGAGAGAACCTAGGGAAGGGAGGGAGTGTGGGGAGGGGATTGCCAGATAAAATGCAGGGCACCCAGTTAATTAAATGTGAAGTTCAGATAAACAACAAAAAAAATGTTTTAGGATAAGCATATCCCAAAGTGCATGGGACATACTTATGCTAACAAATTGCTTACCTGAACTTTACATTTAACTGGGAGTCCTGTATTTTTACTTGCTAAATCCTACAACCTTCTGTGGGGAGAAAGAGTGAGTAAATAAAACAATGTCATGCTCAGGCGAAGGTGGTGGGACTTGGCATTTATACAGCACAGGGCTAAGGACTTGCCTTCTGCTCCCCATATAATCGTGGCAACAATTTGCTAGGTAGATGTTGTTGCTAGCCATATTTCAAAGGGCCACGATTGTGTCTCAGAGACCTTTGGTAACTTTCCTAAGGTCATATATTTCACCATGGATGTGGTGTCCGTGGGCTCCATGGCTTCAAAGCCTGAGTTCTTTCCATGAAATGATGCTTATGCCTCAGCTTTGTTCACTCTCTTCCAGGACACTTCAGAAACCTGCAAGAACTCCAGGGCATTTCTCTAGCTCCAGGTGGTCTCCCAACTCCCCCACCCCTGAAAAATCCAACCCACAAACCCATCGATCCTCACCAATTATCTACTCTCTCCTGTTCTCACCCCAATGTCAAATAACAGCTCAATTTCCTTTTTTGTTTTGTTTTGTTTTGTTTTGAGTTTTGAAGAGGAACAACAGCTCTTTCCCCATTCTTGTTACCCAAGCAAACTCCTGATGATTATTATATTATTTTTTCTTATTGTAGTGTATTACCAGAAGATTGGGGGGGGAGGGGGGGCTGGCCTTCTTTGAGCATTTGGCCCTAAGGCGACTTGACTGGCGTTCTGGAAGTGGTAACACAGGACCAGCGCAGGAACAGGGAGAAAGGGTTGTGGATTGTTACTCATTGGTTACATTACCCTTTCTTTCTGTTGCCGGAATCCTACTTTGTTCAGTGGTTCATCCCCTTCCCTGTGACTCAGTAGGAAGTCCCGACTGGGCTCCAGTGATTCTCAATAGGGACAATATTGTCATAGGGGTAAGATGATTCTTCGTTCTAAGGGACTTACCTGTGCCCTGGGTCCTAGACACCTTACACAGGTGTGTAGTCACTTTGTAAACCACAAATATCCTTGTACATTTCCACATCCTTCCATTGGGGGAGGGGCACCTTGCCCAACTGAGAGCTGCCAGGCAATCCGTCTTGTCCCTTAACCTTGGCAGTCATTGGTTTAGTGGACTGGGGCACTAAAGTGGACTGGCCGTTGAGACATGAACAAAAGTTTGCTGGGCACTCCTGAGAAAGGATTCTTCCTCTTGTAACAGAGACCCAAGGAGGGAACAGTTCCTCTTCCCCCACCAGATGTAGTTGTGTCTGGGGGTGACGTCCGGAGCTGTGCTAGCTACTTTTCACCCACGGAGGCAAAAACTGAGCATGAAGCAAAGGCAGAGACCAGAGATGGAAAAATCCTGGACCAGTGATAGTATCCCCGAGCCTCTGCATAGCAAACCCTGGAGCTGCCCTGCTCAGAGTTCCTTTAAGAAGGAATGGAACTGCCTGTTGTTCACGTCCCTTGAAGGGAGAGCCTTCAGGCCACCCATGACTCAGCACGCCCAAACTGTCACGTGACAAAAGGACACTGGACTTGGGAAGGGGGGTTCCCAGAAAGAACAATGGGGAGGCTGGACAGGTGTGAGGTGCTGGTGACCACTCTGGCACGTACGGTACAATTAAAAGGGAGAGAGAATGGAATCCGAGAAATGGAAGTTGACGCCTAATTTCATCGCTAAATAACTCTGTGACCTTGGGTAGGGGCACAGGATCTCAGCCTCAGATTTCTGCCCTTAAAGCTGTGAGGATTACATCTGCAAAACTTAGCTCACAGCCTGTGGGCCTCACTGGACCTGCGTGTGGCACACGTGCCTGGAAGCGATAGTTCTGCCACAAAGGCCACCACATCCTAACCTCTTACATCCGGGCTTCTCCGCTCATTTCTTTTTCTTTTTTTTTTAATTAATTTATGTATTTTAGAAAGAGAGAGAGAGCGTGCGTGTGTGGGAGCAGGAGGAGGGGCGAAAGGAGAGAGAGAGAGAAACAAAGCAGACTTCTCGCTGGTGCGGAGCCAAACATGGGGCTCGATCCCACGACCCTGAAATCATGACCTGAGCCGAAATCAAGAGTTGGATGCTTAACCAACTGAGCCACCCGGTGGCCCCTCCATTCATTTCACCCGCCTGTTTCCTGGGCCATTTGAGCTCGGGACTCCCACTTCAACCCATCCCCTCATGTCCTAGCAGATGTCGATAACTGTATTAAACGAGTCTGATATAAATGTCATTTGGGCCAACAATCAGCCCCGGATCTCTGCTGTTTCTACAAGTCTTTTTGTCTGCACCCAATGAATTTTATTCTAAGCAAAATACCAAAGACCAGTTCTGAGACATCCATGATTATAATAATCAATTCTCACTTTCAAGGAGCGTCCGGTGTACCTTTTAACTACAGAATGCATAAGCGCTAACCCTGCATATTCTTTTCCATCCTGTTCAACTCCTTATTAACAATTATTTGCAGAAAAATAAAAATTACTTCCCCTCGTCTACTTAAAGATATTATTCCATAAACCACTTAAATATAGTATTCTCTAGTGCCATCTAGGGGATTTCAGGCCAAGGGAAAAAGAAATTGTCCGCTCAGCTGAAAGAGAAAAACAAGCACTGAGAAATCAGCTCTGACTCGCCAAGTAATTTCTTTTACATATCCGATAGTGTTTAGGTAATCTTTTATTTTACAGTTTGGATAGCTGAGCAAGGTCACACATGGTGCTGCAGCTGGGGAATGCATAAATGAGTAAAATGTATGACATCGTGCCCATGCTTTGTAGCCTAATATTTCACAAACATAACCTTGAGAGAAAAAAAAAAAATTCCCCATTTAAATCAATGCCTCTTTCTAAAACCAAATCAAGCAGGATTTGTTAATATTTTTAAAATGTGTGTTCCGGATGCCTCCATGTGAATCGTGTGCATGTCAGGACTCCAGCGAGTGCCCCTTGAGCTAAGGAGAAAACCCAAGAATGAATAATGCTATCCAAGGACCTCTCCTCCATTCGACCCTGAGCACAATGCCCAGCACATAGAAGTCACTTGGAAGTATCCATTTCACTAGAGCTCAGTAGGCTCTAGAAAGTGTTAACTGATAATGTGTGGTATCCACCTCTTTCTAATGAACCATATGTGACCTGACTGCAGTTTGTGTGAACATACAGGAGCACATTTTGGGAAAGTCTACTCGTATGGTGACCCCAGGCTAGGCTCTTTTCCCACAGCTTGCTCACTGCATCCTTCCCCCAAAGCCTCTGATCTCTATAAATATTTAATTCCCATTTGTCAGATATGAAAACTGACGCAAAGATAAATGGAATGTCTTTTCCAAGGAAACACAATAAGAAATGCATAAACAGTTTCAAATCCACATGATGCCCTAGCCTTGGGCAGTGTGCTTCCTTCACTAAAGTGGAATTTCAAACATAGCATTGAAATATGACTACTAAATATCTTACAAACTATTTCAACCAAGAGGAAAATGCACATGAGATGGAACCACATGAAACCATGATAGTCAACCACTTTCCACGTACAAAAAGAGCACTTACATGGGATCCATCATCATAGGTTCCCAAATTCAAAACCGCTTCCCTTTAAAGACGGTAGCAGAAAAGAGTAGTTTTTGTTATGTACCGTTTTGTTTACCTTGAGTTTTTCATGGTCCTTTAGCTACTGCAGACATCAATGAATTTAACTGGATTACGTCCAATGATGCAACTTCCTCGTGAGTACTTATGCACCTGTCAAAGCCAAGGTCCCTAAACATCGCCTCCAGGATGTATTGATCTTATTTATCCCACAAGTATTTTGTGACAGTAGGCACTGGCAAGGAAGTTCCAAATTCATTTGTTCAGAACCACTTTGTTTCATGTCTGGCTTGAATAAATGTTCTTTCTCAGTTGGTTCATTTGACTGGAACAAGTC
The DNA here is from genome assembly GCF_017311325.1 of Ursus maritimus. Taxonomy (NCBI): domain Eukaryota; kingdom Metazoa; phylum Chordata; class Mammalia; order Carnivora; family Ursidae; genus Ursus; species Ursus maritimus. Next base: position 60,928,976 of record NW_024426996.1, read on the forward strand.
CCCATGCCAGAGCCAACAGAGGACATTGATCGGGGTGGTCAGGAAGAGTGATGGGTGGGTAGATATTTTAGAATGTATGCAGTAATGATTCATGGAACATTTTACAAAAATAAAAAGCATTAGGTGTTTAACAGCTGTGCTCAAGCTATCCTAATGTAACCTTCAATGAGCCTTGCAAAGGTCATGTACCTGAAAGTAAAGATAATCAAAGCTTATTGGTTCCTAACCCAACAAAGTTCATGAACTCTGCTAAAGACGCCGTGCAAGGCTAGTTGGTTTTAGACCAAGATTTTATAATTTACTTATACTTCATTCCAAAATATTTTCTCTCCTTTTTTGCCTTTCTAATATAACAAGGACAAAAGTAATTAATGATGGGTATATATAACCTATTTTTCTTTGCTCAACCCAGACCCCAAGTACCCACTAAGGAAGCATTTTCCAGAGTTGTCAAAGAAAAAGGGGATTGGAACAGAAAAAGAGGGTCCATAGAAACGGATATGGAGAAGCATTTCATGGAAAACTAAAAGGCAGTAAACAAAACTAAAAGAAAGCAAAAGTTGGCCAGGGATAGATGCTGTGTCAAGCAAGTAGGAGATGAGTGTAGGGAAAGAATTTAAGAAATATTGTCATGGATGATAAGTGGGAGACTTTTGACACTGCTCCAAAAAAATCAAATAAAATTACATTTATTTTTATTTCCTTTAGAATGCTAGGCTAGAGTCATCTAACTATGACCCTGCAGTAAAACTGGGCTTCATGGAGCCCCAGGTTTTATTCAGGTCATGCTAACATGGTGTTCCTTTGATATAAATATAGTAATATATATTACTAATATAAATTGTTTGTGTGTGATTGCCCACCCTATCTCCTGTGGAGCCCTAGGAGTAATTGTATAATTTGATCTCTGATTTTTATTACCAGCTTCATCTACACAGCATCCTGACAATCCATGTCTCTACTGCCCCCAGTTTCTCCTCACCTCAAAAATCTCTTCATGGTGTCAATTCTGAATTCCTCCAAACAACAGAAGGGTTGTAGGCCCCAAATAGACAAATACACAAAGAGTAAGATAACAATTGTGATTAGATTTTTAGTAGGATTCTACCCGACAGAAGATACCCACTGCTTAACAGTACTACAACATGAATGAAAACATCCAAGATGCTCCCTAAATCAAAATTCCCAGAATCCTCTCTTCAGTATGGCAAAATCCAGATACCCAGGAGTTGAAGGTCCAGTGATTTTTCTTGATAGCCTTATTTATTCCTACCCTAAGGAAGTTCTTTTTTTGGTTTCATTTTTGAAGTATTTGTTTTCTATTGACACAGCCTGAAAGAGAGACACCAAGGATAATTTGAAGACCTATTTTAGGGGCGCCTGGGTGGCACAGGGTTAAGCGTCTGCCTTCGGCTCAGGGCGTGATCCCGGCATTATGGGATCGAGCCCCACATCAGGCTCTTCCGCTATGAGCCTGCTTCTTCCTCTCCCACTCCCCCTGCTTGTGTTCCCTCTCTCGCTGGCTGTCTCTATCTCTGTCTAATAAATAAATAAAATCTTTAAAAAGAAAAAAGACCTATTTAATTATTTACAATACCTTATATTACTTTACGATCACAATTTTTGTATCACTATTTTTGAAAATCAACTGACTTCACCAAGCCCTGATTTTATAAAGCTTACAAAACAAGGATGTTGCAACATTCCTTCTTCCAGTATGGCTTTCTACATCCTATCAGATACTTTGACAGACACATTAACTACTTCTAACCATAAGAAAGTTATGACACCTCAGGCATTTAGGTATCCAATTTACAGTATTATGTTATATGTTTTTATATAATATGTTCAACAGTGATTTCTGAGATGTTGAAAGTTCACTGGCATTGGAATTAAAATACCTAGGTTGGTTCAGATTCTAAATTATCTGTCTACTGCTACTACTATCTGACTCTGTGAGCTTAAATAAGTAACTTAACTTTTCTAAACCTCATTACTTTATCAATAAATGAATATAAGACAATTATGTTAATAAACATAGGATAGTGACTGATACAAACACCTTAAAACCTTGGTGCCTTAACACAATGCAAACTTATTTCTTGTTCATATAACTGTTCAGTATGGGTATTTAGCCTGTAGCATTCCACACAGTGATTCAGGGACTCAGGCTCCTTCTATTTTATGGATCTGCCATCCTTTACTATCTATAAAAGGCCTTACAGCAAATATTTTAGGCTTCGCAGGCTGTATGTTATAACAACTTAACTCTGCCCTCATAATACAAAAACAGCCACTGACAAAATGTAAGTGGCTGAGTTTCAATAAAACTTTATGTATAAAAACAGGTGGTAGGCCAGATTTGACCCTTTAGCCATGGTTTTCTGACCCCTGCCCTATGTCATTGCGGTCCTTTTCTGGATTCTTTGCAAACAACTGGTTAAGGTGGGCAGGGAGAGCTATCAAAGTATGAGTGAGGAATGGGCAGAAGTTTTTAATTACCCAGGCTTAAAAATGACATATATCACTTCTGCCAATTCCACTGGCCAGAACATGGACATAACTAACTCCAAGGAAACCTAGAAAATATCTTGCATTTGTCCAGGAGGAAAAGAAAATAGGGTGTTATGAACTCATAACATTCTCTGCCAAAAACACTTTTTTCAATGGTTGTAGAGAGAGTCATATGAGATAATGAGTATGCAAAACTACTTTGTAAATTATAATCTGCTATGCAAATTTAGAGTGCTATTTTTATTATAATTACTATATGTAATGTCTCTATGAATACCTTACCACCAGGGAGTGGTAGCCCCTCAGAAAGAAGAGAACTTATGGATATAAATGGCACTTACAATTTTTGGATCAAGCAGTTTCTGCAAATTACATTTTATGAGCCAGGGCAATCAGGACCCTTTCCACCAACTTGGGTGCATTGAAATGCCCTGAAATTTCTTCTTCCTCCATGGTAGTGACAAGCTTTATATGCATAGAGGCAATTACTGAAGCACTTTGCAGGTTATCTCAAGAGTCAGATTATTTGCTGTAAAATTGAAGTTTATTTGTGATACTGTTCAATGCCAGAAACAATGAGTTGGAAATATAAAAATGAAGCTATCCATAGTATTAACTAATTAACTAGAAATCCATGCTTAATATTCTCCAAGAGTAAAATGCTGTGCTGGAGAGATAGGACACATCAGAAAGTGTATAAGCCAAGATAAAAAAAATTCTCAATGTGAGCCTTTCAATCTGATTTTGAAGGTCTCACTTCTAAACCATTTAATGTTTGAGATCGGGTCATGGTATTTTTTTCAACAGCCTTTTCACAGAGTAGCATGAGCAGCACAATTATTCCACTAATTTTAAAAGAGTTCTCTTCTGTTTGTGTCTTTTAAATGATGGAATTAAACATGGAGAAAATGAAAATGCAAAAGATTAGAATTAATTATATCAAATAGGGGATAAAGCAGGGATGATTCATTTATTTATTTAATTTTTTAGCGAAGCGACAAATTGAAGGGACTTCCTATGAGGCAATTAGCCATCCGACATGTGTTATTTCAAACAAAGTAAGTGCATCAGAAATGTAAAGGGGTTATGGGGGGCGCCTGGGTGGCTTAGTCGTTAAGCGTCTGCCTTCGGCCCAGGGCGTGATCCTGGAGTTCTGGGATCAAGCCCCACGTCAGGCTCCTCCGCTGGGAGCCTGCTTCTTCCTCTCCCACTCCCCCTGCTTGTGTTCCCTCTCTCGCTGGCTGTCTCTATCTCTGTCAAATAAATAAATAAATAAATCTTAAAAAAAAAAAAAAAGAAATGTAAATGGGTTAATAAAGACCTCACCAAGTGTGGGAGGTGGAGTACAGGGGCCCTTGCAGACTGGTGTTGGCTAGCAGGGATGATGGTGCTTTGCTGGGAGTGGTGACCTGGGTAGCTATCTCTGCCTCCATATCATATATGATCTCCCCACTTTTGAATAACTGGTGCTCAATGGAGATGGTATACATAAGGCCCAATTTGTTCAAGCCAATCCCAGTTTACCCCTATTCCCCAGCATATTTACTAATAGTGTCCTCATTCATTTGCCAATGTGTGCCCAGTTTAAACAATATATTATATGGACTCACTGTCAATGGATATATGTTCGTGGCTTGATGAGCAGAACTTGGGAGGCTAGCACTCATCCCACCTCAGAACAGCCACACCCCAGAGACTCAAAACAGTGAAATGTACCAAGCAACGAGCACGAAGAAAGTAATGGGATCCAAGGGCCCATACCTGAAGCACTAGTTGGTTGCAGCCATTTCTCTCCCTGACTTCTGCAAGGAAAACTCCTCAACAACAGGAAAAAGGCCAGTCAGTGCTGACTTGTGAGCTGTCATTGCCTAAAAGAGGAAGTGAACAATTATTTGAGTATTTGTTATGAGCTTTGATGACCATTGCTAAAAACCTGGACTTCAGCATCTTAGATAATTTGTTCGAATTTATAAACCCTGCATTCTTTGTCTTTTTAAGTAAAAATAATGTCTCTATTTATCAATTAAATCCTTTCCTTATTCTTTTTAAATCCTTTCCTTATTTTGCCTCGGGTAAAGTGGGGGATATTTGTTTTCTCATGATTAGTTCGGAACTCTCTTAATCACAATGATTAAATTCCATATGACAAGAAGTCAGAGGGAGCTTAGGCAACATCCAGTCCTACACTCTTCGAGATGTAATACCCAGATTCAATGACTTATCTCAAAGCATTAGTTGGTTGGAAGACTGTGAGGCCTCTGTCCCGGTCTTGACCCCTCGCCTGGTGGTCCTACCTCCTCCGTCTAAGCCATTACACGCACTGACGATACTTGCCGCCCTCTAGCTTCTAGTTCCTGCATTTGTTTAGTAGCATTAATACAAGACTTAGGAAAGAGGAAATGAGTTTACCTTTCAGTTAGAGAAAGATGACTGCTCACTTAAGCCATTCTTTCTAATTTTAGCCATAATTAGAAAACTCTTGGTTTCTCCTCAGGTGGCGTCGGTCAAGAGCAAGTGATATTCTTCCCTTTACGTATATATAAGGGTATGTTGGGTGATAAACAGCAATGTGTCTTGGTGCCTTCTCACTACTGAGGCTCCTACTGAGTTGAGGAATCACTGGGGTGCAGGTACCCGGAAAGACCAAGAGCTGCCTTAGAAAGAGCCAAGCTAAGCCAAGGAAGAAGGAGGTTTACAAAAAGAGTGAGAATATTAGAATTGCAGCACAGCAAAAAGATGTAAGAGGTAAATTGCTTCTTGGGGAGAACAATAATAATTGGGATCTGTAAGAGCCGAGACAGATGCTAATGGCTATAAAAACAGAAATATGAACTCTAGCTGGCTTCAATAACCTGATAATATATTTTCTGTCATAACCAGTAGTCCAGGGTAGGTAGACTTCTGGGTTGGATGATTCAAAGACTCAAAATATCATCCTGGGTTCTTGCTGCCTCCATCCCATGGCTCTGCAGAATTTTCATTATCAACATGACCTCTGAATGGTAGCACAGTGACCGAAGCAAGTGTCCCATCCAGACAATAATGTGTCCCATCCAGATAATAATGACCACAGGAAGAAGAAAGACAATTACTCCCTATGGCTCTCTCTTGACTTTATGTATGTATGTGTTGTCCATTTATTTTTGAAGAAGGCATGCTCTTTATTACTATTAATGAGGCTTATAATCCCCTGACTGCAGTTTTTTCCCCGAACCTGAGCAAACATAATTCTTAGAGTCATAGCCTGCAGATCTACTTTACCAGCAACGAAACTTTTCCAAGAAGCTCTCAGATCCGTTTCTCCTCACATCTCATTGATTGGATTCCTCATCTTTTCCTAGTGAGTTACTCACATGGCAAATGGAAATTCCCTTGCTACCCTTATAGGAGTTGTGATCAGCTCACGCTAAGGTATATATGTCTGCAGGAGGAATGAATACCTTAAAAAAAAAAAAAAGTTACCCTGGGAGAAGGAAGAAAAGGAAACCACTATGTGGGCAATCTAGATTGGCTCCAAGATATGTGAAGATTCCAGTAATCCTAAAAGAAATATCTTACATGGTCATAGTACTTAATGGTATACAAACCCTTCTGAATGTCTGAAATAGATAAATACTATTATCCCATCTTTCCAGATAAGGAAACTGAGGTTCCACTGACTGAGGTAGAGAGTTATATAGTCAGGACGTAGCAGTCATATGTGAAAAGTCAAACCACTGGTGAAAATGTGTCTGGTTCCCTGAAATAGAAATTCCAAGTCACAGAGTTCTGAAAGAAAATTTCCAAGTAAACACTCGCACCGTGAAACCGTAAGTTAAATAAATTTCGTTTATCATAATCACATTCTTTTTGCTACATCGTTTATTCATTTGTTTATTCATTTATTTATTCCATAGCTTATTACATGCAAGACAAATTGCCAAGTACTCAGGACTAAAAAGATGAAAAAATATTTCACCTATGTCTGCACTCCTGAGTTCACAACACAGCAGACAAGATTAAAAGGTGAGCACAGGGGCGCCTGGGTGGCACAGCGGTTGGGCGTCTGCCTTCGGCTCAGGGCGTGATCCCAGCGTTATGGGATCAAGCCCCACATCAGGCTCCTCCGCTATGAGCCTGCTTCTTCCTCTCCCACTCCCCCTGCTTGTGTTCCCTCTCTCGCTGGCTGTCTCTATCTCTGTCAAATAAATAAATAAAATCTTTAAAAAAAAAAAAAAAGGTGAGCACAGTCCGTATTTCTTTATTCTAAAATGTCATTATGGGAAAATATGTAAATGACATTGAGAGAGAAGAGGGGAGAAAAAAGAAATGCAAAATTAAATGTACATATTGATTGTAAATACATATAAATTTCAGAATTGTTCTTTTTTTATTATATTCAGTTAGCTACTGTATAGTACATCATTAGTGTTTTGTTTTATATTGTTTTGTTTGTTTTTTAATAATTTTATTTACATCATTAGCTTTTGATGTAGTGTTCAATGATTCTTTAGTTGCGTGTAACACCCAGTGCTCATCACAACACGTATCCTCCTCAATACCCATCACCTGGGCACCCCATCCTCCCACCCCCCTCCCCTCTGAAACCCTCAGTTTGTCTCCCGGAGTCCAGAGTCTCTCATGGTTCATCTCCCTCTCTGATTTCTCCCCCTTCAGAATTGTTCTAAACTGGAGGAAGAGACTGTCAGAAGAGAAGAGATTTGCCAACCACAGCACAAGTGTTAAAATGAGGTGTATAATCCACACAATGTCTTATGTTTCCACAGAATGAGTGAATGATTCATTCCCCAGGTGGGATGGGGGGGGGGAATGTGATACAAGAATTAACATTTTAATTTGAGCAATGAAAAATGAGCTGGAGCTTTCTAGATAAAGAGAAGAAAATCCAAGAAGAAAAAACAACACAATAAGCCATGGGGGCAGGAAGCAACAGTAGATAATCAATTCATTGTGGCTTGAAAACAGAATCTTCTTGATGTCAGGCAGAAAGAAAAAGAGAAAACAGAAAGAAAACAGAGAGAGTTCTGGGTAAACATACAATCCAGTGGTTTCCCACATGAAATATTCAGCTTCTCAATTATTTATTGAACTACTGGAACCAGAGTCCTCAGGATGAAAGTCCCCACCCCACCACTAACTGGCCTGACCATGTCACTTCACTTTCCAAGCCTCATCCCCATCCTCAGTAAAAGCAGTAGAGTTCCCATGCCTACTTCTCAGGAGGATTTCTCAGGATTTGACCTCATATTGCCCATGAGGCACAGAGCTCAATGCTTGGTGCATGGCAAGCATCCAATAAATGGTAACAGGCTAACAAAAACGAGAAAACACCCCACTTTTCAGTCTTGACATTTAAAGAGGCACCTTTCTTAGGTGTTAGACACACCCTTCAGGCAGTATAGACAGAGTGGTAGAGACGAAGAGGCTATGACCCCGAATGTAGAAACAGTCCAGTGTACCTCATTTCTGCAACCACTTCTGGAAAAAAGGCAGAGGGTATCTGAGGAAGAGCAGAGTGCACATGGCAGAGGAAGAGGAATAGAGGCTGCTCTACCAGGTGTTCCCTGGCAGTGTGGGAGCAGCAAGGGGACCTCCCTTGAGGTGTGGGGTGATTTCAAAATGAGGAGACTGGCATTCACTTTTCATTCAAGATGTCTGAAAATGGAAGGCTTACAAATTAATCCCCCTCAGTGGGGTGTGAGGGAACCAGATTGAGATGTGCCTTATCAAAAGAAGGGTCCCCATCCCATTCCTTATGCTCTGGAGGCATTGAAGGGCATTCTGTGTTTCTGGGCCCCTAAATGGAGAAGCAGGCTGGGGAGCGGAGGTGTCATGCTGACACACTGCTCTGGACAGCAGTCCAGAAGATGGGCACTTAGAGCTGGCAGAACTTAAGGGCGGGGGACGTGACAGCCCTTCCTCACCATGAAGCAGAAGTAAAACTGAATGCTAGTGGAGTATGGGTGGGATGTGTGCACCACATAACCCAAGACCACCATCCCGACTGTAAACCCAGACCTAAACCAGCCCAGATGGAGAGGGGGATGCCTCCCTGACACCTGCCAGTCCCCTCTTGTTGCACCCAGCTTTGAATGACTCCCACAGTGGGGACCAACCCAGTGATTATGTGGAAAACCCTGTAGAAACCTAGAAAAGGAACCAAACATGCAAACCTCTTTCCCACTAACTCAAATGCCATCTTGGGGAGGCAGAAAGGAAAGGGTTGATTTTTAAATCTCATTGAATATCAACTCCAAAGACACTAAGCTTTAAGCCAGTAGAACTTTGCAGCCCAGGATTATGTTTTCTGCCATGTCTTAGTCTGTTTGGACTGCTATAACAGAATACCATTGATTGAGTGGCTTAAAAACAACAGAAACTTCTTTCTTACAGTTCTGGAGGCTGGCAAGTCCAAGAACAAGGTGCTAACAGATCCAGTGTCCGGCAAAGTCCACTTCTTGACTTGTAGAAGACTACCTTCTGTTGTATCCGCGCATGGCAGAAAACAGAGAATGGGCAAGCAAGCTCTTGGCTCTCCTTAGAAAGGCGCTAATCCCATTCCTGAAGTCTCCACCCTCATCGCCTAATTACCTCCCAAAGACCCCACCTCCTAATGCCATCACAATTGGGGTTAGGGTTTCAACATATGGATTTGGGAGCAGAGGCCCAAACAGTTCATAATATGCATTAATATGGAACATTTCATGAGATATGGTGAGCTCAATCATCAAAACCCCAAGTCGTGTATATTCTAGTTGTTCTCAGTAGTTGAGAGGATTAGATAGTAATAGCCAACATTTATTGAACACTTGATTTTGCCAGGTTAAACATTTACATGAACTGTAAATTTGACCCCCTAAGATTGTAGGTGATATTGTTATTTTTATTTCACAGATGAGAAAACTGTGTTCTTCCTGCATGCATTAAAACTAGAGGTAACAGTTAAGAAATAAGTAACAAATTTTTTTTATCCTGCTTCTTGGATGAAGCAGCAAATGTCTCCATGATAAGAGATGAGTACAAATACCACGTAATACCCCATGAAACACTACCCAGTAAAAACGTGTATTTCCCCAAGACCACAAGCCCCGCCCACCTAGATCCGATCGCAGTGGTGCTCCCACACAAGCTTGGGATGGAGATTTGGCCAATGTCTGTCTTTGTCATCTCCCTAAGATTCCACTCTGGATCCCAGCTTCCAGGTTCCTGTGCCGTGTGATCTTACAACTGTGAAAGGAACTGGGTAACTTAACTTCTCTGTGCCTCCACTTGCCCGTGTGCCCAAGAGGACCAGCAATGCCCATGTTTCGGTATTATAGTCATGGCTACGGACAAGTCAGCAGAACACCTCAGGCGACATCTGGCACAGTGGTTGTTAGTTTGACCACCATCAGAGCCTCACTCTCTCAGCCACCTGATCAGTTAGAGAGCAAAACTCCCTTCTCTGATGCATAAAAGATACAGGCAAGAATTTGCAGAATTGTTTTTCCCTCCCAGGGCATTTTACCAGCAGCGGCTCGGAAATCAAAGCACCTTGAAAGACACAAAGGAATTTATTTCTAACAGAAAGATATAGATATACAGTCATTATCCTGATTAAGATATTTCATGGGTCAAATGCTTTCCCTAACCCAAGAAAATAACATTTGAACTCTTTATTTCCATCTTATCTCATTTCAGAAAGGATGTGGGGTTGCCAAGAAACAAAGGCAACATATAATGTGAGATCAATTAAAGAAAAGAAACAGAAAATTGCAAATCATGAAGGAAAGGGAATCGACGCACTCTTCCAAAAGATCGTCAACAGCTATGGGGCCCAAATATCAAACCTGGATCTGAGTGTTGTATTAGCTACGGCAGAACGATTTGTAGTGTTTCCGGGAATTTATACTTTTTATACTTCACATACACTTTTTATGTGTTTCTCCCAGCACCAGAAATCCAATGAGAAGGAGGTTACACTCCCTGTTCTACAGATAAGAAAACTGAGGCCTTGAAACGTGAAACCATCAGACCCAGCCAGGTGTCTTTGTTCAGTGCTCCTCAGCCACACCACAGCTCCTACTTTCAGACACGGGGTAGAATTTTGAAGCAAGAAAGAACTTTAGAGGATATCTAGTCCAATTTTTAGAGAGCTATTCTGAATGATGCATGCATGTTGATACGCACATAAACAGTATTAAATTTAACAAAATAACAGTGAAATTTATGATTACGAGTCGTACATGCTTGACAACACACCTGGCCACTTTCCTTTGGGCTTGAGATGGGCCTTTTTGATGACACAGAAGCAACTGGAAGGTCAAAAGATGTATCAGACTATGACCCAGGCCCATTTTGGTTTGCTCATTTGGGGCATCAAGAGTCTAACAAGAGTCACATCATTATCAGTGATAAATCATGAATTAAGCATTTTTTTAAAACTCTCACTGGTTAAATAATGCTTAGCAACATCATCTTCCAGAAGCATTTCTCCTCTAGTCATGATTAGCCTTTTCTAATGATTCTGCTCAGCTAGGATTTTTAGTGTTTTTTAATTGCGTATTTTATGATATTTTAATTTTATGTTTATTCATTATTAATCATCTTTATTATATTTTAATTGTAGATGCAGCATCCTAAGCAGGGGGAGGGAACACTTCACAAATAAGAATATTAATTTATATGTCTTAAAATAATAATTAGGATTTTAATAAAATTACTTCCCTTAATAGGTCTCTGCGGAACGTAAATCCCCCACCCTTTAGTGAACTAATGAGATATGAGGTGAATATCATTAAGCCCTGTGCTCCCTTCTAACCGAAAAACCTTAAGCAACAATAGTAAACCTTCAAAATATTTACCTAAAGGCAAGCAGCCCCTAAAAAGCAGTCTAAGAGCTATACAAAGAATAAAATCTAAATACGTCCTTGGGGAACCTGGGTGGCTCAGTCGGTTAAGTTTCGGACTCTTGATTTCAGCTCAGGTCATGATCTCCAGGTTCTGGAATTCAACCCCAATTTGGGCTCTGCACTCAGCATAGAGTTTGCTTGGGATTCTCTCTCTCCCTCTCCCTTTGCTGCTCAGCTCCACTTGCTCTCTCTCTCTCTCTCTCTCAAAATAAATCAGTAAAATCTTTAAATGTAACCTATCTCATTCTGGTTCCTGTCAGGAGGATGGACACATTGGCACTGCCCATCTCACAGGGTCTCCCAGCCCACTTTGTCCCTGACTTGCTCCCGTATCAGGAAAGGACCACCTGTCAACACACAACTCTGCAAAGCATCCCCAGGTTCGGGGCCATTCAAGCTGCACACCTGAAGTGATAATACTGACCATTGTCGATGCTGTCCATCCAAGAATGCCAGAGGGCTCTGGAGATCAAGTCAGTCTTTTAGGTTCTCCACACAAGGAGAGGACTGCTTGGGTCCAGTGTTATGAACGGGGACACTGAAGAGCAGGGAGAGGAAGCCACCAGTTTGATGTTTCCTGGCCATCGCACAGAGCCTCACGGAGAATCGAAAGAGACTGAGCAGCCCTGGCCCTTCACTAAACTCAGACTGCATCAGTGGCTCTTAGATTTGACTTGAGTTCTCCTACTTCGATGTTACGAATGCAGGAAAGAAACTGCATGTGTTCCTTTGGGTGAATGTACTTTTTGTATTGTTGTCAAAGTTTACTTTCAATACCATCCTTTGATGTATAGCTTTCTTGTCGCTTGACGGTTTAAATAAGTTTCCTCCATGCTGTAATCAGCAGCAGTAATTTTTGGAATTGGCACTTCCTCTTCCGGGAAGAGGGTGCTGCAACCATTATGGAATTAACCTAAGATTCTTCCAGGATCATTTTAAAATAGTGTGTTTATAATGGCGTTGTGGGAGTATCTGTTACTGTAGGGTTTCCCCGTGTTCTTGAAAATCCTGTTGATTTTCTTAAAGCAGAAACTATAAAAGTTCTCCAATGGAAAAGAATACAAATGTTAGTGAATCTTCCCATGGAGGTGGGAGATCTTTTTGTTTTGCTTTGTTCTGTTTTATTTAACTGTTAAAGCAGTTCTATTCCCATTACTTTAGTGTTACCCTCTGGGACCTCTGAGAATGTACCAACCCACTTCTGGGAAATCACTGCCATCGTTCTACTTACGAGGCCAAAGTTTATCAGAGCATGGCTACAAAAAGTAGTCAGAAGAAAGAGAAGCAGCTGCATGAACTCTCAATGAATGCTTTGTCTTGTACAACCCCACCCCCACCACCTCCAACACAGACGAAGATGATTTTAGCCCCATAGCAACCTAAGGAAAAATCTGGCAACAGCAGAACCTACCTCAAAGAGCAGGAGTTAAACTTGAGAAGTAAAAGTCTCTTTAGCATGGTGGCAATAGGGAGGGACAGCGCCAAAATGCATGCAGGTTATTTTTTTTCTTTCTATGGATCAATCATAAACTCTTAGAGGAAATTGGCTCTTTCTTTATAAGTGACAGAAATAGACAGGGATGACAGCAACATATAGCCTGAATTCTGAGAATTGAACTATGAAGTCAACACTAAGAGAGGCAAAATGTGTAAAAGACGCCTTAGAGATAAAATGATTTGGGGTAAACAAGCAAGCAACTCAAAATGGATGTTACATAACAGAAGGTACTAGCTTATCTGAAGAATGAGGGAGCGGAGGAGACAGGATAGAGAAGGGGCCCACTGGAACTTAGGAAAGAAGAGTCAGAGAGCCTAGTGTTGGCAGAAGAGAGGGGCCCTGGCTCACGGCCTTGAGTCCTCCAATCCCTGGGTGTCCTTCCTATGGACAAATACTCTGGGCTATCTTAGCCCATTGTCATTAAACATTTATGTCCTAAAACTAACTCCCGTTGTTCTAGTTCTGTGTTCACCAGGCAACCTTCCAATTTTTGATTCATTTCCAGAATAGGTTTGCCAGCATTCCAGTCTAGTTATATCAGTAGTTAAATTTATCTTAGTAAATCACTCAAATTGGCATGCCAGTTGATACTTTAAAGCTTGTAAGTTTGTCTAATGTAAATGATCTGAATCTAGTTCATAGGAACAATTGGAAAAGTAATAAAATATATCTGAATAGTTTAGGTCTGAACTTGCCTAAGGATGCTTTTTCATCCCCCTCCATTACGCTGTGCCTCCCCCTCGGCATCATGGATTTCCCACCATCTCTCCACCTCCATCACACGTTGGTCCCCACTTCACACGAAGCCCCTCCAGTTGATGTCTGCAGCTTTGGACTGATCATGAGGCTTAGATTATTCTTATACTTCCAGTTGAGATCTCCAGTATACAATTATGATGGAGACCCCTTACACCTGTGCTGCATCCAGGACAGTGTCCCACCATGCTTAATCCCATAAGAAGAATCAATCAGAGAATGGAGGCCTTTAGGCAAGAAGCAGTACAGGTAACAAATGAGACTGAGATCCCAATGTCTCGTCATTTGTTGCTTTTTCTTCTCTCCCCTAGACTGAGTCATAATACTTTCTCTCAACCCTAGAGAGAAATCCCCTAGCTCTAGCCCCTACTAAAATCCACTGGCAGCCTTTTTGTTATTCTTAATTGGAAGGAGTGCCTGAGGTTCTGCATCTCATGTGCGATTAGGAGCCAGGAGGTCTGGGTGTCACGCCATCTTCTGGAGAGTCATGGACCCTAAAAACTGCATAGGACCTGAGGGATCATTCAGTGTGATCCAACTCTTAGGACTCTGTTTATAGAGCAAGACTTCTCCAAAGTTGCATCTATAAAAATGAGGCTTGAAACGATTCTGACCCCAAATCCAGATTTAGTATCCACTCCACCAAGCCTCTTCTTCCTTCCTTAATTTGACCAACAGCCAATCAAAGAGTTGAATTTAAAGGGATTGCTACTGATGAACTTTCAGAATACAACCACCACAACAAGCTTTCAGTCTTAGGTTCCTATCCCTTTTTCAGTTGAAATCATGGGGGAAGGAGCTACTGAGACAACTTACATTTGCAGCCAGTCTGCCAGCCTTGCTCAGCTGGCTGAATGCAAGACATTATCCACCGCCTATGAAAAACATTCTGCCTGACGATGAAGCGAACACAGAGGAAGGTGGCTCGCAGGACTGGAGACAGAATCCTGACAATGTCTTTGGGGCATCTGGAAATAGGTGAGTCTAAAGCTAGGTCTGGCTCTACACCTGAACATTTTGGTGTATGCGTTGAAGTGGAAAAAATCCCATTTCTACTTAGTAAGGGTCATATCTCTTTCACATGAAACCAGAAGAGGCCTAGATCTCTTCATGCTGCTTGGAAGACAGTGTTGGTCAGGTAGGAGGTTCTGGCGTGAGAGCTGCAAAGTAAAGTAGAAAAAGTGGGCTGAGCATGCCAGGAAGTGCTGAGGCAGGATTATGAATGGGCAGGGAAGCAAGTGCCCCCTCTGTGATCCACTGTTCTCATTTGCGAGACAGAGATAGTATCTCCTTCACAGGCTATTGTGAGGACTAAATGAGTTTGTAAATGTAAAATGGTTAGATCAGTGCCTGGCACTCATGTGCCATTCATATTGGGCATTAATGAGAAATGGAAGTTAAAATGTAATTTATGGTCAACTACACTTGGACAACATTCTCAATTGGGAGACCTCCATACTCTAGGCCCAGCACACAAGGAATCTGGGGGAGCCCCAAACAGTGGGGTTGATTAAAGAGCTCACCACCTCAGCTCAGAAAATTGCATATAGGGGCGCCTGGGTGGCACAGCGGTTAAGCGTCTGCCTTCGGCTCAGGGCGTGATCCCGGCGTTATGGGATCGAGCCCCACGTCAGGCTCTTCCGCTATGAGCCTGCTTCTTCCTCTCCCACTCCCCTTGCTTGTGTTCCCTCTCTGGCTGGCTGTCTCTATCTCTGTCGAATAAATAAATAAAATCTTAAAGAAAGAAAAAAAAAGAAAATTGCATATAGATTCCAACAGTGCCCACCGTGTGAGTGCCTCATTCATATGTGTGTGTTTGTGTGTACGTTACAGCTTCACTTTTTATATCCTGGAGGAATCTAGATGTTATTTTATGTAGCAGCTACCATTTTTCCACTGCCAACTCAGTTCTTCAATCCATAGTCCAAGTGGTGACCTGTTTCTCTCAAACTTTCCACCACAATGATCTTGTCAAGATCTTAGTTTTTACGGAAATCCCTTGCCCATCTCATTCCCAGGCAGGGCACAAATGGGAAAAACCAAGTAACAAACTTCTCCCCTTAGAAAAACACTTGTGGCAATGAACTTCCATCATTCTTTTGAACTCTGCCTCTTTTGTGTTTGTGATGTAAATAGACCTTACAATTAATTATCACCATGAATAATGGATGGCTGTGAGCCTAAGAAATAAGTCAAAGGTTCCAAAGAGGTTTATCCCCAGTTTCATACACGGGTGGGTGTTTTTGCAAACACACATTCCATTTTAAACATGTCAGCACAGTTGGGGATAGAAAGTTTTTGGAGCTGGCCTTCTTGCAGTTGGCTCATTAGTGAACAGCTCATGCGATCAATAAGTTACCGAGCAAGAGACTAAGAGTTTCCTGTCTCTGCCTTTGCATGTTCAAGTGTCTCAGAAATATCAGTGAAACTACATAACTCTCTCTCTCTCTGTCTCCTTTTCTCTCTCTCTCTCTCTCTCTCTCTCTCTCTTCCTCTCTGTCTCTCTCTCTCTCTCTTTCTCTCCTCTGTATCACAATAATTAGTTGGAACAGAATGGAGTTTTGCCAACGTGTAATTCTTTCAAAGCCCAAAATGTATCTTTTGGTCACCTTGCTTTTTCCTCTCCCCATCAGCTAAAGGTTCTCATTTAAGGGACAGGCCTTTTTAATAATAGGCTGAGGCTTTGCAACAATTTCAAAATGTCAGGTAGGATGTCCAACATCTTAAGACATGATAAATGTCCAGTTAAGGATACAGTGCAAAGTTCCACAGGGGAAGTAGATTGGGCTAAAACAACAGGCATTCTTTATGACAACATTTGTGCTAAGTTAAAATGGTTATGCTCACTTTTTTTTTCCTTTGGCATGCTCTCTGGGTGTCTAATTTTTGTCAATTTTTCTCATTAATGACTGAGGAAGCCAATGCAGCAGATAGCATGCTTAGATTGATTTGGTTGACCAACGGAATCCAATTGACTCTTAGTGAATTAGTAGCAGTCCTGTAGATATGCATGAATAATTTTGGCAGATATCCATAATGTTCCAGTCCATAACTCTTGCCAGTCTATGTGGCTTAAGGACAGAGTGGATGGACATAATTGCCTCTTCTTTGGGCATGCCAGCTAACTAGCATTCCTGGTGTTGACTGCCCCGTGTGTGGAGAATCCCCACTCTTCTGAACCTTACAAAGGTTAGAGAAAACCACTGCATTCTGTTGCTTTCCATTGTGAAAGGAAAGGCCAACAAAGGCACAATTCTTCTCACGTCATCAGGATCTCTAGGGAAGCATCTAGCAGACAGACAGAGCTCAACCTCTGGAAGCCAAGTCCTAGGTGTCAGTTCCAATTTGACCAGGTAGTCTGGCCTGAGGACTTCAGAAAATCATTTCTATTCTGTGCTACCCATCATCTGCAAAGTGGACTTAATCGTGTCTAACCTCTAGAGTTCTTGGGAGAATGTTATGTCGGCTCACTGATATAAAGTAGGAGCCTGGGATATAGTAGTTATTGGTAAAAAATTTTAGAGAAAATGAAATAAAAACTTAAGAAACAGAAGCGCTCGAGAAGAAACATAAAATATTAATATCATCAAAGCAACAATAATACTAGTATTATTATTAAACTATCTCATTGGTAGAGTCAAAATGCGGCATCTATAGGGAATTCTATGTAGTATTATAAACAAGACTGTCTAAAAATGATACCAGGGGTTCTCTCTGAATAGTCTGAACAATGGGCTAGCTAGCAGGGGGCTTGCTCCTTCCCCAAGCAAGAAACTTTCCCGTAATCGAGCTGCCTATAAGACTAGGGGCATTCTCCCACAGCAGGAGGCCCTGCAATGGCACACAGGTCCCAACGTCTATACGTACTAGGAAGCTAGTTTTCCTAAACAGCCCTGTAAAGAGCAGCACCCAAATCCAGAGCATCTGGATTCCAAGTAGTATGTTTGTCTTTTCCATCCACACCACAACCACTTGACAGATCCACTTTCCCCTGTTAGATTTTCTGTCTTCATCGATTTGGGCTGCTATACCAAAAGACGATAGACTGGGTAACTTCGGACAAGAGATGTTTATTTCTCACGGTTGCACAGGCTGGAAGTCCAACTCAAAGCACCAGCATGGTCTCGTGCTGGTGAAAGCCCTTTCTCTGGTACACTTGTGTCCTCACATGGTAGAAGGGGTGAGGGAGCTCTGTGGGGTCTCTTTTTAAGGCACTAATCCCATTCACAAGGGCTCCACCCTCATGACCTAAGTATCAACTAAAGTCGTACCTCCTACCATCGTCGCGTTGGGCACTAGGATTTCAACATACAAATTTGAGGGGAGGGGACACACAAACATTCAGACATAGCACCCCATAAGAAACCACAGTAATAAGAGACATGTTTCCTAAAAAAAAAAAAGAGAGAGAGAGAGAGAGAGATGTTTCCTGCCCTGAAATTTATCCCCACAGTTTGTTCAGCAGAGTATCCTGTCCCCAGATTGCCTCCCCTTGGGGATAATGAGAGATCTGGGGACCGTGTACTTCCTTTTCTTGCTAACCCTTGTTTTACAGATCTCCTGAATAAAGCCTGTTCCTTAACTATACCCTGTGATATTGTGCAATTGTCTGGAGCCTGTTTCATAAATGTCTATCTTCAGAATTTTTTTTTTCAATCAAGCCCTAAGACCCATCCATGAGTTCCGGTTATGTCACCTATCATTACAAGTGAACGGGCTTTGTTTTCTGTGCAGAGCGCTCTACTAACCCTAGGACAGCAAAGTAAACACTATCCCTGCCCTCAAAGGGTTTGGTTTTTGTCATTATGATGGTCTTATTCTATACCTTCAATAGAAAGGAAATACAATAGATATAGCAGAAGAGAACATAGATTTATCCTCAGTGGTCTCTGTGCCAGCCACTGGTTGAGGATAAATTATAAAATCAGGCACTCTACTAGCCACTTTATAGACAGTGTTTTACAAAACTCCCAGACCTACCCTCTGATAAGACAACTGAGGTTCAGAGAGGTTAAATAACTTGCCTGAGGTCACACAGCTTGTGAGTGATAAAAAAGAGTTTGAGCTCAGTTCTGCTCTTGTAATAATAAGTCACCCTGCTTCTTAGCAACTGGAATAGCCAAAGGGAAACTCGAAGCAGATGAATTGAACTGGACTCAGCACCAACACATTTAGTCTATTTTTCTCCAGTCGCTCAAAGAGTGCCCCAAGGGCCCGAGAGTCCACATGTGTCTCTGCAAATGACCCATTTATTTCCAGGGAGTGACTTAGTCATTAAGGAAGAAAACAAGCAGAGTGGTTCTAGACACACAAATCATGTTCCAAAGTATCCTTGTCCACTGATCAGCACTCATAAGGCTCATATTTAAAGCCCTGTCATATTCAAAGTGCTAAAAACGTAAGTCGAGTTTTTACATAGCAAACAGAGAAGAATGAGAAAGAGTTTCTGAAGTTACAGCAAAGTCTACAAAACGTGTAAATGAAATAAACTAATATTTTTTGAGTTTTGCACTAACCTGTTTTTATAGCCTTTCAAATATTTACTGTTTTAGGGGCCTGAGGCACAGTTCTCCTAGCTGTAAAAAAGGCAAAGAAATAATAAATGAGCAAGTAAGTGTTACAAATCACTAAAATGTGCTTTATAAATTCCATTAATACGACCATCAACAGTAAAGATATTGACCCAAAGAGGTAAAAATGGAATTCACATTTGTTCACAACCAACTGTGTACTGGGTACTGTTTGGGAATATAATCACATTCAATCTTCAGAGAGTGAACATTTGTATTTCTTTTTGGCTTTCCATCATTTGATTCCCCTCCTATGTTTTAGTAATTCTCCCCCTAATGAGTCTTGCTAGGAAACTGAGCCTGCCTCTTATTTCGGAAGCTGCATCCCTCTCGAAGTCAGGAACATGCTCCAGTTATAGACATCCAGTCGTGGCTGGCCCAAGAGTCAGAACAAGGGACCCGTGAGAGAAAGAAGCAGCAATACCACCACGACCTATGCTAATGCCCCTCCCACAGCAGCCTGGGTCTTGACTTTGGCTGTTGTTCTTCCTGGTTCTGTGTCTGGTTCTCCATCCCATCAGGTGATTCTCTGAATCACTCCTGCTTCAGCATAACTCAGCCATAATTGGTTTCTCTTGCTTGCAACTCAGAACCCTGACTGCTCCACCTTACAGCAATCTTTCCTGTGGCATGAGTGTTATTATTCCTATTATACAACCAAGGAAATTGAGACTGGGCTATCCAGTCACCTACCCAAGATCAGGCTGCTTTTAGGAGTATAAGTGTATAAGTGACTGGGTTGTGGATGATGGAATCTCTCCACGCTCTCATAAGAACTAGGCGGCAGCACCCAGGCATATGTGAGCATTGCCATCATGTGACAGAAACTACCTCGGGAGAGACAGCCTAAAGCCTTCCTCCCTAGAGTTGTAATTTGCAAGGTTGAACTTTTAAATAAATTCACTTAATTTAGGAAACCAAGTCCATATGTTGTCTCTTCTGAAAAATTACTCTGACTCTCCCAAGTCAGCCCTTTCTCAGGTAATACTGTGTGTTTTGGTATTAATATTGTTGTAATGGTATATTTCTTCAATGCCACAAACCTGGGGCCCTCATACAGAGTATAACCACAAGAGATCAGGGAAACTTTGTCTGATCTCCAGGTCAGATCACCCAAAACAAGTGAGGGGTGATGATGGGTGAGAGAGAAATTTCTTCTCTTATGCCCCAGCATACCAAGACTTGGGAGATCTGCAGCTTTTCTGAACTGGAGGCTGGACATCACAGGGCTGGGATTTGTCACTGTCATAACAATGAAGGATGATGATGAAAGGTCACTGCAGAATGTGAGATCGTCACTTCTGCATTTATAAAAGTTTCCTAATTTGTATCATAGGCTTAGTGGGTCACACTCAAAGGAGGCTAGAGAAATCCAGTGTTTTAAAATTTAAGTCTTCTCTTCCATTGTTCACACATCTTGATAGACATTGTGGGAAGTGAGTGGCTTGAGTGACATTCCAAATAGTGGAGATTGGGATTTCCCTACCACCTGGCAGGAAAGTCTGCCTCACAGTGAAATTAGACCTAGAGTCTTGTGTTTAAGTACAAAAAGCACTGCATCCTGGAGGTTCTGACAGATCCCAGCCAGAATTAAGCAGACCACGAACAGCTCCAGTGAAGTCTGTGACTTCCAAATGAGGAAAGGCTCCATCACCTCCCCCCTCCACTTAAAAACCCTGAACACGCTGGCATGGAGATCCAGGTCAGCCTCAGAATGTGGGCCTAGTAACAGACACATGAAAAAACGTTCAACATCACCTGGCATCAGGGAGATACAAATCAAACCACAATGAGATGCCACCTGACACCAGTCAGAATGGCTAAAACTAACAAGTCAGGAAACAACAGGTGTTGGAGAAGATGCAGAGAAAGGGGATCCCTCCTACACTGTTGGTGGGAATGCAAGCTGGTGCAGCCACTCTGGAAAACAGTATGGAGGTCCCTCAAAAAGTTAAAAATAGAGCTGCCCTATGACTCAGCAATAGCACTACCACATATTTATCCAGAGCATACAAAAATAGTGATTCGAAGGGGCACCTGTACCCCAATGTTTATAGCAGCAATGTCCACAATAGCCAAAATATAGAAAGAGCTCAGATGGCCATCAACAGATGAACAGATAAAAATGTGCTATATATAAGCAACAGAATATTACTCAACCATCAAAAAGAATTAAATCTTGCCATTTACAAAAACATGGATGGAACTAGAGGATATTATGCTAAGTGAAATAAATCAGTCAAAGACAAATACCATATGATTTCACTCATATGTGGAATTTAAGAAACAAAGCAGATGAATATAGGGGAAGGAAAGAAATAAAACAAGACGAAAACAGAGAGAGAGACAAACCATAAGAGACTCTTAACTATAGGGAAAAAACTGAGGGTTGCTGGAGGTGAGGTGGGTGGGGGGATAGAGTAACTGGGTGACGGACATTAAGGACGGTACTTAATGGAATGAGCACGGGGTGTTATATGGACTGACGAATCACTAAACTCTACCCCTGAAATTAATAATACACCATATGTGAACAAAATTGAATTTAAATAAAAAATTAACAAATAAAAGACTGGGGGCCTAGGGCTCAGTCTGTCTGGGGTTCAAACCCTACTTGTACTATTTGCTAGTCATAACTTTGCCCAAGAACTTAGCTTTTATGTGTCTGAGTTTCCTCATCCATAAAATGGGAATCCTAAGAGTACCTACCACATAGGGTTGTAATGAAGAATAAATGAAATCCTCCCTTTAAAAGTCTTGAATATAACTCAAAATGTCGTCTGTCTATAAATCTTCATATATTCTTTGGTTTCTAGGTAAAGATGAGTTAACAAAATCTCCAGCAAATTCTGTAGTTAGCCCTGCCACTTCCACGTGCTCAAGCAGCATGGCCTGGCGAAGTTATTTCACTTCCCCAAACCTCATTTCCATGTGTCTGAAAATAGCTAAGGATAGATTAGAACAAGCCTCACAGGCTTTGGGTAACGATCAAATGCAAAAAGATATTGAAATTGCTAAAATCCGTTAAAAATTGGCTCAGGTGGTTACAAGTTTTTCAAAGATAAAATTGAGGTTTCTTGCTGTTTCTTGAGCACGCCGGTCATAGTCTCCCAACAAAACTTGACCCAGCCATGCTGTGTGTCTGGAATTCTTTTCCACTAGCACCTCACGTGGTTGGTTTCAACTCAAAGACCATTTTTAGGGGCGTCTGGGGGGCTCAGTCAGTTGAGCATCCTACTCTTGATTTTGGCTCAGGGCATGATCTCAGGGCTGGGGGATCAAGCCCCGGGTCGGGCTCCACACTCAGCGCAGTCCGCTTGCCCCTCTCCCTCTGCTTCTCCCCCACACACACACCCCCAACACACTGTCTCTCTCTCTCTCTCTGTCTCTCTCTCTCAAATAAATAAACAAAAATCTTTTTTAAAGGACCATTTTCTTAGAAGGATCTCTTCTGACCACTCTATTTTAGTTAACCACACACACACACACACACACACACACACACACATGCATGGTCATCCTGCAGTATTTTATGAAACCCAATCATTATCTACCTTATTTGTGGATCGCTTGTTCCCCACCCTCATCCCTATGGAATATAAACTCTTTGAAGATGGGAATTTCTTAATCCCTGCCACCCCAGGTGCTAGAGGAATAGCTGACACATAGTAGGTAAATATTTACCAAATATCCATAAATATTTACTTAATGCATTCAAGAATGAATTCAATCCCATTGACTTTGGTATAGTACCAGTTGACACTGTGGCTGAAAGACTCTACTCCTTTCAGTCTCAAGGCTTTAATGTGGCCGGCTTTGTCAAGGTCATCCAAGGACAGTGATTTTCAAGCTGTGCTCCCCGGCACAGCTTGCCAGGCCAGACTGTGCACAGTACTGATCTGCTCAGCGTCTGGGGTGGTATTCCCCGGACACTCCAGATTCCAAATAAACAGTATCTCTTTCTTTGCAGGCCATGATGGAGAAAAGCTTGAGGAGCTCTGCTCCACCGAGCCCAAGTGAGGTGCCTCAGGAGCCAGTGGGAGGGTGTGAGGGAGAAACCCAGGGGCCTGGCTCCCAGATTCCCCACCCCACCCCACTTCCAACATGACATCTCTACTTCTTCACTGCTTTACATAGCAAGCTTCCAGAAATTGGGATGTGCAAGAATGACTCCGTTGCAGCTTAAATCAAGATCTGAAGGATTCATGTGGGAGGAGATTATATCCTTGGGGACATGCTTGCAGACACTCCAGAAAAACAAAGCTCTATGTCACAGTACCTCGCATTTCATTGAGTGCATTCCTTTAAACCACAAATTACCTTGCAGAAGGTAACCCCTGAGTCCTTGACACCTTAGACAGGATGAGTTTATTAGCCCACCTTCCTGGGGGTGGCAGGATGGCTGTGGACCTAAAGAAACACAGGAAGCAGAGCACTCTGATGTGAGCAGAAATCTCTGAAAGGGGAGGAGGGATGTGCCGGAGACCACCGGCCTGTCCCAGTGTGACCCTAGGCTCATGCTGGTCACTGGAAAATATTGCCCTGTTTGCCCTCCTCTGTCCCTACAAAAATCAGTCAGCCCGAAGCCACTCGTGAGCTGGCAGCCAATACTGCTTCCCACACACTCCTTCTCCATGTATCCTGCCAGCGAAACAGATTTTCAATGGCCTCTGTCTGTGGGATATTGCTACCCATTCAGGGGTAAATTTCCAATGCAGGGCAGCATAATGATTCCCATTAATGCTGATATTATTCATGCAGCTAAAATCCACATGCCCCAGCTAAGACATTCCCCCATAGAAGCTACAGCCCATATCTGCTTAGAAATCCTTCATTACAGGTAGATAATGTGTTTGCTCTGCAGAGGAGTCTGATGCAGAGTAATGGCCTCCCTCATTGTGCCTTTGAATCCTGCGAAACACCAGGGGATTTTTATGTGTACATTTAATCACTACGCGCAGACTTCCATCTGCCAGCATCCGACGTCCAGGGCAGATGACAGGAAGCGGTGCTCTCAGACTCAGTGTTAGGAGTGTCTCATCGCAAATATATTTTCCACACAATACAGTGCTTTTTATCCCCAGTGCTATTGACATTTTTGAGTCGGATAATTCTTTGTTGTGGGGAACCATCCTGGACATTGTAGAATGTTTAGCTGCACATCTGGCCTCTACCCCCAGTGCCAGTAGCACCCCACCCCCAGCTGTGACAACTAAACGTGTCTACAGACATTGTCAAATGTTCCCCCATGAGGGGCCCCCATGGAGACCCAGTAACACAAAACAAAGTGAAAGGAGAGATATCCCCTCCTGTCCTAACGCCCCAAATGTGAAACTGAGTCTACATGCCAAGGAGGCCACACGGACAGCAAGAAAGCAGGTATATATGGGACCAAATGAAGCATCAGATAGGGTCGTTAAGGAGTGACAAGAGTCAGGGAACAAACTCAGGTTTTATTGGTTCCAAATTAAATAATGTTAAGTTAAAGAACCAATCCCTAATTAGAGGGGGTGGTAAAGACCATTTGAGACTACTCCCCCATGTGACGAGGGAGGCAACTCAGACCCGGAAATGATAAGTGACTTCTGGGTGGTCTCACGGTCATAACAGCAGAGGCTGGACTAGAAGTCATGTCCCCAAATTCCAAGAAGTTAACCAATCGTGGCTTTCCTTCCTTCATTTATTTATTCATCAAGCACATGTTTTGTATTTAATTCAGTGTCACCTGCTGAGCTCGGGCCTGAAGACAAAAGAAAAAAAGTCATATTCCCCAGTACCGACAATGGAGACCACTTATCAGTTACCTTTTTACCTTGTATCCATGGATGAGGTATTTTAGATCTGTCGTGTCATTCAATCTGCGCAAAAAAAAAAAAAAAAAATCTTCGAGGTTGGTACTATTTCCTCACTGGTGATATTGATGGATACAATTAGACGCGGTAGTCCCATAACTCATGTGACAGTTACAAAGTCCAGCATTATCATTGGAAATATGTCAAGAGTCCTCTATGAATGATGTATTGGCCAGCGCGGAGAGGAGTCCACAGTCTTCCCTGTTGGTAAAGGGGCATCACCCATCTGCCAGCTCCGCATGGTGTGTGGGAAAAGAAGGGACGTTTGTAGCCGCACAGCGCTGGGGTCAAACGTCGGCTCTGTCCTTTTCTTTGCATCCTTTGAGCTAATCATACAATGTCACTAATCCTCAGTTTTCTTATTTGTAAAGAGACTTAGGAGATCCAGCATGCAGTTGGTATGATGAAAGTCACCCAATGCTCTGCTGAACATTAGACCCCTCTCTTTCTTCTAATCTGTCTGGGCCTCAGTTTCCTTATCTATAAAATGGAGTCAATAAAGGTAGTACTTCGTACTTACAACAACTTTGTAAAGTTATCGTGACAGCTAAGAGGGCACATAAAATGTATATGGTCTGGAGGCTTTAGTTATTTTTACAAGTGTAAATAGTTATGGGATATCTTTAATGGGCAAATCAAAGGGGAGAGCTCACAGATATACCATAGAGATGAAATAGCATGTTTTCCTTGCAGTGCCCACAGCCCTTCCAGCCCACCCTACCCATTAACAGGTGTGCGACCTGAGATCTGTAAAACTGAAATAATTTGCTCAAGATTCCTCAGTGAGCTGCTTGTGCCTTTTTCTGGCTTCCAAACCCAGCTCTTTCTCCCTCCTCCTGTTTACCTCCTATGGGTTATCCTGAATCTAGCCATGAGTAAACCTCCCATGGATGGAAAAAGCGACTGTCCATGTTGAAGGGCCATTACAAATTTTATTGTGTTGTGATTGAATTCAAAGAGCCAAGATATGACTAATAACAGAGCAATATCCACATAAAAATGAGCTGTCCCAATTAGAGACTCCCGTTAGTCACTCAATTCTCGGGTCTTATCACCTCCTCCGAGAGCCCTCCCTGACTGCCTCGTCAGAAGCAGCACAGTCTGTTTGCGTCACTTCACCCATCTGCCTTCACAGCACTTAACCAATATCTGAAAACACCATGCTTATTTGTTTACTTGTTAATGACCTGTCTCCCACACCAGGATGTAAAATCCATGGGGGCAGTGGCCTTATCTGCTTGATTTGCCACTTTAATTCCAATGGCCAGAACAGTATCTAATCATTATTAGGCTCTTAATAAATATTGGTAGAATAGATGCAGGAATGAGTAGATTTGAGCTCAGATTCCTATGTCCTTCTTGCCAGGCTTTCTTGCACCCTTGTCCCATCGCCCCAAACCCCTACCAGCCCCCTACATACACCCAACGGAACCCCTGAATCATTAAAGTAGATTGGATCTTTTGAAGCATGTCCTGTGCCTGGTCTGACTAGGTCCCAAATCAAACTCTTAGGAGCTCTAGAACTTGCCAGAGCTCTGATGATCTGCAGCCCAGTTGTCTAAAAGTCTACCATGATGCACTTGATTCCACGCATACCAAACGTTGAAGTGCTTCCAAGACTTGAGATGTCACTGAAAGTCAAGTCAATAAACATTTACCAAGCCACTTCAATCTGCTTGTCATCATATAAGCAAAACAGGCACTACCCAATATGATACAGGATGTCTGGCAGAGTTTCCCGCCCAAAACTATTTCCTCTGCTTGCAGAAGTGGTGGTGAAAAATTATGACATTACCTTTTGGCTCTCAAGAGTGAATTCTGGTTGAATATACACATTGGGGGTGCCATCTTACCACTCCAATAAGGATACTCCCCAAGGTAACCATTGACAAGCAATCATGTAACACAGCACAGGTCCTTGGAAAGTTGATGGAGCCAAGACGTACCAGACATGAGAAAAGAAGGCACACAAAGGCATAGAAGGATCTGAAGACAAACTCCACCTTCTTGTGGCAGTTGGATGAATATCTAGGAACACTTTTCTTGAAGCCCGATAGACTTGGAGTCTCATCCTAGCTCAGGCATCCCCTAGGTTGGTGCTATACACTGAACACTTATGTCCTGCCAAAAAACATGGAGGTGGGGCCTTTGGGAGGTGATTAGGTCATGAAGGTGGAACTTTGGTGAATGGGATTAGTACCCTTAAAAAAGAAACCCCAGAGAACCCCCTCGCCCCTCCCACCATGTGAGGACACAGCAAGAATACAGTCATCTCTGAACCTGGAAGTGGGTCACCAGAAAATGAGACCACCAGCACCCTGATCTTAAATATCTCAACCTCCAGAATGGTGAGAAATAACTTTCCATGGTCCATGAGCCACGGAGTCTATGTTATTCTCTGTTACAGCAGCCCAAGTAGACTAAGACCCATGGCGACTTGTTGACTGTCTCTGAGGCTGTTTCTTCATCGGTGAAGCAGGAATAATAATACAAAGCTCAGAGCTTTCTTGTGATGAATAAAGAATTAATACGTACAAAGCGCTTAGCCTCATGCCGGGGGCAATAAGTGGTGTTTATTATTATCTCTCTGAGCTTCCGTAGGTGTTGACCTCAAGAGGGTGAGTGGACACCAGCGTAGCCATTGGATATCCCCCTTTGAAGGACAAGAAGAATGTCATGGAACAGGACTCCCTCCATCGCTCTGTCACTCTGCCTGACAGTGTTAAAGCAGCTCCCCCAAGTGCTCGGTCCCCAAGGGCCCCTTACTTACCGGGAGAATCTGCTGCGTCGCTCCTGTGCTCTGTTCACCTTCCGACTCCCATCTGCACCAATTAGCAGGGAGCAGATTGCCAGAGACCCGGGAGAGCGCCTGGAGAACAGGCACGCGCCATGCCAAAGCACAGGCGAGCCTTTAGAGCCCGTAAAGGGAACGGGTCGAAAATGAAGATGTATTGGGGGAACAGGAATTACAACACCGCTGATTAAGTGATGAAGTGAACGGAAATGAAAAAGATGGCATCAATTATTAAGAAAATGCTGGTTGCTCCAGGCAAAGGCAGCCGACGAAGGAGGCTGGATATTGTTAAAGGTTATAGAAAGAACCCGCAGCTGTAACCCGAGGCCTCCCGGTGACACAAAGGAGAGGAATTTTACTCCCAGCGTTTTCTATACTTGTTACTGGTTTCTGTATTTTCAAAGTTGTCTTTGATTCCCTAGTTAGCTGGCT
The DNA here is from genome assembly GCF_017311325.1 of Ursus maritimus. Classification (NCBI taxonomy): domain Eukaryota; kingdom Metazoa; phylum Chordata; class Mammalia; order Carnivora; family Ursidae; genus Ursus; species Ursus maritimus. The sequence continues at coordinate 60,957,283 of NW_024426996.1, forward strand.
CTGTCCACTGAATAAATAAAGGAAATGACCTCAGACGAACAGAAGAACACAAGTTTACACCTAGAATCAAAAGAGTTGAGCTGAAATATTGAGCTAGGCCATTTGGATTCCAGAGATCGTATTTTGAAAAACAATTCAGAGTGACAACTTCAAAATGCTTTCCTGATCAGCTCTACAGAGACCTGGATAGAATCCGCAAGTTTGTTGTTGTTGTTTTTATAATAATTTTTTATTATATTATGTTAGTCACCATACAGTACATCCCTAGTTTTTAAGGTAATGTTCCATGATTCATTACTTGCGTATAACACCCAGTGCACCATGCAATACGTGCCCTCCTTAATACCTATCACCAGCCTATCCCAATCCCCCACCCCCCTTCCCTCTGAAGCCCTCAATTTGTTTCCCAGAGTCCATAGTCTCTCGTGGTTCATTTCCCCTTCTGTTTACCCCCCCGCTTTCATTCTTCCCTTCCTTCTCCTACCAATCTCCCTGCTGTTTCTTATGTTCCATAAATGAGTGAAACCATATGATAATTGTCTACTCTGCTTGACTTATTTCACTTAGCATAATCTCCTCCAGTCCCGTCCATGTTGCTGCAAATGTTGAGAAATCGTTCTTTCTGATGGCTGAGTAATACTCCATTGTATATATGGACCACATCTTCTTAATCCAGTCATCTGTTGAAGGGCATCTTGGCTCCTTCCACAATTTAGCTATGGTGGACAATGCTGTTGTGAACATTGGGGTGCATATGGCCCTTCTCTTCACTACATCTGTATCTTTGGGGTAAACACCCAGTAGTGCAATGGCTGGATCATAGGGTAGCTCAATTTTTAACTTTTTAAGGGACCTCCACACTGTTTTCCACAGTGACTGTACCAAAATTTACATTCCCACCAATAGTGTAAGAGGGATCCCCTTTCTCCATATCCTCTCCAACATTTGTTGTTTCCTGCCTTGTCAATTTTTGCCATTCTAACTGGTGTAAGGTGGTATCTCAATGTGGTTTTGATTTGAATTTCCATCGTCTGCCCATTTTTTGATTTGATTATTTGTTTCCTGTGTATTGAGTTTGAGAAGTTCTTTGTAGATCTTGGATACTAATCTTTTATCTGTAGTGTCATTTGCAAATATCTTCTCCCATTCCGTGGGCTGCCTCTTAGTTTTTTTGACTGTTTCCTTGGCTGTGCAGAAGATTTTTATCTTGATGAAGTCCCACAGGTTCATTTTTTCTTTTGTTTCCTTTGCCTTTGGAGATGTGTCATGAAAAAAGTTGCTTTGGCCGATGTCAAAGAGGTTGCAGCCTATGTTCTCCTCTAGGATTTTGATAGATTCCTGTCTCACATCGAGGTCTTTCATCCATTTGAAGTTTATCTTTGTGTGTGGTGTGAGAAAGTGGTCAAGTTATCACTGCAGTGTCAAACAATCTGATCAAGAAGAGGAGAGGCAATGGGGTAGATTTTGGTAAATGGTAACGGTAAACGGTAATGTGAAAATTGGCCACATACAGACGTACAACCTTTTGGAAGGTTTGAGCATGTCTACCAATCAGTATAGTTCTCATTATTTTTTTTAAGATTTATTTATTTATTTGAGAGAGAGAGAGCAAGGGGAGGGGCAGAGAGGGAGGGAGAGAATCTTAAGCAAACTCTATGCGGAGTGCAGAGACCAACTCAGGGCTCAATCCCACAACCCTGAGATCACAAACTAAGTGGAAATCAAGAGTCAGACACTCACCAACTGCCTCCCAGGGGCCCAATTTCTCATTACTTTAAATTGTTGTGATAATGCTGTCAGTCCTGCCTCCTGCTGACCACAGGTGCATGACTGAATGGGAATCCATCTCTGTCTCTGTCTCTCTCTGTCTTTTTCCTCTCTCCTTCTCTTTTTACCTAGGTGCACTGTCTCCACGAGTTTGTTGGAGGACGGATTCTGTGCCTTAAAGATGGCGCTAGCAAAGATTATACAAGATGCAAGTGCAGAAGAAGAGCAGGGAACAGAGAAACTTCACAACCCCTGAGAGAGTGACTGCCTGGGCTCTCAATGACTTTGCCAGCACCATCAACCCAGTTCCTAGAAACTTAGCTGTGCTTCCTCTTCTGTTCAGGATCAAGGATCCTGCCAATAAGCCCCTCTCTCCTTGAACTAGTTTGAGGGAGCACCTCAGATCTAACAAAGGTAACCAGCTGGTTTATATGAGGCTGAAGGTCTCTCTACCATGTTCCTGATAAGTGGCATTCGGACTTTGCTTGATTACCTCTTATGACAGCAAACTCATTATCTTACAATGTCACTCATGCCATTTCTGAATTACTCAGGTCATAGGTGGAAATAAGTGCTTCCATCAATTAATTAATCAATTAATGGCATTAAGTCAAGGCTGAGGATGCAGATAGAACCAAAGTAAGAAAGGCTGGTCACAATCCTGTTATACATCCTTCCCCCAAACTGTCTTCCCTACAGGTTGGCAGCCATGCACACACCACTGGATCAGGAGTAGAGTCCTTTTTGTCACCTTGACCTCTGCTTAGATTTGGACCACCAGAAGGATGGCATCAAAAGAAAGACAAGAAATTACTCAGGAAATAACACAAAGCACTATGTCTGACTCTATTGAATTATACCTGGGGAATCATTAAAAAAAAAAAAAAAAAACCTTTGTAACTTTTTTTGTCCATAGTTCCTTATGTAAAATTGTGTTTTTAATCCTGATGACAGAAGTAATAAATTTTCATTGAGGAAAATCCAAAAGATTGTAAAGCACAAAGAAGAAAGAAGAAAGTCATTTAGCATCCCACCACACACAGACAAATACTATCAATTCAGTGCATATCCTTTCGGGGGGGTTTGCCTGTTTGCTGTATTACTTAATTGGGATCATATTTTTCATGGTGTTTTATAGTTTTTATTTTAATATAACAATGTACTGTGAACATTTTTATGTTATTAAATTTTTTCAACATAATCTATAGCATTTGTGCAAAAAAAGTACCGATTTTGTTTATACTCCTACTTAGAGTGTACACACATGCTATTTATGTATTTGTATATCTGTTTATAGTGCTACTGACGGGCGCTTAGGCTATTGGCAGCTTTAGATAATATGACATGTGATGGAGGAAGAATCAGGAGCTCTGGAATCAGAGAAGAGCTCAGTATCTGGACCTACTGGGGCAAGGAGAGCTTCCTGGAGGAAGCAACACTTGAATATTACTTTTCAGATTATAAGGTGTGATAGCGTACGTTAAACTATTTAGTCCCCACAATTGACCAAGATGGTCTTATAGTCCCCCTCAGTTGACTAAACTTCAGATAGATTTCTTCCTGACTCTAGGTTCTGACCTCCCTTTTCTAAAAGCCTTTGCTTTAGAAAACTTGTAATTGTAAATTCTCTCTCGGCTCCTTTGAGATGTAAACCTTTTTAAAAGCTTCTTGCCAGTTTTACAGCCCAAGAATTTCTCCAGAACCCAGGAGCCACCCACTGGAAACATAATCTTGGAGGAAGGCAATCTCTCCGGTTCTGTGGAAGGGGAGGAGCTTAACTTCTGTAGCCTAACTTCCTGCTGTGAAGACAGGAGAAGGTTTACTTTTCCTTTAGGTGAACGCAGTTAGCACACAGATGGCCTGTAAGCCCCTATTCCAACTCTTAACTCTCCTGGCCTTTGTTTCAGCAGAAATGAGCTCTCACTGAGTTCTGGCCTTTCTTTCCTATTACAATAGTCTGGAATAAAGTCTTCCTTGCCTGTTAAACTTTGACCCATGCTAGTTTTTTTTTTTTTTTCACACAATAAAAGTCTTGAAAGGTGTCATATCCTATTGCACAGGAAAACATAACTGAGCCAGAAGTCCCCAGCTAGGAACTCCATGAGAACCTGCGGTAGGTGTTGGGAAAGTGTCTGAATCCTCTGAATTTCTACATCCTGCACTGGAAAAAAGAAGCTGAGAGTAACTAGAGTGGTTAAATTATACAAATGAGATCCTTGTTGATAAACTGTCTGGCTCCTCCTTGGCTTCTTCCTCCACAAAATGAGACCAATAATAGTACCTATTTACAGGGTTGTTGTTAGGATTAAATGAATTAGTACCTGAAAAGTGAAAGATTAGTACTGGCACACACAGAGGGCTGTTTGTATTACCATTGTTATTAATGCTATGAAACAGCCCCAATTTTAGAGCCAGAAGAGGCTGCGATCGAAAGGCACCTTCATCACCTCCTGGGAGAGTGAATTAGGCAACTAACTTGTGTCCGAGATTGTCCAAAGGTTTAAATTAAACAGCATATGCAGAGCAAATGATTCACATTGGTCCTGTGGTAGGCAGAATTCTGAAATGGCCTTGCAGGGTTTCTCAATCCAGTTATTCAATCAAACACTGATTCAAGTACTGCTATAAAGGGATTTTGCTGATGTCATTAAAGTCCCAAATCAGTTGACCTTAAAACACTGAGATATCCGAATGGGCCTCATCTAATCACACAAGCCCTTTAAATATTAGAAAATTCCCTCTGCTGTTCAAGGAAGATCAAGTCAGAAAGAGTCCAAATGTGAAAATGTTTCGGTGTGCAGTTGATAGCCTTTAAGAATGAGGGGACCACTGGAAGGAACTAAGGAGAACAGCTTCCAGGTGCTGAAGTTGACCCTCACCTGACAACCAGCAAGAAAGGATTCCTATATCCCAAAAAGCCTACACTCCAAGGAATCGATTCTTCCAGCAACTGAAATGAGCTTAAAAGTGGATTCTTCTCCACATCCTACAAAGGAGAGCACAGCTTGGTCAGCATCTTGATTTCAGCCTTATAAGACTCTAAGCAAAATTCCCAGCCAAGCAGCCCCAACTTCTGACCTTCAGAGCTGTAAGATGATAAAGGAGGGTTGGTTTAAGCCACTACGTTTGTGGTAATTTGTTAAGCATGCATCAGTGGAAAACTACCTCAGGCTCTTGGCAATGTGAAGTTTCTTTTTTTCACCCCAAACCTTTCTACCCCTGTCAAACCCCAACAAAGGTGAAATGGGTGGGGGGAGTGCAGCCATGCAACCTGCTCTTTCCTAGGTGTCCATATACCTTGACCCAAGGTCAAGGTACCACTTATCCCCCAAAGGACACCCTGGCCACACAGGCAGGCACCCCAGTTAAAACACGAGGGCAGCCTCAAGAGTCCCTTTGAAAATATACTTGCTTTTCAAGCCTCAGCACCAATTCACTAAAGAGATCAGACTGTTTTCAGAATTGAGAATCACAGGCAAGTCCATTTGTACCTTTTTATTGACATTTCTGACCTTGCTGGAAAAGCATGTTATGTTTTGCTATAAAAATTATCAGAGAGCGCAGCTTGCCGAGTGATATTTTATATTACAGGACAGAGCACTCAAAGCCACTCTCCTCAAAGAAGGGCTCCTGCCCTGAAGAGCTCCCGGATCTCGGTGAGCCTTTTTCTCCCCTGCACCGTGTCCACACTGTTAACGGGGCTGCCACGAGAGTCAGTAATTCGGTAGATGGAACCCCAGTGTGACATTTCCTTGATTGAGTTACTCCAAGTTTAGATGCAGTTTTAAGTAAAATACTAAAAGTAAACTTAAAATCTTAGGCCTTTCAAGAAAGAAAAATCATCATTTCCTAAAAGTTCTTGGTGTATATTGAGGGTACCTGTGAACACTGGGTTTGTTCAGAGGTTGATTCTTCCGACAAGTCTCAAGACAAAAAGGAAATCAAAAACCAATGGGGATCAAATAAATAAACAAGCCCTCTGGGCTCTATATCATTTTGTCTAGGTTTCTTGTCTTAAGATAGAAAACTTTTTATGTTTAAGATAACAGTGCTATGTATCTGTAATCCCTACCCACTCTAAATAGCAGAATGGCCATGTTAGCCAGTATTCATTCATAATTCAATTAAGTGTTGACTCATATAGGCTAAGGACAGTGATAGGTGCTGGGGATACAAGTGTGAAAGAGACATAATCTATAAACTTAAATAGGAAAGGCAGATAGATACTGACCTTTTTAAGGAACTCGACCTACTCGTTCCTCCCTCCCTATAGAAAATCAAAATAAAAAGCTGCATTGCATATTAAAAGGACAGTTGGACAATAAGGGGTCAACTTCTTTCCTACCTACTAGCCATGTAACCTTGGACAAGTCATCTAAGTTCTCTAAACCCCACTTCCATCATGTATAAAATGGAGGTAATAATGATAGCGAGATGATGGCATTGTGAAGATTAAAGGAGATGGTCCCTGTAAAAACACTTAGCTCAGAGCCTCCTCATTAGCAAGCAAGTGGTGAGGATTATTGTGATGATGATGATGATGATGATGAAAGGCCTTACTCGGCCCCTACTGGTGCAACGGGTAGATTTTTCCATGTGAAACAGTTAAAGCTCTGGTTCCCATGAGGTGTGACTTTTCTAATTTGTCCCTTTGTGGGGTTTGGGGGTTTTGTTTTTTCTTTAATTTTTTTATTTGAATAGAGTTGACACACGATATTACATTAGTTGCAGGTGTATGACCTAGTGATTCAACCATTCTCTATATGGTATGCTATCTACACTCACTGCAAGGATAGATACCACCTGTCACCACACGATACCATTGCAACGTCTAGTTTGTCTCTTTGGACTGCTCATTAGCACCAGCACAGGGCAGGAGGCCATGAACTTCCTAGGTTGAGGCCATCCCCGACCCAGAGAGATGCGGTCTGATAAGACCTGTGAGAAGACGTGTTCACCTCTGATTGGAAAGCTTCCCAGAAGAGGGCAATTTTCTGGGTGGACAAGAAGACAATGACAACTGTAATGACTAGTGTTGACAAATGTTATGATACATGTAGTGGTCATTGGAATAGCCGGATCATGTGTGAGAGAAAAGAAATGGTAAAAAAATGAGACCGGTAAAGTTAGCAGGGATCATTTTGTGAAGAACTCCCTGTCCCGCCGCAGGGACTTTGAAGCAGAAGCACACTGTTTAGGAATGTGGTATGCTCAAACGCCCATTTTTAAAAAAGATCACCCCAGTAGCTATGAGGCGGGATTTATAGAATGGCAAAATGAGAGGTTGGGATCTTAGGAAGCTGTTATACTGGAGAGGGAAAAGAATGATTGAGAAAACATAGTTATAATGATGCGGACTGGGGTAGATATTATGCACAGAACCATGAAGGAATATTACAGGGTGTCATGACCTTTCAGTTATGTGGACCATGACCCCTATTAATCCAAATGGCCCACATTGTGTGTCTTGCTGATGCTATAGTAGGATTTGATTGCCCCGCTACTCTTTGAGCCATCTTGTCCTTTTTTACTGTAAAAGCATGAGGTTTCCAGCTCCCCCCATAGCTTAATACTCAGGCTTGTATTCACTCGGCCCATTTAAGTTTTCATCTAACTGCATACTTTTGCAAATCACTGAAACCTAAAGAATATTTTTTCAAAGGCACAAATGGCCTTTAAAACTGATTGAAACTGATTTGACACTAATCACACTTCCACTTCTTCATGGACCACTACCTCTTTAGGAAGAGAAAGATCAAGCTCGAGATGATTAGAAAGTGGGGAGGGGCACTATCCCTGTAACACGTGGCACCTAGGGTATGACTCTGTTACCATTTTCCTGGGCAAGGAGGGAATTTCAAGGGCTTCGAGGTTCCCTCTTAGGCCAACAAATGTATCCACTAATTCACCTGCTGCATTTTCTTTCGTTGATTTTTCTCCCTGATCTCATTATTCTTCTAGTCAATCTAAACTGACCTCAAATCAGTAATTTACACCTTTGCAATCAACTACATTTAGAGAAATTTCCCATTTGAAACTTGTCTTACTGATTAATTTGCATCTTTCAAATATATAACCACTGTTATACTTGCATTTAGGTACAAGTCAATGTGATTACTCCCACCAAAATTACATATAACTAGAGGAAGAATCTACAACTGGCAAAAGTCATAGCGATTTACTCTCAGGTTGGTTTTTGTTCTGTTTTGTTTTGTTTTGTTTCAGTTCTGATAGTGTAGGGTTTCTTTTGATGATGATGATGACGATGATGACGTTTTTGTACTCCAAAGTAGGGTATAACCTCACAATGGCTATGAACACTAAAACATGTGTTTCTGTTAAGTCAGAAATAAGCTGAAATTGATTAAAAATAATTTTTTGTTTTCACTTGTAAGGCTGTGCAAAAGACTAATAATAATACAAGAAACATGATTGTAATACACACTTCTTCATTACAAACATTTTATCAAGCTCCAGCAGATGGCCGATCACTTTCAATGCTAGTCAGGGTTTACCTGCTATGAGTGGACTTTGAGGAAAATCTAGATTTGCACAAAACAAGTTCTGGCCTCTATTCTAACACATATTTTGGGTAAGTCACCCATTTTCTCTCTGTCTCCATCTCCTCACTGTATTTGGTATGCCTAAAAGTTCCTTGATCACCATGATTGTACAATGTAGTGACATAGCAAAACCACTATCCACAAAACATGTGAATTGTCCCTTCAAATTTATTTTAAAATAAAAGACAAATTAAGAGAAATAACTTTTAGATAAATGCATTGCCTCCTTTAAAATCCCAACTACAATGTGTGTTTCTCAAGACCAGTATCCACAAGATATTTCTCTTGTTTCTCTGATTCCCTTTTAATATATTTTTATAAATACAATAGGCACTCAATATTTTTTTTATTCAACAACTGATTGAATTCATCCAGAATATTGTCATTTATTTCCCAGACTCAGTTGGATCCATAGAACATACAACAGTAAATCAGGACAGGCTCCAGTCACAGCCACAGCAAATAAATAATGCCCCAACAACACAAGCTTCTTGTCTCATTTGGTCATGTAACAAGACACATAACTTTTCTCAATTCCTGCTCAGTTTTCTTTGCACTTGGGTAGTATTTTTCTTTTCTGCACCAAACTAGATCTTAAAACAGTACTTTCCTGTGCAAATATGCTATTTTATCCAAACAGAATGTGATGGATTACAATAGCTCTTTGATCAAATACTGGAAAACTCCGAAATTTGGGGAGAGAGTTTTTTCGTTTCTCCACCACCGGAATCCTTAAGATGATGTTAGGCAACTGGTGACCAAGGCTGCTTTCTTTTCTTGCCCTTAGCTTTATTTTCCCTCAAGGGACCAGTCTTCCCACTGATCCTACAAACATTCCTGAGGCATCTAGTATTGGCCGAAATTATGTTGGACGTTAAAGTGAATAATAAAGACAGTCCCTGACCTCAAGTAGCTCTTAGTCAGGTAAAGAAAGTCTTTAACTGCTGTAAGCGTGGCGTTCTTAGTGACTCCAGTTGTCTATAATAGTACAGACGTCACAAGGAGGATGTGAGGGGACGCTCAGACAAGACCATGCGCGAAAAATGGTTAAGTCCAAAGCCCAGCGAAGAGTAAGCTCTCTACTTGTCCCCGCAGAAGATGGTGGGAATCAAGCCCCCAGGGCAGGCACTTGGAAGCCTGAGAAGAGAAAAATTTTTCCCAAGTGATGGGTGGAAATGTTACTGTGGCTGGTGATTGGGAATATAACAGAGTCAGGAGAGGAGAAGTCCCGGGGATTTTCTTTTCCAAGTGGAGTCTTTGGGAGGATAAAGCAAGAGCCAAAATAGTTTGTTTTTCCTGAAGCCATGCTCTTGTAAATTTCTACTCTAAATATCAATTTCTCTTTGACTATGCTCTTCACTTTCTTAGCACTAGCCCATCTCTCCAAGGTAGCTGTGTAGCCCCTTCACTAAGTGAGCTCAGTGGTCACTGTGCACGAGCACCATGGGCAGGGAGCTGTAGAAAGGTCCCCCGAAGAGACAGAAAAGGGTGAGTTGCTCTCTCCACCACCCCCGGGGGGGGGGGGTGTGGAGAGGGGTGGCCATGAGACAATGGGCTCTCAGGCAGCTCGACACATAGACTTGGAGAAAAGAAGCTTCACTGCTGAATTTCTAGTAACTGGGAAATTCTAAAAGTCTGCAAACCGTCTCTGGGCTATGCTCTCTCTCTAGATCTCTCCATTAGATCACTAGCAAGTGGTAGAATTTTTTGTCTTCTAAATACTTCTCAACATTGCCTCTCCTCTCTACTCTGATTCAGTTTGACTTCTGCACTGACGTCCTTACTTATCTTGTGGCTTTCAGTCTTTGCCATCAGTTGCTCATTGCTTCAAATGCTCCCATGCTCCTTAAGATGATTTACAAAACCCTTCCCAGGCTGTCTGACCCTCTGCCTCATTTTCCCCAGTGCTGTCTCTCACTGTGTCCTCCAGCGACTCTGCATTGCTTCCAGTTCCGCTAAAACATCTCATGCCGTTTCTCTCCTCCTTGCTTTTGCTCATGCTGCCTTTGATCTAGAATGCTCTCCTCGAACTCCTATTCATCCTTTAAGAAGAGATAATGACAATACCTCCACTAAGGATGACTAACTCATCTGGAGTTGCCTGAGAATCTCTAGGGTTTACACCGAAAGTCCCACATCCCAGAAAACTCCCCCTAAGTCTTCAACTTCTCTAAGCCTTTCTTACTCCTCCCTGGTCAGGTCAAATACCCCTCCTCTGTGATCCCATAGTACAGGTGTTCTGTCCTTTCCTCACTGTAGCATATAGCATGTAGCAAGATACATACTTGTAAATCTTGACCCACACTTTGGCTCTGAGTTCCTTAAGAGTAGGCGCTACATTAATTTATTTTAGTTTCTGCATCCCCACACAGCATGGTAGGTGAAACACCATAGGCACTTAATAGGACAGGAGAGAAGAAAGGAGGGAGAAGAGAAAGATAGAACGAAAGATGGAGGGTATGTTACAGTAAAACATGTTGTTGAGCTCCAACAGACTAAGACGTCATGGGACCCCCAGTCACCATATGCACTGAAGATGTAAGATCTGTTGGTTTAGTTTTTCCTCTCAAATGAAACTCTTTCTATAACAATACATGAAAATAAAGAGCAATATGCTATTTGATAGGATATCTTTTCCCAGGTATATACTGATGGGGGACTAAGGACAAATTCTAAAAAGCTGCTGTAACCAATAAACACCAATATTTCAATAACATAATAGAAACGTATTTCTAACTTACACGGTTGAATTTAGGAAGCTAATGTTCCCCATTGGCAGGCAGCTCTCCCCCACGTGGTCACTCAAGTTCCCAGGTTCCTTCAGTCTTATGTCTCTGCCATCCCCTTGAGGTCAGAAGTCCCCTAAATCCAGACCTCAAGCAAGAAAAGAGCATGGAGGATAGATTATGGGTGGTTGTATAGGTCAGTTCTGGTAGGCCTTCCACACATCACTTCCCATTGGCTAGAACTCAGTCACGTGGCCACACCCAGCTGCGGGGGAAGCTGGGAAATGCAGCCCCCTGTGTGACCAAGAAGAAGCAAAAACAGGTTTGATGAGTGGCAAGTCTTCTTCTGCCCCACAGGGAGGATGTGAGGTGAGGTTCAGATGAGATAATGCACATAAAATGCTAAGTATAAAGCCTGAGCTCTTTTAGTGTGCCATAAATATGCATTAGTATTTATTAGCATTATTATTACTAATACTGTTACTAGTCTTACTGGTATTACCACTACTCATCTTTATATCAAGTGCATTCATTAAAAAATATTTTTCTGGATCCCTTGGGTCTCTGAAAAGCCATAGCCACCTTCACATAGTCTCACCCCCTTCATCAATCCCACCCTCAGGTCCTCTAGCTGCCTTATAAATCCTAAGCCACCAGGAGGAGAGAAACAGAGTTCAGTCCTTTGACCACAGATATACTAAATGTCAAGTGTTACAAAATGCAGTGTTATCCACCATCAGACAATGATAAACTATAATGAAATACAATTTCCCTTGTACTCAACCATGCATTTTATGAGGGTACCATAAAGTTTACCATTGGCCTCAAAAAGCAATAGTAAAACCCTATGATTCCTTGTCCTCTACTTTCCTGGGTGCCTTCAACAAAGAAAACTGTTGGTTTTGAGCTGTCTGAAGCTCAGTCTATAAAAAAATTGCCCTCAGTCCATGGCTTTCCTTTTACTGGGCTCAAATAATGGGAGAAAATGGGAGGATACCACAGAAATACACAACCGAGGGCATTATCTGGAGTCTAGCGGTGAATGACGGCCTGCATTTTAACTGAGCTCAAACCTGAAACCTGAAACCAAAACCCTAACAGTGCAGATCCGTTTGTAAGAGAAATCCCCATTCTTTCTAATACCAAACTGGGTCAAAGCAGAGGCAATCGAGACATAGTACTTCAACTGCACAGAAGACTTCTATCTTCATAGGTTTCTAAATAATTCATTACCATGTTTGATCTTCACAATCCCTGTGATGGAGATTATCAGCTGCATATTACAAATAATTTTTTTTAAAGGCTTTGAATTTAAAGGGGTTGTCCAAGGTGATAGGATGCAGTGTACTAGTGACTAGAACCCATTTCTTCTGTTCTGATTCCTGGAGCATTGCTCGTTCCTAATTGCTGACTTCTCATGGCACACCATCAAAAACCGGGATGCACCAAGTAGGAGGGTGTATACAGAAGGAGCCAAGATTGGAAAGGGATGAGATGGAGGGGAGAGACAAAGAACAAGGACTGTGAAAAAAATATCTCTACCACAACTTAGTCCAAAGTCGATGACCCCAAATGAAGCTGGCAGGGACAAAATCTTTAAGAAGTCAGGAGGATTTCATTCTGGAAGAGATGCTGGAATAAGATACGAGTTCCAGAGTGGCTTCTTTCGAACCAAGGCCACAGACCACCACCACCAGATCAAACTTACTCTTGTGGTCAAAAGGAACGTGGGTGGCTGTGGAGTCTTCTTACCCTGAATCTTCAAAGGAGAAAGACGTGTTTGGTCTCCTGAAGTTCCTGGCCTTTGACCTACACGTGACAAAAAGGCTACAGTAAACAGCAGATAAAAGGCCCAGATATTTAAATCCCCTCCCCCCAGTAAGCTGTCTGAAGTGACCATGCCCTTCAGACAAGGTGGCATGTATGAAAGGAAGCTTCTAAACGGTGGGGCTTATTTTATTTCCATGCTTATTTCCCCAGAATGCCTGCAGAAAAGAAAGATAATCAGCATCGAAGCAGCTGCGGATAATCCACAAGGAGCTACTTAGTTCTTCCTAAGTGATGGCAATTTATTTTCAGATTTTAATTTAAAACACACAGCTGACCCAAAACCCAGCAGTATAGTTCTTTGCTCCCCAGCGTGTGGATTTTCTTCATGACTCTGTGCTAGCGTTTTGTTTTGTTGTGTCATGTTGTGGTTTTTCCCTTCTCCGACTGCTCTGCTCTAGCTTGATGAAGGGTTTGTGGGACATTGAGGGGGAGCACACATGGCACATTTACACTGCACCTGTGTCACCTATGGCCCCCTCACTTCCACGCAGAGATCCCCCTACAGAGGCAGTAAAACGACCACCAGGAGGCACAGATGCCGCGCGGTTTCGGGGAATCATTCGTAAACATGGCTGCCTTGCGCACACCTATAACTGTTCAACTCATTTGTAGTCTCCACGCTGCCCACCCCCACCTTGTGTGCCCCCCAAACTGTCCCCTAAAAATATAAGTTCCTCCCGAATATGCGTTACCCAAAGAATAAATGCAGTCATCTGTACAGAAGTGTTTGTGCACGAAGACAATAATAAGAAATGACTAGAAAAAAACAGTGGCAAGTCAGAAGCTAGTAGCAGCTGATAGCTTCTGTACAACCTGTCTCAGGCAATTTGGTAAGGGTGATTTCAACCCACACGTGGGGTACACCCAGCTGGTTAATAGTCGGCCCCAATCTGCATCAGATCTTTCTGGCAATGGCCTCCTCCCCACATCACTCAAACGCAAAGGCAAGTTAGTGCACTTCTGCCATGAGATGTTTGCTGCAATGCAGTCTTGTCTTGGCTCCTGAACTTCATCATTTGGAGCCTGATGATAGAAACAAAAGATAAAAGGCTGTTTTCACATTCTATTTAGCCTGTTATTGGAGTTGTACAGGCCTCTGTTCTTCGCCACAGCCCTCAGTGGCTTGGCAAATATGACAAGTGTGATTAGGCTGGAACCTCATTACACAGTCATTGAGGTAGCTCAGTATTTCATCAAGCAGAGTCCTTCTAGCCTTTACTTGATTACCAGGTCCTTGAAGAGGGCCCGGTGCTATTCCAGTGTGCGCCCCCCGCCCCCAGCAGTGCCCTGCACTCAGGTCTGCAGGGCACAGGGGATGCTTTTCCAATGGAACGGAATGCAAAGGAGTTTATATTGAAATAGCAGAGGGATCCCTTTCCTCTCCGAAAGGTCTCCTTGCAGGTGATTTTCATTTTCTCATTTGGCCTTTATACACTTTTCTTCAGATTTCCTGACACGAACATTCATTACTTTCGTAATCATTTATTCTAAAATCAGTTGTTTAAAAATGAAGTCTCCTCAGAAGACCCTGGGGCTCTGCCTCCAAGAGGGCAAATTTTTATTCTGAAAAATACATAAAACGCAGCCTTTCCCAGATCACTCCAACCTTAGCTTTATGAAATGATTGTCTGCACAGAGGGGAGAAGAAGCTGTTTGGGACCAAGTCATACATATATTTGTAGCTGCCAAGACACATGATACGTAGATGCCATATACATATATAATGGCCCTCATATCCGTACGTGTACGGGCCCACAAATGTGCAGAAGCCTTGACTATAGCTCCAGGGTTTTAGCTCAGGCATTTAGGTAACATTTATTCCCTGGACGAAAAGACGATCTAAGCCTTAGATTCTAAAGATGTACGTAACCTTCTTTTTATGGCCACAGAACCCAATCTGTTTTGATAAGACTGCTATCAGCATAATTGATGGACCCCCAGTTTTCCCAGCCCCCAAAGCTTTAGTTTCTTAACTGAGTGAAAGGGATGGATCCTGAATTCTTCCTGCTGCACAAGGTTCCAGCAGTTACTCCTTCACAGATGCTCCTCTCTGCCTTGAGACCTCTCCTTGTCACCGTGACTGTTCCCCCAAGAGCTGTCGCTTCCTGTAATCGATGCCTCCCCCACCACATACATGCACCCACCCACACACATACATGCACACACACAAACACACATATACACGGCTGCAATTGTGGCCCCCTCCTGAGGGATTAGAGCCCATCGGAGCAGACATTTGCCTAAACACTGCACTGCATTGGAGTGCGTCCCCCAAACTTCTGGGTACTCCGTGGTCTACGAGTATATGCACACCTCGAATTTTGTGAAGATAAGGGTGTTTGTCTCTTCTCTTCTAGCAGGAAGCCCCCATGGGATGCCTGCCGCCTACCTTCTCTCTAAAGTTCTAAGACTTCTTCCGTTTCTCTTTTGGTTGCGGAAAAAACACAAAAAGAAAAAGTCACCTGTGTCCCAGTTGTCTTTTCTCTTACTGAATAGCTAACTTTGCTCTCGCCCTTTTGTATTAGTCAAGAGCTACTCCGGGAGCCTAGACAGCTACCTGGCTCTAACCAGCGCTTTTTTTTTTTTTTTTTTTTTTTAAGATTTTATTTATTTATTTGACACAGAGAGAGCCAGTGAGAGAGACAGCCAGTGAGAGAGAGACAAGCAGGGGGAGTGGGAGAGGAAGAAGCAGGCTCCCAGCAGAGGAGCCCGACGCGGGGCTCGATCCCAGAAGGCCGGGATCACGCCCTGAGCCGAAGGCAGACGCTTAACGACTGAGCCACCCAGGCGCCCCACTAACCAGCTCTTTTGGAAAAGCAGAGCATGGAGGCTGGCGGAGGGCATTGGAGCCATTGACTCAAGTAAACAATAAAGGCCAAGAAATAGCACAGGTTGAGGGGACTCAGGGGCTCACTGAACCCAACCCCCTCTCCCTCTTGGATCAGCTTCTTTCTGGGGATCAGCTGTGTTTTCTCTGGAATCTATATTTTGGTAATTGCAGCCTTAGTCTGGGCCCTCAACATCCATGTCTTGAAGTACTCCACTCCCTCATTTGAGAGCTTTTTACAGAACATGGAGACTATACAAGAAAATCTCTGTGCTGGGCACTGCAGAAATAGTCTGGCTGTTTCACATCCTCCAAAGAACTCATGACTAACCCCCTTGTCTTGGTTCTCACAATAACATTTCCGTTCATCATCGAACCTTGACATTCTCCATAAGTTGTCAGATGCTTTAACATTCGGCAGGGTTCTGGATAGACTCTATTACCCTGAAACGTTCCTCGTCTCAGCCTACATACTTCATGCACCTGACATTTGCAGTCCAACAAATCCTTCTTCGATAATTTCACTCGCACCTCTAGGGTGTCTAAAACACAACTCTCTCTTCGTATGTGGATGCTGTTTACATATCTGGAAGGTCTCGTGGCTCATCGGAAGCCAGGCACCTTTAAAGCAAATTCAACATTTGGCTCAACTATTGCCTGGCTGGAAGGTCTTGGGTAAGATGAAACTCCTCGGCCTCAGTTTTTGGATCCAATAAGTGGGAATAATAATCTTGTCTACATTTCACAATTATTGTATGGAAAAGAAATAACTTATATCTGGTGCTCGGCACTTAGTAGCTGCTCAGAAATTTGTATTTTTTTCATCTTTATCAACATATTGATTGCTTTACATTTTAAACTCTTGAAGAGCAAAACAAAAATGCTAGAATTGTATGTGTCATTTAAACCTGTGGGGAAGGTAAATTTTTGTCGGGACATTTAACCAGTACCTTCTTCATATATCTCAAAGTTTGGCTTTATTCCTGATTTCAGTTATTAGATAGTGTTGCCTAAATTCAGATTTCTACTTCAAATGAGATACATGACCTAATTATTTGGCTAACCACGCAATGAGAGACTTTTTACTTTAAAACATCAGTTGTAAGTCCCTATGTTGCTCGGGCTGTATTTCAGTGCCAGGGGACCTTGTTAGATCATTTCTCATAATCAATTAGTGCGTGTATAGGCAAGGCTATAAATTCTTTAGCTGTCCTCTCCCTCCAGGTTTTGATAATTTTCTTCCTTCTTTTTATTAAGGATAAAACACCCAAGAAACACCCTGGGCAGTTGCCATCACATTTCCGATGGTTTGAAAGTGATAGCCTTCTCTGCCCCAGCTTCCACGCCCGCGGCGAGCTGGAGGTCCACGGCAGCCCCTCCCTGCCTCATGGTGGAAGGCAACCCACTCTGGGCTCCCTGAGGATTTCAAACAAAAGCACACAGTGCCTTGGAAAGTTACTGCGGATGCAAAATACCACCATTAAAGGAACTATTTTAAACTAAATTGATTCTTTGTTCTTTAGCCAATTGGCTAATCCCCCTCTTGAGACGTGCTTGCATTTAGGAAAGCTGAAAACACAGCTCTGAGGACTGAGACCTAGGAAGGGAGAGATGCTGACATAGACATTAAGTAGGATTGAGCCGTGAGGGCAGCTGCATCCTGATGAGCTTCTTAAGGGTTCCTCGAGGCTCCGCAGGCTCTCTTGGCAGGAGCGCATCGTGGAAGGAATAGAAGAGAAGTCAAGGGAAACTGAGAACAAGGCCTGGGTGTCTGAGTCAGTGACGATGTCAGCTTGGATTGTCCATCACCTGCATGCCAGCCGCTGGATTCCAGAGTGGTTCCCTTCCCCGCTGCAATGTTTAAAATAGTGCCTGCCTCCCTGACCGTCACGAAGAAACTCGGGTATCCTGGTCCTCACCTTCCCAATGTGGTCCCGAGGAAAACCCTTAGGTGTATGAAGTAAAACCATTCAATCTTCCACGTGGGGTTGGTGTTGCATTCACATAGGGAGAATTCAAGGTGGGGGAAATGAGAGACATACAGGGAAGGGGGAAGTTGGAATAAGTCCAGAAAGACAGAGCTATAGGGGCTCCTGGGTGGCACAGCGGTTAAGCGTCTGCCTTCGGCTCAGGGCGTGATCCCGGCGTTCTGGGATCGAGGCCCACGTCAGGCTCTTCTGCTATGAGCCTGCTTCTTCCTCTCCCACTCCCCCTGCTTGTGTTCCCTCTCTCGCTGGCTGTCTCTATCTCTGTCGAATAAATAAATAAAATCTTTAAAAAAAAAAAAAAAGAGCTATGGCCTTAGCCTCATCAACATCTCTCCTAAACTTTATAAGAACTTTCTTTTTTTCATTTTTAACCTTTTGCTATGATTTCATTAGTGCATGGTGTCCACTCCATGGAGAAAGGTAGAGAGACAAAATACCAGAGAGATTATCCATAACCCCAATGCCCCAAATCCTTCTCGTCATTTATATCCGTATACATGTATATGCATCTTTTATGTACATGAGACATACTGTAAATGGTCTTTACTTAATTATGTACATCATTCATTCATTTGGGACTAATAAATGGTGATGTTTAATTGTATATGTCAACTTGACTAGGCTACAGGGGGCCCAGATATTTGGCTAAATGTTATTTCTAGCCGTGTCTAAGAGGGCATTTCCAGATGAGATTAGCACCAACTCAGAAGACTGAGTAAAGCTGATTGCCTTCCCACTGTGGGTGGGCATTGGCCAGTCCCCTATCTTTTGAGGGCCTGAATAGAACAAAAGGTGGAGAAAGGACTGCTGCCTGACTGCCTGACTGCCTGACTGCTTGAGCTGGGAGGTTGGTCTTCTCCTGCACTAGGACTAGAACTTACACCACTGGCTCCTCTGGTCCTCGGGCCTTCAGTCTTTGGCCAGAGCTCTCCCACTGGCTTTCCCGATCCTCCAGCTTGCAGATGGCAGATCATGGGATTTCTCACCCTCCATAATCCTATAAACTGACAATTTATAATCTCTCTCTCTGTCTCTCCATCTCATCATATGTCTTAAGTAAAGTATTCCAGAGAACCCCAACTAATACATGAGTATACATCTACATTGATATTTTTAGTGATTGCATAAAATCCCATTGTGTTACTGAACCATAATTTTTTTTTTTTGTTTCCTATTGGAGGACATTTACATTGTTTCCAAATTTTTAGCTATTATAAGCAACTGAGAAGAGCATTCTTGAACACGCATTGTTGATGCATTGTTCTAAACATCCTGGTGGGCCATGTTGGTTTAATCATCCCTCCAATCCCAGTCCCTAGTTTCAGTGCTAGATTATGACAGACGATGCAGGCCTATGCTGTTGCCAGGGGTAAAGGAAAGCACAACGCCACACACTTGACTCAATAAACCTCCAGGAGCTGGGTCATTCTAGGTACCCTCAGAAGCTCAGATGCCATCGTCATCCTCAAACTATGATTGAGTAGTTGCTTTGTGGGGAACACACAGAGCATGTGCTCCCCAGACAGAGCAGCTGAGTCAAGCCTACTAAGCACAGCCCAAGGGGCCACTCCTCAGATGAACTCCACTCCAACCTATCATGAATCTAGGTCAGAACTGAAGCTTCCAGCATCCACCTTAAGGAATTCAGAACAATGAGATCACATCGTATGGTTCTCTTATTCCCACTCTGTTTTGAATAATTTTAGAATAATTTTTAAATATAGTAGCTTAAGATTGATGGGGTTGGGAGCCTGAACTGGGGAAAGAGGGAGCTGGAGTGGGTAAGTATAACTATCTCCAATTAGAAGTGCCATCAGTACACATAATAAAATATTCAACAGCTTCCCAGGGATGTCAACTTATTCATAATTGATTTAAATGAATCACTGGGAAAAAAAAAAAAAGGCCTTTAATCTTCCACATAACATGGCTCTGAAAAATTAAAACTGGAATCACAGTTCAATAAAAAAAAAAAAATCCAGCCAGTGTTCCTATCACCTAGATGGCTTTGCCTTTTGCTGTGGCCGCTTGGTTAGGCACCCCCACACTTGAGGCAGGTCAGGACTTGGGCTCGTGGCGTTTAATGCAAGACATACCCAGGAGGCTATGAATAGCACTGTCCTTCACGTGATCAGTGCATTTTAAAGTATTTTTCGTCTGGAAACTAAAAAACAGAAATGAAAATAATGGAAGATACATCCTTATGCTGCTCACCTTCCTTGTATTTACAATGTTTTAAAGTCCAAATGCAGGTGTCTAGAAGAGCCCCAGGGGGAAGCAGCTTCTGTGTGGCTTCTGTCCCTGAAATCCCTTTGCAGTGATGTGACTGTTGATGCCACATTGTACCAGCTGATGAAAGCCAACAGGGCACATCTCTTCCCAAATCCGTATTTAGTGATACTCAGGGAGCTTGACACTGGTCCCAGTAGGAGTTTTGACATCACAGAGAATGGCAAATGTTACTAATCAGGGATTCTTTTTTTTTTTTTTTCCTCCTGAAAGCCAGTTGTTAAACATTTACCAACACCTCGCTGCTCCATGCCCTTGCCCACAGCCCAGTCATTCACCTCTACTGACCGCGGACCTCCAGAGCAGTGTGCACACATGCTCTTTGGAACATTCAAGAAGTAGCTCTTTATTAATTAATAAAAGACAAATCTCAGACTCACGAATGATAGGCATTTTCTTCTATCCTAAGAAAAGATGGAAATTCTACTTATAATTCTCATTTTCATTTTAATATTCCCAAGACACTTTGACACCCTGAACTGTCACAGTAGTTAAAATAAGAAATTAAATTAGGAACTCTTGAGCAGCTCATATATAAATTGCTCCGATGTCCATTTATCAAACTACAATTTTCAGAAGAGCTGTGACTCTTCCCTGGGATGTTCTTGTTATATGTACCTGTATCCTTGATGTCCAGCTCCCAGTAAACATTTAGTGCTCAAGTGATCTGATTGGCTCATATTCCAGAAAACCCAGAGTTAGATCTTAAGTGAGAGTTGCCGCTTCCCTGCTATGAATTAGTATCTTTCCACAGGAATGCATTAAATGGCCATCATTAATAATCACCCAAGCATGAAACTGACAGACAAAAGATTTTCAGGTTATGACTCTATCACACCAATCTCGTTTGTTCATTGATTCATTAAAATTTCATGGTTAAGATAATACAAATTTTAGCTAAGCTAACTTACATGGATCTTAATACTTTCTCTTAATACTTTCTCTGTGAGATACTATTACCAAATAGTATCTTTTTTGAGTCTTTTATTTTCTGTTAGTGGAAAAGAGGAATTGAATAGGGACCAAGATGTGTAGAAAATGCTTAAGATATCCTACTAATGACCAGTAGCTCACAAAAGCTTTAATAGAATACTAAACCACTGTCTTTGCCAAATGCCCATTCTAATAAAAACTCAGAAACCCCAACTTGCTGCTTGGGCTCAAAAAATTAAAAAAAGAAAAGAAAATACAATTCCACTTGCATTTCTCTGAGTCCAGATGCTCTTGGGAATCTCTCAACTCAGACTTCTGTCTACTTGAACTCATTACATGGGCTGGATCCAATCACCTATTGTAACACACCACCTTAGTGGCTTCGAACAACACAGATTTATGATGTTCAGTTCTGAATGGCAGAAGTCAAAAAATATCTTAGAGAACTAAAATCAAGGTGTTGACAGAGCTGCATTTTTTTCTGGAAGCTACAGGGAAGACATTTTCTTGCTTATTCCAACATTTTCTTGTCTGCATTCCTTGACTTGTGGCCTCTTCTTTCATTTTTCAAATCCATCAGGGTATTGTCTTTAAAACAATCTCTCCCCCCCCCTTCTGCTTGCATTATCACATCTCCTTTCCTCTGCTTACCTGCTTCCTTCTTCCCTTCCCCTTACAAAGTCACTTGTGATTACATTGGGCCCACCAGGTAATCTGGATAATTTCCCTAGCTCATAATTCTTAACTTAATCACATCTGCAAAATCCCTTTTGTCGTGTAAAATAACATTAACAGTTTTTGAGGATTAGAACACGGACATCTTAACGGGGTCATTATTCTGTTTATCACAGTGAAGAAACTGCCACTGGGGGCTAGAAAGTTAGTGGCTCTGGTTTTAGTAAAATCAACTTGCGAAACTATTGCCTATATTAATTTGGAAAAGAGAAAATGGACCTGTACATCTTACTAAGGAGATCTCCAGGCAGAGCATTGAAAGGGCCAACAGGCTGTGTTCTATAAGGAAGAAAGAGATTAGCTACAGACAGAACCGTTCAGTCTGCAAGCAGAATTTCAAGGAAATATAGAAGAACCAGGATGTACTGGGTTGGAAAACATTTTCACTATCTTTAGTCAGTAAAAGATTCAAAAATGAAGAAATGACCTCAGGGTTGAGATCAAATCAAAAGTTTATCTATAAGACCTTTTGTTAAAGGCCTCAGAAAGATTTAGCAGAGTGCCTAGTTAGACCCTCTCAACTAGAATAAAGAGTTTCTAAAAATCTTAAAGGCTATGTTCTACAGCACCCTGACACTTAGCCCAAAATAGAGAGAGGCCTGTCTCAAAAAGAATTATGGATGTGACTTTAGGGGCATGAGGTGAACCCAGTCGGATTCATAGAATTCCCACTGAGTGGACAAATGTAAAAGCTTTGTATCAGCTTGGGCTAAAAGGGGCAGAGACAGTTCAAAATGAAAAGAGACTCTGGGCCCCCAACATTCTACAAGCAGGGAGCAACTGGAGAAAGCTACTTAGCTGCAAACACAGGCCATTTCTTTTAGAAAAGGCAAGTCCAACGGACAGATGCAGGGTCCACAGAGAACAATGACCTGGGGAGCCACTCCCATGGAGAAGAACTGAGCTCTAGTCAAGGAATATTCCCTTCCTTCCTAGAATAAGGAGCCCCTGCGCTGTGTGCCTGGCAGGAGTTCAGAATTGTTAAGGACCAGCGACTGTTATAAGCCTCCTCCTACTTCTCTCTTTTTTATTTTTTGTTCTGTTTCTTTTGCATTGTCTTTCTAAGCAGGGCAGACCGCCACGTGCAGTACCTCATGTGGATGTGTCTGGAGTCTTGGGAGCTTGACCACCCTACATTCTCCTACAAATGGACCTTGAGAGCTTGTTTGGAGGGTCTGGCAGGGGAATACAGCTACTCATATACATCTACCCTTGACCAAAGAACAACTCTCTTCTCTTGGGGAAGGTCATCCTCTTCCATCAAGCACGCAGTTTTGGGAGGGACACAGAAGGAGCCGTAAGAGAGGAAGGGGACAGCCACCATGCCAGCCAGATCAGCCAGATCAACCCTGGTGATCAGTAGGTTGACAAATGTCAGAGCCAGATCAGCCTCACATCCTACCTATCTGTCCTTTTTGAATTAGGCTTTCAACTCTGGTTATCTTGACTCTGTCCTCTGTCTCACCATTGTGTATTCGGTGTAGGGGTCAGGTAACATCTTTTTAGTTCATGGATCTCAAGACGAAGAAGAGCTGCACCCAAAGGACTAGGTGAGACTCAGGGTCTTAGAAGGGATGAGTGTGTTTGAATATGGGAAAGCCTGGAGAGCAGACTATCACAGACTATCAAATTGATCTCCCCAATGAATCAGACCTCCCAGTACCCACATCTCTGTTGAGTCTCCTTGTATGGACTCCAAGCTTGACTACATGTTTATCTTTGGCCAATAAGGTATCAACAAACAGGACAGAAATAGGGGTTTGAAGGGAACTTGTAAGTTTGGGGTTTATCCTCTTATAATACTGCCCCCATTATGGCACAGTTTAGCCTCCTTGAAAATAAAAGACCATGGAGTGAAAAAGGTCCAACCATTTCATCTGTCCCAGCTGAACCCAACCTCCAGTCAACCCTGTAGCTCAGTACAGCCATGTGAATGAGCACAGGCCAACCCAGCAGAAAACCACCCAGCCAGATCCCAGAATAATCACAAAGCAATAGATAATTGAAATAGGAATTTAGTAAAAGTAGAGTCCCAGGAGTTATTGAGAGATGAGGGTAAGTTCCAAATGAATTGACCCTTTCCAGTGCCTGGAGCCAGCCTACCTCCCCATCTAACCAGCCTACCATTTTAGTTCCCTCCACTGGTACTGGATTCTCTCTCATAAATCCCATTCTTCAAAATCATAGTCCAACTTTTGCCCTCACTTGCCTCCACCCGAGTCTCCCAAAATCATACCATGAGGATCTTATGTTTGTCCATTTTAATGAGTTTTGAAGTAACATCAGACCTTATATGACATCATAAATACATCCTTGGGCCTTCCATATTCTACTCTCCCAGATGATAAAGTCGTACATGTGTCATGGGAATAACCCTTCATCAAGAGGAACCACCAGAGTAGCTTCTTTGAGGAGACACCTTTCTTTCTCAAGATATTTTGTCATTTTTGCAAAAAATATCTGCTTTTATTTTAAGCACCTTCCTCTTGTCCTCCAGGTTTACCTGAGCCTGGGCTCCCAAGCAAGTTCAGGAAAATTAGAAAACCCTCCACCGCACAGACTGATGAGGCAGATCCAAGTACCTGAGTGCCCAAGTCCCTCCTGGGAAGTAACTTCCATGCTCAGGAAAGGACAGTGACTCTTCCAGGTTGCAGCTCACTATATTTTCTCTCAGAAAATGAAAGAGGGAAATGATCCAAACAGGCTCGCTTATTCACTGTCAAGGACACTGGAAAGAAACAAGTTTTCACCTATTCTATTACTTCACCCGCTCCTGCCCTCAGACCCATGAGGCAGGCAGACCTGTATCATCATGTCCACTTTATGGATAAGGAAACCGAACTTCCAGAAGGATAAAGGCCTGACATGAGGTCCCAGAGCTTGTATGAGGCATTATAACCACAGCTTAAATTCAGGTGCCTCTTTAAAACAGGATTCTGATATTTTTTTCTGCTTTTTTGGAGAAACCTGGACCCAAGGCCTGAATCTTCAGCTTATAAGCAGGTGAATTTGAGCTCGTTTTATAACCTCACATGTGAAGTGTGGGTAATGGTGGCTGCATGACAGAGTTCTTATGAGGACTAGATGAGATAGAGTAGAGGGGAGACAGGGAGGCAGCCGTTCAAGACGCAGGCACTGAGCCAGACTGCATAGGTTCGACTCCCAGCTCTCCTACTTCCTAGCTGGGTGGACTGGGGCAAGTTGTTTAACTTCTCTATGCCTCTGTTGCCATGACTTTAAAATGGAGAGAAACACAGTAGCCTTATCTCATAGGATTTGGGGGTAGCTTGAGAAGGAGCTAATATAGGAAAAGCTCTTATAACAGGATCTGGCTTATAGTATCAGTCTCATCACCCAAAGCCTGGCACGTGAGTGACGTTCAATTGGCTGCAAGTCCGGCACGCTTTTCAAGTGCTTCTACAAATCCTTCTGCTCCGTGTTACTTCAAAACTTTAGAGTTCACAGGCTCAACTTCCATCATCAGATGTCCAGTTTCTGAACCAAAAACCACAAGTTCTCTTCGTTGGCACTGGTTTAAAAAATCTTTACTAGAATGAATAGAAAGTTTGTCTCTGCTTTGATGAAACGCACATGATTTTTTTTTTTTTTGCCCAGCTGTAGTTGACTGTATTAAATAAATTATTCACTATGACAGAGTAAAAGCCTGAACATTTTGAACAAAAGAGACAGTCCTCAACCACCTAAGAAAGCTCCATGGTCCCCTGTGGAGTTGAGCAGACACCAGTAGGGATCGATGTCTCAGAGAACTGAGACTATACGTCAGCCATTCTGCAAACTTGCATCATCCTCTATCAGCATCGGTGACTCTGAGCTCTGGGCATAAAAGAAGAAGTCAGTCAGAAACATTAATAAATGCTGAGTCGGAAAACAGAGGAATTCAAACATCATGACAGAAGTTCAATGCATATTCAGGGAGTTCCATTATATGCACATTTAACTTATTATGCTTTAAATATATGCTCTCAGGTAAAGAGAGAGAAGGAAAGTCAGAGGGACAGAGAGATAGAGAAATAACTACACACGGAATGTAATTGATTCCAAGCAAAATTCCCTAACCCCTACGCCTGGGAATAAAAGTGACATGGGGCCATGACTCTGCTACCCTTTGGGAGATTCGCATGTGTCTCCCCACCACGAGCTCTCCCCTCACACAATGAGTGTGAATGTAAGGCTAACTAACAGGAAACTGCTTCTCACACAGCTGCCCCCAAATGCAAGCCAACATCTTCCCCTGGTGCCCAACGAAAGCAAGAGCCATCTGCTCCAATATTGGAAGAGAAACTGGCTGCCGTGGATTTCCTGACACAGATGTCAGCCTCCAATGAGTTGCCTTCCTAAGAATTTTTAAGTGTAATCTTAACAGCAGGAGATTTTCACATTCTAGGCAACTCCATTGTTGTGTTTCTTAGATTTTCTAGAACAACGTTTCCTCCCTGGATCTTCAGTGTAACCTAGAAAAAGAAACTTTAGTCTTCCTTCTGTAATGCTAGATGTCAAGCCTTCTCATTTCTCACCCATAAATTTAATCAGATTGTATTTTCATGATTTAAAAGATTGTAATCTTTTGTTAAAAAAAAAAAAAAAAGAAGAACTATTTATCCCTTGCTTCACCAATCCTAACAACTACCATGTGTTCATCTCATACTTAGGGCACTAAACTTTCAGTCTCGAGACTCTGGCTGCATTCTCTACATGGAATATAGTGTTTGCAATAAAAGAACTCAGCAGGAGTCATTTCTTTGAAAAAAATGAGCATAGCATTAGTAATGTGCTTTCATCTCCTGCTATGAAAGTGATACCGCTGTCAGAAGGACTTGTTTCAAGTTTATCTGAAACCCACTTATCCTGAATGGGTTAAAGCATTGCATCTCCCAGGAAATTATCCATGGGTGGGGAGAGGGGAGGAGAAAACTTAGAGACTTTTGAAACACAACTTTTAACACAGAAGAGATTCAGACAGATAAAATTTCAGTTTTCATTTGAGCGAAAATTTCTTAAACTTGAAGCTTTATTTTACATATAAAATGACAATGGAATTATCCTATTTTCTCTTTCTGAACTTGAATATCAGTACATTAAATTCAAATTTTGGCCTGAGTTATGTTATGAAGAAACAAAGCAAAAAAAAAAAAAAAAAAAAATCCAAATCCTGGATTGATCGCTGCGAATTATAACTTAGGAATTGATAAAGTGATTGCTATTATTCCCATTTTACACAAGAGGAGCCTGAGGTTCCAGGAAGTTAAATGATATACTTTAGTCTCCTAAATGATGGAAGTAAGATTGAACCTTGGTCTCCCGACACCAGAGTGGCTTCTTCTCACATGACTCAACTCTCTGAATCATAGGACCAGAGAAAAGGTAGCTAGTTTCACTCCCTTCATAATCTGAGATGTGTCTACTAGGTTCTGAGCCAATGACCAAGAAAATAAAGAAGAAAAACACCAAGCCCTCCTCTACGCCAAGACCTCAGACAAATCCAAAAGTTATAGTGTCCTCTTTCTCAGGGAAAACGCTTCCTTCCCGAGAGCGGGTGGGAAAGTGCATACACTCTGTGAAAATCACAAATCCATCCATCAACAGCCCAACCCCAAAATCAGAACAAACGAGACTTAAAAGCCCAAAACAATTCAACTAAAATGACACTTGAAAGTATAAAAGATTTAAAAATGTAAGGAAGGAGCACCAATAAAATTGCACCCCGATGGCTGAGCCCTTGGTAGAGGAGAAAGGGGGGCTTTTGTTTAATGTATGAAACGTGCTGCCGGTGCGACCGCTGGGCCTCCCCAGGCCTCATCCTTCACTCAGCCTCAGGGAACTAGAAAAGCTGCGGCCGCTGAAGAGCACTGGCAGCAGCAGAAAAAGAAAAAAAACAATCTGGGTAACTTGAGATTCACTTTCTATCCCTCAGGCACATATACGCAGAGTGGGCAGAAGCGAAAAATAGAAATTCCCCAGCACTTTCTTACATTCTTCCCCCAGGATTCTCCGAGACCACTATGCGGTCGATGGTGGCGATGTGTATCCCTCCCCCGAATCCCAGAAGACTGGCTTCTTCGGTAAACACGTTGTTTTTCACACACCTTGATTCTGTCTTTTATATTTTTCAATTTTCTAATCCATTTCTTCCAATAGCTTCCAAGAGAAAAGGAAGAAACCTTTCAAAGCATCATGTAAAAGCAATACGAATGGATAACCATTTGTGTGTGCACTTCCGGAGGCATTTAAATGAGTATTTTGATTCTGTCGACAAAGCACAAAATGAAGTGGATACTAGAAAATAAATGGGTTCCTCAGGCATAATTCAGGCCTTCCAAAATCAAGCGGAAGCCCAAATTATTTGGTCAAGTGAACCTGATAATAACTAACCACGCACTGTCGGTCAATTGTGTGTGGGGACAACTTGGTCCGGAGCCATTGCCCGTGACTGGCATCGTTGCCCTCTACCATGCAGCATTTAGACACTTAACAAGTTTTAAGTAAGCGTTGCATCTCACCACTTACAATGGTCCTAAATAATGAACTCTCGGAGGCTTAATTTATACATCCGCATAATTAGGAGGTTCAAATAAATAATCTCTGATAACCTCCCAGCTATCTCATTTTCCAAAAATTATCTAAGACCTTCAGTATACCTAAAATACAAGCATGTTGTAAATTCTAATTTAAACCAAATGAAAGTCAAGAGATTATTTTAATGCGGTCATAAGAGCAATGGACAAAGTCAAAAAGATTGGGTTCTAATTCTGGTGCTCCTATTATGTGTGCTGGTTATCTCCTGGTTGTTTAAACACCACTCCAAACTTGGTGGCATACGCAACACGAATCAGTTCTGAGCACTTCCTCTCTGGAAGTTTCCGGACTCGGGAAATGGGTCCTGTGCAGGTGCAGTGCGATTGCCGTCGGATGGTGGCTGGGGCTGGCGTCATCCTAAAGTCTTCCTTACTCCCACGCATAGCTCTTGACACTGGCCGTTAGCTGGGACTTCAGCACAGCACACATGTTGGCCAAATACTGGCATGCAGCCTGCACTCCTTGCGACACGGCAGCTGGATTCCAGGAGAGAGCGCTGTAGGAGAGACAGCCAGATGTGTTGTGTTGCCTTTTACCACCTGGTCTGGAAAGTCACATAGTTTCACCTCTGCTGCACTCTGTTTGGTAGAAGCAAGCCACTAAGGCCTGTCCCTATCCAAGAAAAAAGGAGTTCAACTCTACTTCTTGATGGGAGAAGAGTCAATGATTCACAACATGATTTTTGAAACCTCCACATTGGCTTTGGTCAATTCTTAACATCGAGGGCGCTGTGATTCAATAATGTATCAAAATGTGTCCTTTCAATATCTAAAAGTCAAATATGCAACAGCAATGAATTCAACTGTATTTCTCCAAAGATTCTATCTTTCAAGAGATCAATAGCAAAACTAATAAACATTCATTATGTGATTACTATGCTAACTGCTTTAAGAATATTTTATATTTCCTGTCGTAGTTACAAAAGTCATTCCCTTTAACTCCTACAAATGCACCTTAAATTCAAAGTCATAAGCTAACATTCAAGAATACTGACAGACTCTATGTTTGCAATTCCCCACATAAAGAAAGACTGTCAACATTTCTTTGGAGCTCTTGAGAGCAATGTATTTTGGTTTAAGACATGTTTTCAGTATGCTGATCATTATGAGGGAATGTTACTTCTTTTTTATATGAAAAATGAACACAACTGCCTCAAGTCCCTCTTTCAAGTTCCTCTGGGCGTAGTCTTCTGTAAAATAAGTCATCCCTAAAGGGGTTCCTTTAACCAGAAGACACATATATGTCATGATTCAGCAGGTAGATCCCCCGGGAAAACCTGTGAACCACATTTGAGGACACCCATCCAATACAGAAAACTGTCCCCCATCAGAAGAGACACTCAGCACTTGGGGCAGGTCAGGCTATGGCGAAATCCCAGAAATCCCAAGAGTAGAACTTTGTAAGAATAACGGATCCCTCACCCAAGTGTCACTGAGCACCACCCCAGAGAAGCCTGCTCCCTCCCCAGATCACTCCGTTCAAGCTTGTCTCATATTTTAAAACATAGCCACAAGTTTAACCAGAGGTACCTGTGAAAGCTGGACCCCCCCCAACCCACGTGATCAGGGACTCAGCTGAAGAGTGAGTGTGTGCAAAGACCAGGGGTTAAGTTCCACAGTGGGGGCTCCCCCACTGATTATTGACATATTGATGGAGATGAAAAGTCAGAAAGTCAGGCCATACCTGAGTCTTGCTAATCCACACCGCTTTATTGTAATGGAAAATATCCTTGCAAGGAAGCTGGAGAGCACGATGCTGATGGTACTAAACGAGCCCAGGTCCCTGAGAGGTCTTCCTTCCCTCATTTCCTGATGACCAGAGTGACCTTTTGGAAGAGGTCAGATTTAACTCAACACAAACATCCACAAGGAGCCTGGAGTCCCTTCTGTGTTAGTCTTGGAGGAAGGAGAGGAGAGGAGAGGAGAGGAGAGGAGAGGAGAGGAGAGGAAAGGAAAGGAAAGGAAAGGAAAGGAAAGGAAAGGAAAGGAAAGGAAAGGAAAGGAAAGGAAAGGAAAGGAAAGGAAAGGAAAAAGGAAGAAAGGAAAAAAGGAGGAGGGGAGAGGAGAGGAGAGGAGAGGAGAGGAGAGGAGAGGAGAGGAGAGGAAAGGAAAGGAAAGGAAAGGAAAGGAAAGGAAAGGAAAGGAAAGGAAAGGAAAGGAAAGGAAAGGAAAGGAAAGGAAAGGAAAGGAAAAAGGAAGAAAGGAAAAAAGGAAAAAAGGAGGAGGGGAGAGGAGGAAAAGGGAGGGAAGGGAGGGGAGGGGAAGAGAAGAGAAGAAAGAGAAAGAAGAGAAGAGAAAGAAGAGAAGAGAAGAGAAGAGAAAGAAGAGAAGAGAAGAGAAGAGAAGAGAAGAGAAGAGAAGAGAAGAGAAGAGAAGAGAAGAAAAGAAGTAGAAAACACCTCAAGAAGGAAGGGTAAAGAACAGGCGCTGTTCGACTTTCTCCTAGGAATTCATTCTATTAAAAACTGCTTCATGCACACTCGACACTCAAGGGCCTGAGGTTTTATTGTGGATCAGTACAGCACCAGGCATATACAAAACATAAATCTAAATCTGATATTGCTTGAATGAAAATATCCCTGAAAAGAAATCAAACCATCCTCTTGAGAAACACAGGGGGAAGTCCAAATAAAACTTAATAACAGCATTTATCGAAATGGTTGCCATGCAGTTAGATTTCTACCAGTTTAAAACACCTGGTGAATAGTCACTGCTATCTCGTGGAATTTCTGTTAAACAGTTAGCTTGGAAACCTTCCCCCGACTGTGAGGGCTTTACGCCCTCAAGGATGGTCGGAAGGCTCGGAGATGGCCGCTGCTTGCTGAGGAACGCTTTGTCTGACATGCTCTCATCCTGGGCATGTTGCTTGTCGCTCTCA
The DNA here is from genome assembly GCF_017311325.1 of Ursus maritimus. Taxonomy (NCBI): domain Eukaryota; kingdom Metazoa; phylum Chordata; class Mammalia; order Carnivora; family Ursidae; genus Ursus; species Ursus maritimus. Next base: position 60,988,412 of record NW_024426996.1, read on the forward strand.
CGGTCAGCAGTCACTTCTCACTGACCACAAAGACTCAGAATTAATTTTAGAATTACTTAACGTTGCTAAGTGCTTACTGCGTGCTAAGGACTATGCAAGGTGCCTTCAAATGCTTGCATCTTATTTAATCTTTCTCTCCTCATCTGGGTTGAAATTCCCACTTCTCCTCCTACTACACGACTCGAGTAAATGACTTGACATTTGGAGTCTCAGTTTTCTCAGAAACAGTGGGAGCAATTATTGTACGCACCTCTAGGATTACTGTCAGGATCAAATAAAATAATGTGTGTGTTGGTAAGTAGGGATTTTTTTGGTTGCAAACAAACAAACAAAAAAAGACTCAAAGAAAAGAAATGACTTGGAGAAAATATGGAGGAAGTAAAAGGATTAAAGAGAAAGTGAAGGACAGGGCTCTCCCCAGATAAGAACCCGGAGACTCCCAGAGAGTGTTCATGGCACAATGCGCTTTGTAGCCCCACGGCAGAGCCGCTCCTCTGGGGAATGAATTCTATCTGTATCTTCTAGATACTCTGTTCAATATTTAAGATCCCCAAGCCTGGAAGTCTGCTTAACCATATGTGGAGTATGTGACTTCCCTTTAAGTATATTGGGCGAAGCAAAAAAAAACCAATCTGGCAAAAGGACCCCATCCACTGCAATGGTGAGAAAGGAGGCTCCTAGATCCACAGTCCCTCCAAGAGCACCCACACTAGGGGAGAGGGGGATCCCCCCGAGCAAACTGAATGCTATCAGAGGAAAGAAGAATGGATGCTACATATCATCCAAGGTGACAGAAATACGACAAAAATCCCTACAATGAAAAATACATGGCACGTGTCAGGACTCAACAAACGTCAGCTCGCCACAGCTTCTTGATGCTGCTGCCATTATCCCCATTTTGCAAAGAGATAAACTAGAGTTGAGAAAGGTTAGGTGATTTTCCCAAGTCACACACGACATAAGTCAATCCAATCATCTGAATGCCAGGACCAACACTTTCAATGGGAAGAATTAGAGAGGGTAAAGAGCTGAGAAAAAACAGAGTGCTGTTTAGGTGGGTGAGGACTGAACAAAATCTGTTTAGGATGTTGGTCTTTGGGACGCCTGGGTGGCTCAGTCGTTGGGCGTCTGCCTTCGGCTCAGGGCGTGATCCCGGGGTTCTGGGATTGAGCCCCACATCGGGTTCCTCCGCTGGGAGCCTGCTTCTTCCTCCCCCACGCCCCCTGCTTGTGTTCCCTCTCTCGCTGGCTGTCTCTATCTCTGTCAAATAAATAAATAAATAATCTAAAAAAAAAAAAAGGATGCTAGTCCTTAAAATGGCTTTTCCTTGGGCACAGTATGAATTTTGAATGTCATGCTCTTAAGTTGAGCGGTATGTTCTGTGATCTCTGGACACGCGTATCTGTGGGGTCAGATGTCGTTACTCCCCCTTCAAGAAGCCTGCTGCTCAATAAAAGAAAAGCCAAACTTCAGAGAGGTCAGAGGGTGTAAGCACAGTTTTAACCTCCTGTTTTCTGATGAGATGGATAGGGGATAGTAAAAGTTTATGAAGCCAGACACACATGAATGTTCAACTAATCTCACATGCAGGAAAGGGCACCTAAGGCAGCAGAGATAGCAGAAAGAATTGGTATCTTTTGACTGTTATCTGGAGTTTGCCTGAGCCTGAGACCCTCATTTCTAATTGATAGCGAAGTCTGTTGCCACCAGCAAAAATACCAAAACTTGAAGAAAAAGATTCCATTCATTTCTGAGTTGCTTCCCCATCCCTGCCCTGCAATCACATTTCCAAGAAAAAAATTTTAATTTAAATTCGATTTAGTTAATATATGGTGTGTTGATTTCAGGGGTAGAATTTAGCGATTCATCAGTTGCATATAACACCCAGTGCTCATCATATCAACTGCCCTCCTTGATGCCCATGATCCAGTCACCCCATCCCCCCACCCACCTCCCCTCCAGCAGCCCTCAGTTTATTCCCTATAGTTAAGAGTCTCTTATGGTTTGCCTCCCTCTTTGCTTTCCTCTTATTTTATTTATTTATTTTTAATTTAAATTCACTGCTTGAGATTCTCTCCCTCTTCCTCTGCCACTCCCACTCATGTGCTGCCTCGCTCTCTCTTTCAAATAAATAAATAAGTCTTTATTTTAAAAAAAGTATAACATACAGTTAAGCATGACTTCTCCACATACTGCTGGAATTAGCTAAAATCTTGGCCCCAGTGCTTATCAACTATGTAATATAGGGCATGTTGCTGGATTTTTCTGTCCCTCAGTGTCTTACTCTATAAAATGGGGTGGTAATATTGCCCCCACTATTAAATTATTGTAAGAATTAATTATTTTTATTTCGCACTTCCCTTTTTTTTCCTTTTCTATCTGTCTAGTCAAACAGTAAGAACTTTTTGTAACTTCCCCTCAAAACTCCCAAAGCACTGAGAACTTTGGAAGCCACTAAAAAAATATGTTGTTGGCCTGCAGGGGGCCAGGGAGGCTCCTAGCCAGGAACAGAACATCCTGGTGACACGATTCTGGGCAGTGCAGGATAAAATCTTGTTTTGTTTCTTTGCCCCAGACCTTTTCTACATCAGCCCAATAAACCATAAGTGAATCTTACAATAATAAGTGAGCTTCCAGCTGGCCCTCAGGAATCACCTTCTTAACAGTAGTTTTGGTGTACAGACAGTAAAAGATAGAGCCCAAAAGTCACTGAGCCTATGAGCTGCCTGATTAAAAAAAAAAAAAAAGAAGAAGTTAAGTTCCAGATTTCCACGATGTTGGGAAAATACTTCTATCCCTTTCCTTGCTCTCACTATGTGTGCCTCACATTAAACTTATATGTACATGTCCTGTCTTAGCTACTAGCCTGTCAACAACTTGAGGACAGACTGAGCATTTGAGATTTGAGTCTTCTCCTGTGTCTCTTACAGCGACTAACAGAATAGGTTACACAGAGGAGGTGCTCGTTACATATTTACTGCATGAATAAATGTCAACTGCTTCTCCTGATTCTTTCTCAAAGACAAAGCACAAAGTAAAAGAAAGAAATTTTAGTTGATTTAGGGCTTGGTGTCACTGGGTTCTGAAGAATTGAAGTCTTGTAGGTGTTAAGGTTTCTACTGTGTATTACAAGTTCCTCTTTCGAAAAGGAGTATTGAAACTTAACAGAATCTGGAATTCCCCAGGAGGTCCTCATTCGAAATTTACAACCTAAAAACTTGAATGGATTTAATCTTGAATTATCAGGAATTAGATGATCAGAATAGAACAGGAAATAATAACAATAATTAATGATAATAATAATAATAAAAAACAATTGATACCTAGTTAGCATGTGACATGTAATAAACGGTTAATCTCACCAAAATATGAAGTTGGCATTGTTCTTAACCTCATTTTATACATAAGGAACTTAAGGCACAAAGTGATTAACTTGCCCAAGGTCACGCAGCTGGGATATGACACACCAAGATTTAGCCCCACGCAGTATGGCTCCAGACCAACACCTACCTTTCTATTTTGCAGGGGACATGTTGTTAACAGTCTTCTAGGAACAACGCGCTCTGAGGAGAGAAGGCCTGTTATCTAAAGCCCTAGAGTTACATCAAGAGACCTGGGCTTGATTCCTGAATCCATCATGATATTGGCAAAACCTCAAGCAAACACACAAGTCACCTTTTCTGGACCTCAGTTTTCCTAACTATAAAGTGGGGGTAATGATGACAGCCCAGAATCTACCTCACAGTTACCCAGGCTGGAATGAGATCATGTATATAAGAAACACCTTCTACACTATAGAGAAAACTCTCATGATCATGACTTCCAAGGAAATAGAATCTCAACATTTAGGTTGGGAAAAGGGTAAGAAGAAGGATACATTCGTCTGCTCAGGCCGCCATAACAAACTCCCACAGCCTGAGTGGCTTACACAACAGAAATGTATTTTCTCACAGTTCTGGAGCCTGGGAAGTCCAAGAGCAATGGTGTCAGAAGGTATGGCTTCTTCTGAGGCCTCTCTCCTTGGCATCCAGATGGCCTCCTTCTAGCTGTGCCCTCACATGGACTTTCTTCCATGTGCATGCACTCCTGTTGTCTCTTTTTGCATCCAGATTTCCTCTTCTTATAAGGACACTAGTCAAATTGAATCAGGGACCACCCTAAAGGCCTGATTTGAACCGAATCACCTCTTTAAAGAATCTCATCTCCAAATACAGTCACGCTGTAAGGTTGGGGCTTCCACATATGAATTGGGGGGTGGAGTCACAATTCAGCCCAGAACAAAGAAAATCTCTTTAAATTAAAGGAGGTATTAGCTATACCCACTGCCCCACAGAAATTGGGTACAAGTAGAGGCATCTGGGTGGCTCAGTCAGTTAAGCATCCAACTCTTGATTGCAGCTCAGGTCATGATCTCAGGGTCCAGAGATTAAGCTCCATGTCTGGCTTTGTGCTCAGCGGGGAGTCTGCTTGAGAATTATTTCCCTCACCCTCTGCCCCTCTCCCAGCTTGTGCTCTCTCTCTCAATCTCGCTCTCTAAAATAAATAATATATCTTTTTTCTAAAAAGTGCGTACAAGCAGGTGACATGGAGATGTCCAGAGGATGTATGCCCCAAATTCTGAACAGCCCAGATCACCCAGGTCGTCATGAGACTTGAAGCTGCATCATACAGCCAATTATCTTGATTATCCTCATTTCACTGCAGTGATAGTTCAGGGATTATGAGCAGTCTTAGAAGATTAATTATAATGGCAAATTTCACCAAAAAAGTCTAAAAATAATTTTAAGTATGTTGCCAACCCTACAGGTTATTGGACATCTTTAGACTGGAACTAACAAAAAAAGGACTTCTAAAATTAGAGAACTCTACATCCTGTATGGTGGGAGGGAAAAGAGGGTGAATTTGTCTCTAGCTGTGTGTGGTAATGTGGCTCTGTAGTTAATTGATGCTTTACTAGTCCCATCCCCTTGCTTAGGCACACTCCTCTGTTGAATTCCTCTTTCCTCCACCAATTAAAAAAGGTTAGATTTAAATACCACCTTCTCCATGAAACATCTTTTGATCACTGCAAGAAGGAATCTTTTTCCTCTGAAAGTCATTCTATTTTCTTGTATTTCTCAGAATGACTTAGGAGTAAAGACTAAGCTCTTACAACAAAAAGATGCAGAAATCTTGAGGCTTGAAAGAGATGAAAGTTTATGGCTGTCAAAAGATCCCTGAAATGAGCAGTCCAGGTTAGTCCCCACCATTTAGAGACCCAGACTTCTTCCATCTTTTGGCCCCACGATACTTTCAGTCACTGTCTTTTTTCACTTGGTTGAAGTTGGGTCACAGGCACAGCTCAAGAGAAAAAAGAAATAGGGGTCTAGGACCTATGATGTTCTTTTATCTATTTATTTATTTATTCATTATTTATTCATTTATTTATTTTAAGTAAGCTCCGCACTCAGTGTGGAGCCCAATGCGGGGCTTGAACTCACGACCCTGAGATCAAAACCTGAGCTGAGATGGAAAGTCAGAAGCTTACCTGAGTTACCCAGGTGCCCCCGGTGATGTTTTTTTAAACAAAAGAGGCAACATTTGAAAATATCATTTCTGCTCACATTCCATGGGTAAAAACTGTCTCACAGTTATACCCAACTGCATAGAAGGATGGTGTGTTTGTCGGTGTTCTCCAGGAAAACAGAACCAATGGGATAGATAGATGATTGATTGATGATGATAGATAGATAAATATAGATAGATAGATAGATGATAGATAATTCATTATAGGAATTGGTTCATGTGGTTATGGATGCCAAGATAGCCACAATTTGCTGTCTGCAAGTGGGAGAACCAGGAAAGACAGTGGTGTAATTCAGTTCAAGTTTAAAGGCCTGATAACCAGACAGCCCAGTATCTAGAGGTAGGAAAAGATGGAGTTTCAGCTCAAGCCAAAAAAGTGCAAATTTGCCTTTCCTCTGCCTTTTTGTTTTATTCAAGCCCTCAGTGGATTAGATGGTGCCCACATGCATTGGTGAGGGCACTCTTTGCTCAGTCTACCCGTTCAAATGCTAATCTCTCCTGGAAACACCCTCACAGACATACCCAGAAATAATGTTTAACAGCTCTCTGGATATCCTTAGCCCAGTTGACACATAAAATTAACCAGCACAGCCGGAAAATGTAGCTTCTCACCAGAAGATGGGGAAGCAGATCTTGTGGATAACTGGCTGTCATCACTCTACATTCTTATAGCACTTTTTCTCAGAGTTTCTTGCATAGGTGTTTTATTCCCTCAACTTGTTGTAAACTCCAGAAGTGCAAGGATGACTAGACATTTTGGATCATGACAGCTCAGTGCCCCACACGTAAGTGTTTAATGAAAAAGAGTTTCTTGAGTGAATGTTCACCTTTTTCCTATAGAGACCCTAAGGACGCTGTCTGATCTTTCTTCTTGTAGTACTTTAATTGTAATACATCATTTATAAATGTATCTTTTTAATATTCCTTTGTCCTTGTGTATGCTATATTCCCTTGTGACACTGTCATTAGAATGAGGACAAGCACCAGGCCTACTGTGTATTTTCACATAGGAAATAGGCCAAAAATATTTATTAAATAATGAATGAGTGTATTTGTTCAAATAGTGGTGCTGGCTCCCTAAGAAATGCAGGGGGTGATGATGATATTGAGAAGTGTCATACAGACTAGTAACTGTTTCCCTTTTCTCCCAGACACAGAGCTCGTATTGGGAGGGGTTTGGAGGATGGCTTCTGGCTGATGGGCTATGGGTATCTGGGTAAAGTGAGGTTCACCACTTCCAGCCCTGGGTTATACAACACCTCTAGTGCTATCCTCCACAGACACTTCCTCTGACTACTGACCAGGTACAAGAGAAGACACTGGGGTTTTGAGGCCTGGTGGAGCCATCAGACGGAAAAACAAAAGTTTCTGAATCACCACGTGGAGCACTGTCAGCTGAACACCTGCATAGAGTGGGAAATACATGTCATTGTCTTGAGCCATTGATGTCTTGGGGTACTTTTGTGAAAGTATCTTGTCCACTCTGATGCATGTGGGAAGAAAATCCCAGATGAAGCTGTCTGGAATGTCTTAATTGTTCTCAGCAACATGCTCCACTTCTTCCCTTATTTCCAGACATAATTTCTTCCTAGAAATACTTGACTTGGAAGAGTCAGTGCAAAAGGGCTATTCCTGGGTGTCCAACAGACGAGGGAAAAGGAGTGTCTGACCAGGGTCATGTTACCCACCAAAATGCCTGAAATTCTCACAACTCAAAATTCATTATTTTTAATTTCTAGGACCTGATGAAAAATTCATTGTTTTTAATTTTTTTAAATTTGAGTTTTTAAAATGCTTTATTGAGGTTAATGGATATATAATAAACCATACATATAAATATTACATATATATGTAAAATATAATTAAATGTTTTTACACATGTATATACCTGTTAAAGCATAATCACAATCAAGATAATAAACAAATGCAGCATCCCTAAAAGTTTCATTACGCCTTTTTTTAAATCCATTCCTACCTTTCTTCCTTCTCCTCTCCTCCTGACAACCCCATCCCCAGATTACTCCTAATCTGCTTTCAGTCACTATGCATTTAGTTGCACTTAGATTTTTATGTAAATGGAACCACACAATATGCCCTGCTTTTTCTCTGGATTCTATCATTTACCATAAGTATTTTGATATTATTGTATAGTGTAGAGTATATCAACAGTCCATTCCTTTTTATTACTGAGTTGTGTTCCATTACATGGGGAGACCACAATTTCTTTATATATTCACCTGTTGATGGACATTAGGGTTGTTTCCAGTTTGGGGCTATAATAATTAAGCTGTTACGAACATTGGTGTACAGGCCTTTGTGTAGACATATGCTTCAGTTTTCCTTGGATAAATACTGAGTAATAGAAGGGCCAGGTAGATATATGCTTAACTTCTAAAGAAAGTGCCAAAGTAAATGAATGACTTTGCATTCCCACTGGCAAATATGAGAGTTCCACTTTTCCTATATCCTCACCGACACTTGATATAGTCCATCTTTTTAATTTTAACCATTAGTAAGTAGGAGTGGTATCTCATTTGCCTGATGCAAAAGTCCCAGAAGCTGCTTTTAAATGCCACCTTAACATTGTGAAAAGAATGTGAACCGCAGTGGTAGAAGAACTGGTTACATGTCTTCACAATATCATTTATTTAGGTACAACTTTGTCAAAGACAGAGGACATTCCAGAAGACGGCACATGCAAAAAACTTGAACATATGAAAGAGCATGTGGGACAAATAACAAGAATTCAACAATGCTAGAGTACAGAGTGAGAAGTTAGGACTGGCAAGAGAGAACTCCCTAAGAGCAAGCAGTGGCCAGTTCATGAAGGGTAAGGCATGCCCCGTAAACAGTTTAAGATTATGATCCTGGAAAAATATGGTGGAGAGTGCCATAATCAGATTCATGAGTTAGAACTGACAGGTCTGTGTGGAACAAGCTGGAGGAGAGGGAAGCCCTTCGGGAGACAGTCCTCTAAGAAGATTATTGCATTAGTGCGGCTCAGAGATAATGAGGACCTGATCTAGGATGGTAGCAGCAGGTGGGAGAGAATGGGAAACAAGATACATAGGGAAGAGAATTAGCCAGACTTGGGGGATGATTCCCTGGCTGTTGAATGACTTGCAGGATTTTGCTTTGGGCAGAGAGATAAGCAGGATGTCTCCTGTAAAATAAAGAACAAAAGTTGGAAAGCAGATTTGTAGGGGAAGATAATAATTTCATTCTAGGACCCTGAGTTTAAGGTATCTCTAAATATGAACTTGGAAACATTTGGAAGTGAGAATTTGCCTCACTTATTCAAAACAAACGTATTAACTCTTGTTTATGTGCAAGGCATTGGAGGGAGATGGCATTGTGTGGGGGTAGAAATGAGATCTGACTAGGAATTAGATATCTTGGTTTTCATACTGGATCCTCAGTCATTCGGCTAATTTGTTTTCATTTATCTTACAAAAGTCTCTTAAACTCTTGGTTATTCATCCGTAAAATAGAAGTAGTAATACCAGTCTTGGACATTTGCAATATAGTAAAGAGCAGTATTATATGAGAACATAAGATGGTGATTCAAAGTAGAAAGTGTTAAAAACCATAAAAGACACATATAGGGTCCTGGACCCAGAAGAGGGTTTATTTCCAATTGGCTCTGGCCTCACGTTGCAACATGTAACTATTTATGGCCGCACCATTTATAGCCACAAGTGAGGAGAGGGTCTTAAGAAATGAGCCTTAAATGAACTTCAATGAGGCAAAGAGAAGGTCATGTCACAGCATGTTAATTGCGGCCCAGGCAGTGGGATGACTGGAGAAATTTGTTCTGTTCCTCCCAGAGGCCAGTGCGAAGGGACATCTGAGGGAGAGCACAAAGTAACTCAAGATCACCATCACCATGTGATTTTGCAGGACAGCAGAAACTATTTGTAAGTTCCTAGGCTGATCCCCAGCTATGATGGTGCTTGTGTCAATGAAAAGAACATTCTCTAGAAATCAGAAGAGCAGAAGACCAGTCTCGCCACCACTACATAATAGCTACGTGACCTTGGACAAGTCACTTGCCATTTCTGGTTCTCTTTCCCCACATATAAAGAAGGGGCTTAAATGATCTCCACCAACCCTGCCAGCTCTAACAATGAATGTCTTTATGAAGCCTTTCTGGACACACTGACCCTTGAAAGGGGAGCTCCTTCCCTTTGCTGATAAATATAGCCTGTTTGCTCAGCAAGATTAAAGAACGTAATAAATATTCAAGCCAGGCACTGTGTGGACTGCGACACAGTTTAACAATGCTAATCTGCTGTGTGGCAGTCACAGCCCGCATCAACTTCACATATTTATAAAGATGCCCTTATCATCCAGTGCTTGGGTCAGTCATAAACTCACATTTGTGTGGGTAACTTCATTTAGCTATCTCCCTGCCACTGGCTCGTTAGCTGAGTCTAAAGCCCACAGCATAGGTCATCCAAGCAGAAGGAAAGTAAATCCCTCCACATATTTTGAGGATCTAAATACTATCTCAGGACTACTACGAAGTGGTCCAGGGTATTACTTTCGGGATCTGGGTTTTCTGAGAATAGATTAATTGCTGCCCTGGTCGGGGCTAATTTTGGTAACCTCCCCAGCTCAGGACCCTGGACAGGTGTACAGCACCGGGTAAGCTGGTAGGTGTTAGGTGAAACCCTGAGAGTCTATTTGGTGGATTGAAGAAAGCTGCCTTCGAACTTAAATAGGGCAGATATCTTCGCAAGCAACATTGTGGAAAGCTACCTCCATCAAAATGTGCATGCTCTGCAAATGAGAAGGATGAGAGTCTGCTGTTCTCCAAAGAAGTGCTCATAAAGTTGGGGGGGAGGGTGCTAAAAAACTCTCACCAGTATCTATTACTGTAAAGTGCCAGAAGCAATTATGATGTCATGTGTTGTCTAAAATTGGAGCAGTAAGACAGCTTGGGATGCAGTCAGAGCTAATAAACCAAATAAAATCCTCCGAGTTTTACTGCATCATATTGTTTCTTTACACAATTATAAGCAGCGAGGAAGGCATCTGCCACATTACAGTGGATTTATTCCTTCTTTATTTTCTCTTTTCTCTTTCCTTCCTTTGTTAAAAAGAACGTATGTGAAGTTGGATTGGTTGGAGATGAATTTCAACAGTTACAGCAGGAAAAAGAAGTGCTGTTTTTTTTTTAATGTCTTCCTGGATAGATACAATGTAACATACTGTTGCAAGCTTTGAAAATAGCCCCCTGATTAAAAGAAGCTTTCCTGTTTTGTACTTCCTTTAGCATTAAGCATCTGAGAAAGAAAAAAAGAGCTTCCCATCTTACATGAGAAAAAGAAAATAAAAGGAATGCCTGCCACTTGGGATGCTTCTAATAAATTCTACCTAAGAAGGTCCAGCACAAAGGGGCTACTTTCCAAGGTGTTTCTTTAATCAGGTTCCTAAATTCAAACATATGTTTCTCTAATTTCCTTTGGATCTGACAGCATTAAGTTGAGAAAAGTCAAGAGCTTGTTTTTTTCATTTTCCGTGTGATGAAAACATTCCCACTTTCCATGTGATTTTCAGATGAGATCAGTTGACTTCTTTCTCTCAAATGCTGACAAGAGGAGAGCTGCGAGGGGAAACTTCAGGACCCAGAAGCTGCCAGGTTTATTTTTCCTCAGTCCCCAGCCAGCCAGACAAGCCAGTTCCTTACAGTCTAATCACAGAATTTACTCAGAGAAAGCGTTTTTGCTGTTGTTGTTGTGTTGTGTTGTTTATTTCCCTTTACAAGCTGCAAAGATCAGTGAGAAGTGATTACAGAAAAGAACACGTGGGAGGACATGAGACTATGCACCATCATTTCTCCTCAATCCAGGCAACCTTCGCGGTCACTTACTTCCACTAACCTCGGGCTGCCCGCTTCCTCTCCGTCTCCGCAGTCCGACATGCAAGAAGCCGACCTGGCATCAATTATGTGAACCACATCTTCGCATGGGTTGTGGGAGCTCTCGGACCACATCTGTTGAACGCCAAGGCCAAAAACACCCAACTCCACAGGGATGTTGTTTGCTCTGCCCTTTTGGTCATCGGTAGATTGATTTTCATGTTCTGGCTAAACAAACAGTTAGCAATGCTGAGCATTGTTTCCTGCTTTGCACTGAAGACCCAATTAGCAAACACGGTCAATGAACAGGTCGAGAGTTGAGGTTCAGATGGGCTCCTCGAGGCCAAACCTCTCTGTTTGAACAGCTTTCCACTGACCTTTGTCCTCATCACAGGTGATCTCCTTTGAAACATGTCACCAAACTCCACGTGCAGAGCCAGCGAGGAAATAAATCGTGGTTTATCCAAATAGCATGTGTCACTGCACAGACAAATCAAAAATGGCTCCAGAAAGATCATTAGTGATAAAGAATGAACTGCTAGCACAGAAATGTAAAGATCTAGGTCAGGTAGGGTCTGAGCTGTAAAGGCAGATAAATACACGGTGAGTGTATAGAACTGGGCTGGGTTAAGGCCAGTTGAAACTGGATGTTACTTTTAACTCACAATAAGCCAGCTCTGTGCGTTTTGGTATGTTGGCCATCACCTGTTAGTAAGCAATGGGGATTTCTTGTCTTTGGCTCTACTTCAGCCTGACGCTATAAATTCATGTCAGATTTACAGCTTTCTGAGCCCCCTTGGCAGAGTTATGGCCAATAACACAATAGGAATGGCAATCTGGCTAGTTGTTTTACCCACCACATGTTTTACAGATTATGGTCTTTAAGACACCAAGGAGTTGTAAGACCCAGATAATAAATCCACCAGAGGTCAGAGCTACAGGGATCATGTTAGACACTAACCCATGAAACACGTGTGGGCTGATAGGATTTGTCTATTTGTCTCCTGTGAGGTGCTGCTGAATAGCAGACCCATGGCTCTAAAGGCTGCCCAGAGGGAGAACAGATTAAGCACTGGTCCATCCACCTAGTTCCTCTGTAATCCAACCACAGGCGTGGTCTGAGGTCCTCCCTCCCAGTAGGTGCAACTGGGGTCACCAGCCAGCTGCACTGCCTTGTCCTCATACTGATGGGAACAGAAGACGCCCAAGCAGCACGGATCAGCTCTCTTGGAGTGTTTGTAACCTTCACAGCTCATTAAGCTGATTCCCCTTGGGCATCAGAATAGTGACGGCGATTAGAACAATAGAGTGAGTGGCCACACATGGACTGTCCTTTCATGAAAGGAGAAATATTTTCCCGAGGCTGGACTTCTCCAACCAAAAACATTTATGACCAGTTCCAAGCATTGCGGGTAGAAAAACAAAACCAACCTAAACAAAACTAACAATTACCCCAACTTCATAACTCACATGTATCAGGTGGGCACACAGAAGAAGTGACGTGTGACAACACTGGTCTAAGACAAGCCATGGAGCTGACCCCAAATTCTAAAGACCATTGATTTTAACTCTCTAATATTTTTCTAATCAGCATGCTCCATTTTCACTATCAGCAGGGTGGTCACCAACACTCCATCGGTTCCCTCTAGACAGAGGAACTGAAGCTAAACGACATTGTCTGAAATCTACCTAAAGTGAGGCAAAAGCCAACGTCTCTTCACACAGAGTTCTAATAACTTGGTTACTAACTTGGTTAAGGACTAACTTGGCTAGGAACATAGAATAAACTTGGTTTATCAGGGTCCACAACAGAAGCTTCATATCTTCAAGAAGACAGTGCTAGGGAAGACTACAAAATAACTCTGAAACTAGGGTAGCTTTGTCAATATTTACGTTCTAATTTTCCAACCACATCACGTCTGCAGGCTCCCCCTTTGCCTTATTGATCTTACTCCCAAGCCCCCTGCTCACTGCTCAGTCCAAACTTGGGTCCAAACTTTTCCTTCGAGCCACACAACAGTGAAGCACACATCTTGCTTTCTAATCTGTTCTCTGTGCTGCCCAGAAGGCAGGTGTATCCTTATATCATACAAAGAGAAAAAAAAAACCATAAGATTGAATCTAAGGGATGTTTAGAATGCCCTTTCTAGCCCAAATAGCCCCCTTCCTCTAATCCCACCATTAAGAACTATTTGGTTGAGTCTTAAAGGATAGTTTTGTTGTTGTTGTTTTTGTTGGTTTTTTTTTTTTTACCAAAATCACTGTCACAAATAAATCCCCAGTGAAAATATAAACCTCAACTCCTTTATCAGTATAGTTCCATTTAAGCATGAAGCCTGGGCTTTCCTTTCCACAATATCTCTGCCTCTCCAGACATATGACCTCTAACCTGTATTTAGGGACTCTTCTGTGTATCTTAGTCCACAGAGAAAAGTCGATGCTCCCCCACGCTGAGCAGTTAGATGGCCTCGGTGAAGTTTCATCATCTACAATCCATGAGCTACCTGAGGCAACGCCCCATGAAAAGTCAATACCTCACAAGGTCATGAGACTAATGGCTTCACCAACATGGTTTTTTGAATACCTGAAAATGTGCAGTCCTCTCCCCACTGGCAGCAAATGGTCCGCCTGTGAGGGCTGAGCTTCCAGGGTACTCCATCACGCTCTGCTTGGCTTCTCCTACTACCTACACCTCACCACCTCTCTGGCTGGTTTATACCACCTTCCGCCATTAATCATCCATCCTACTTTCCCCTCATTGAGGTCACCCATCCTCCTCTCTGATTCTCCTCTCTTTCATGCAGGGACCTACCAATGTGGGGTAGAAAGACGAGCAGCCTAGCTCTCTGGTTCTTACTCTACCTTCTTTCCAGCTTTTCTGGTGATGGCCCTGATATCTTAGGACCCACTTTGAAGGTTGGTAAATAAAACTTGACTGTTTCTTGTGGTTTCTAAAAGTACCATGGATGCTTCTGATTAATGGAATGGGGTGGAGGATGGGGGTAGGATAATCATATAAAGGAAGTGAGGAAAAAAGAAGCATGGACATTAATATTTCAAAATATCATCTGAGTTCATCAGACAATGGCATTTAGCCCTTAAAGAAAAGCAAAAAAAAAAAAAAACAAAAAAACAAAAACTATGGAGTAACTGTGCTAGGTGATAGAGTATTCCTACTTCACAGGGCTGTAAAAAGGTCAAGATAATATATGTAAAGTACTTAACACAGTGCTTGGCACACAATAAGTACTTCGAAAAGTTAGCTATCATTAAGAAGGAAGAAACGGAGTTGGAAGTAGCCTAGGGGAACACAGAAAAACAAACAAACAAACAAACAAAACAAAACAAAACAAAGAACAGGGAGAATTCCACCACTGCTCAAGCTTAATGAAAGCCAACAAAACCGGTCCCACCACCGTGGTTTCTCCCCCCTCACCAATTCCTCTTTGAATTAGCTTTTCTCTTATGGCAGTTAGGAAGTTTCATCCTACTGACCTGCCACAAATTATTAGATCCCAAGGAAGCCCACTTTATCTGCACTCAAACTCTTAGTTAATTTTCGGCCTATTCTTTATAAAATTTCCAGCAGGGATTTTGCTGGACCCGTAATTATATCAAAACACTCTTATAAAAATTAAACATCAGCCTGATATTGTAGCAGATAATGCTCCTTCAGAGTGGCACCATCAGGCGTCCAATGACAGGATGCTGAGTGGAGTGGTCCCCTCCAAGTCACCACAGAGACCCTTTGACAACAGGTAAATACTACAGAACTATTCATTAGAGCCTGCATATAACCCGCCATCACCGCAGGGAAAGCCAGTTTCAAATCATAAATGTCAAGACATAATTAGCTTAAAGGTCAGGTTTAATTACAGTTGTTGAAACTGAAATACACTAATTACTGAAACCATGTTGGAAAATTATTTTAATGGTTTAGAATGTTTTGTTGTTACCTTTGTTTTTACCGAATGATGGTTCTTATTGCTGATGAGAAGAACAAAAAAAAAAAAAAAAAATGGTGATGGGCATTTGCTTCCCTGTGTGGATGGAAGCAGAGAACAAAACAGAGTGCGGATGGAAAAGCCCACGACTCCAAACAGCTCCGCAGAACAGTTGCCCCACGTTATTGTATTATTAATCATTTTCTTATAATCGGTGCTTTAGATATAATTTTAATGAAGCTTCAAGGAAGGCTCGATGCATTACACTGTAACAACAAAGGAAGCACATTTATCACTCGGTTCGCAGGTTTAATGGCAAAACAAATCAATAAATAAACAACTGGTGAGAAAATAACTCAATAAGTGGAAAAAGTTGTTTACCTGTAGGATTTCTAAGATTTCTACCGGGAATATTTATTGACTCACCTAAGTATTTTTGTTGAGTTTTTTATCATCTTTTTCCTTTGGGTTTCCAAAGCCCAGAAAGTTTGAACAATCTTTCATTTAATTTTATTTTGTTTTGTCTCCTGTTTTGTTTAAAAGGAAAAAAAAAAGTAATAATACCTTTCAAAGTTTGGCTCTGTTTTAAAAAAGAAAATAAAAGAAAAAACTGCACAAGGAATTTAAGAGATAAGCAACCACAAGTTACTACCAGAAGCTCCTCCTATTGGTAAGAAAGGGCCTTTGGAAGATACGGTCTGAATACTGATGCAAATCCCCATAGGGGAAAAGGAAGTTTTATGCAGTGCAGTTCTCGTATGGAGATTAGCACGCCTGAAGAGAACTAAAACATCAATTTCTGGAGGAAAAAATATTCTTAAAATGAGGCAAGAACTTACAGAATGTGCTTTGTCGAAATGGAGAAGAAAGGGCTAAGGAAACAGTGTTTTACTCTCTGAAAGACACGTTGAGGGAGACAGTTTTAGTGAAGACAGTAGAAAACGCATGACACCAAAGCATTTAAGAAGCTCCAAAGAACCCACTTGTGACAAAGCCAGAGCTGAGCTCTTTGCCAGGGAGCCACAGACAATGCAAGGGGAGTCTGCACTCTGCTCTAGTTCAATAATGGAAAAAGAAAATGACATTTCATTAAGAGTTGCCTGCCTTCCAGGTACTTATGACATTGAAATCAGTGTGGACATAGGGCATTAAAGCTGACATCAACATAGTTCACCCAAGAAGTCATTTACTTAAGATTTACAGCCAACTGCAAGAGAAAAGTGAAAATTTATGAAAGGTTTCCATCTGGCAGGCTATATCATTAGTATTCATACTGATAGCAGCAATGATTTAAATTTCTTAATCTAAGTGAAGATATGCATCAAAAAATTCCCCTAAAATATGTCTAATAGCTCTAACTGACTTCTTTATTAGAGTCTGCCTGGGAAAAAAATGTCAGATATCAATGAAGAAGTCATCAAATGTTAATTTCAGTCTATTCAACTAATAGAAATTCATAATAAAGTGGCATCATTGTGGCTGAACCCCCACCCAAACTCTCTGAAAGAGACACAATAAACGCAGTACTTTTCATTGCTTTAAAAAATAAAACCTGATTGCCGTGTTTGATCTGGTTACAGCAAGCATTTCAAGTCATAACAATGATTATTTGTTAAATATCAATAGCTCTCTTGGGGGATGGAGGCGGGGTGGGGGGAGCAGGCTTTGGCACGGGTTGTTCAGGGACTATGAATAAATCCTGTTAACAGAGAGGAGGAAATAAGTATAAATCTCCTACTGCAGGAGAAGCAGTGTGCCATCCATTTTTCTGAACTAAAGCACACTGTCACTACAAAATGCCCTCATGTTGTCAAAACAGGACTGTGTACGAAGATAAACCCTTGATACCCTCTCTTAAAACTGTAGATAGAGAAGTGTTTAAAACAAAAAGACATGTGGTTTACATAGCAGAAATAAACCCAAGACTTAGAATATCCTCCAATGGTACTGGGTATAGCTTACAAATATGTTCAAATTTAAAAAAGGTTAATACAATTTCAGGGATTCCATATAAGATACCAGAGAAAAAAAGACACGATCAAGAGTTCTAGGATCAGGAGGCAGGCTGACATTAAATTTGATTCCACCCGGTGACCTTGACACAGCTGTTTATCCTGCCTGGTCTTCTGTTTCCCCATCTGGAAAATAACGCCCAGCTCATAGGGTTGTTGGACTATGAGTGAGATGTTGGAAGGAAGCTCCCAAAACAACCGTTCACAAAGAGTTTCTAGCTATGAAAAGCTTTCCAAGGTTCTCCATGGAACTGAAAACACTGTGTGCTTTGTGGAGCTCCTAGGCCCTTCCAACCCCAGAACTTAGGTGCAAGAGTTAAAGGAACAAGATACGATAGACACTATTAGTTTTCTATCCAACAGCCAACCCACACCCCTTCTCCTTGCTAAGGAAATGTCAGTTGCACACAGATATGTCATATAAATATGCCAGGAAAATAGACCGCTCCCATAACCTAGGAAATAATCATGATTGGTTTTATGTTGGGTACATATGATCATAATTAGAGCTATTAGTCAAATACTTCTGGCTCTCTGCCTTACATGTACAAGGTAGTCTTGCATTTCCTGGCTTTTTTGTGTTTTTTGATGGGACTATGTTATTCGTCATAATTAATGGATCAGGAATACAAGTAACATTGGGATTTAATGAATTATGGGAAACCCTCTCTTTTCCCTCTGGCACAAGATGGTGGCTGCTTGCTCATCCTGAGTCTCTGAATGATGATGCAGAAAGAAATCCCAAGCAATTCACAACGGGCATGGTTGTGACCAATAAATAAACATTTGTTGTTGCAAGCCACTGAGATTTTGGAGTTGTCTGTTTCCATAGCAGGTCCTGAATTATCCTTACTCCTACAATATATACTTCCTACTGGGACCAAATGAAATGAAGAAGAAATGAAGAGAGAGGTGCACTCGGGAAAAGACCTCACTCTTCCAGCCAGAGTTGGGAGGGAATATCAAGGTAGACTTCATAAAGGAAGTAATGCTTGAAATGAAGTGTGATCTTAAAATATTTGAGGGGTTTACTAGATTGATTGTAATAGGGAATGAAATGCATTTCAGACACAGAGAGTAGTTGACTACGTAGACAGGGACAGGGGGTAATGCTCTCAAAGATTTGTCTAAAGAGATAAGCAAGATAACAGAGATGTCCTTACATAGTTTTCATGGTATTTGAACTTTATTTGGTGGGCCAGGGGCTTTTCCCCTATAAAACCTATGGAAATTGTTATATATCCTTGGACAATCCCAGATTTTGAGTGAAATAACAATGACAACATCACCATCCCTAACGACGGTTGTCACACGGTGTATCCCATGACATAAAAAAAAGATCAGCTGCAGCTTACACATAACCTCATCTCTTTCTAGTCTATTCAGAAAAGAATATTGGAGGCCAAAATTGTGAGATTCCTACTTAAAAAGTAAATCACTGCTGATCTTCAATTCCTTAACTTAGTTAGTAGCAGACATTCAATTCACACTTTACAAGTGATCCTAAACCACGATAGGTCCTGACAAAGAACTTCTACTACAAGCACTGGGAGCCATCAAAGAATTTAAAGCAGGGGAATGACATAACTAGAGATGCACATTTTAGAAAAAAATTCCTAGGAACAATGGGGTGGATGGAATTAATGGCGCAAAATGATATTGAGGACAGCATTTAAGAGAGCGTAGCAATTATAGGCTGTTACACCGTACAAAGAAAGACAAGAAGGGGCATGTGTCCGTCTGCCAAATTCCAAGAGAGTGAAAATTTGTCTTTCTTGACGTCTGTGGTTATTTGAAAACTACCTTCAGATAAACTATCCTTTTTTTCCTCCCAGTAATCTCTCAGTAGAAGTGCTTATCCACCCGCTTCCACCATATGTCTCTCCTTGCTCTCTGTCTCTCCTCCCTCATCATTGCTTCATCCCTCCCTTGGGAGAACTCAGAAGTATGCTTTAACACCTTGAGCAGTTGCACAGTTGGTGGAGTGGAGTGTTTTTCCCTTTTCCTAGAAAACCATGGTAATAACAATCCAGGTCAAGATAATGAGGGTCTGCACTGAGACAGTGGTAATGAAAGGAAGAGAAAGAAATAGAACAAGTTGATGGTAAGCTTCAGAACTAAATACACCTTTATATTGACAGTAGAACCCACTTTTCTGGTTGAATTGTCAGATTCCTAGAATGTTGTAGGCACTCAACAAATATTTGCTGAATAAACATGTAAGTTTGACAAGCAAAGTGCAAAGCATTGAATGTATGAAGATAGTTCAACAATGATGCTTACTCTAAGAGCTTCTAGCATTGTGATTGGCCCAAAATCTTAAGGCATAGATGGCATCCACTACCTCTCCTTCATTTTCTCATGGAAGTCATTTTAAATTGACCACTGTCATTTTTCACTGTTTTGTTGGACACATCATCAGAAGCCTTCAGAAGACAATGCTCCAGAAAATCATTGTCAGTTGATCCAAGTTGGTGAAGTAAATGGAACCCAATCACCATTTATGGGACTTACTAACGTATTTAATGAGTTGAAAGGAATCAAGCAGCAAACCAAAAAAGAAAGAACTACATTCTGTGCTTTATTACTACTCTCCTTTTAATTATGTTTCTCGGGATTCTGTCCTAATGAAGCAAAACGAGAGCATTTGAGGTCAGCAGATGCTGGCCGAAAAGTCTCCAGTCTCAAGGGCGGTAGCAATGAAGAGTAGGCCTGTGTGGGTTGAGGAAGGGTGGAAAGAATGGAGTGGGTGGGTTGGCCTATGCAAGCTACTTATTTTGAGAGAAAAAGAAGAAATTTGTTCTATCTGTTTTGTTACCACAAAATCTGCAAAGATTCCTCCTACATAGAACTTTTCAGTACAAACCATCTAAGACAAATAAGGGTTATGAAAACCACATCACACCAGAGAGAAAGAACTAGATCATCAAACCCTTCTCTCAAAGTGAATTCAGAGTTACCAGAGATAATATCAGCCACTCCTCAAGGTCCCTTTTAGTAAACCGAGGGTCAGAACTCCTTCCAGTAATGGTAACAATCACTTATCGAACACATAGTGTGTACTAGACAACGGGGTAAACATTTTGCATATTCTATCAAAGCCAAGACTATATCTCTTTTGGAATCAGGAATGGTGAAAAGCCACCCCCCTTTTATTTTATTTGTATCATTATCCCCACATGACACATGACAGGAATCAAGGCTCAGTAAGATTAAGGAACTTGTGCTTATGTCACATAAGAAAGAAAGTCTGTCTGGTTCCAAAGCTAAACATAGGAACCACTATGCTATACAGAAACTGCTAAATGTCATTTTTCAAATTACAGCCAGGCAGCTGGGCTAAGACTGAAGCTTCAGAAAACAATACAATCCCCATGTGTCACAGTAACACTTCTGTTTAGGAACATAATACCGACAAGTCTCTGAAAATGAACACCATGCAGCAGACCCAACCTGTTTAACGACTAACAGTGTCCTGCTATGTACTGGCTGACACTGGCATATAAAACACCTTATGGGGCCTTTATTGACCTGTTAATGTCACTCCCAGGGCTAACAGAGTAGTACATTATCTACAATGGAACTGTGGAAACCTGTATCCAATGGCAATCACTAGGACGAACCCAGAAACACAGAGTTCGCCTGGGCCGGCTGCCATCAAATCAATGAAGAACTTTGGCTGGTGAATCTTCTGAGGGCAACACCACAGAGAAAGCAGTGCCCCGGTGAACTGACTGCCTCTCTTTTTCAAGAAGTAGACACCACTCTAGCCTTGGCAATCACTAGATGATCTTACATTGCATCGGGCAAGAAACAGGACATTCTGGAAATGTGCTTTCTCAACATTTGGTGCCTCAAAACTAGGGGAAGAAAAAAAACCTGGCAGAATTATTTGGAAAGATGAAAAATGTAAGCGCCATTATGAACCCTTTTCCAATGGTAAATAACCAAGCTTTTATTGGATGGATGTAATTAGAGACAGATTTCAGTGCAGCTTGGACACAGCTGCTTCGGTCCTCCTGGCACCAGACTCTTGCTGGATCATTCTGTGGCCATTGGCAATTTAGCCAATCAGTTCCACCTCGGTGCACCCAGCTGACCTCCTTCTTCAGTGAGATGATGGACCTGCTTATTAAGACTGCTCGGAATACTAAAATGAAGTCTCAAAATCTCAAAGGCACCTTGAAATATGCACCTCTGATGACATTTCTATCAGGTTTTATCTTACATTGGTGTTTGTTCTGGGTATGTTTGTGTTTTAGGAGGCCCTTGGGAAATAGTTCCTACCATCAGCCTGACACCTCCCTGTCGCTGCCAGGTCATGGTTTTTGCTTCTCCCAGAGATCAGAAAGAATTTAAGTACAATGGCTATTGTCTCTTTGCCTGGGGGGAGATGTACAAAGGCCTCTGTAAATCATTAAGAGAGAGACTGTCTGCAACAAAGAGCAATATTTGTAAATTCTCTAGACCCCTTTGGGTTTTGGGGGGGGGTTAATAATAATTTTTTATTATGTTATGTTAGTCACCATACAGTACATCCCAAGTTTTTGATGTAAAGTTCCATGATTCATTACTTACGTATAACACCCAGTACACCATGCAATATGTGCCCTCCTTAATACCCATCACCGGCCTATCCCAATCCCAAGGCCCCTTTGTTTTTAAACCCAAATTGCTTGTTCTTTATGGATATGTAAAACTGGGGGAAAGTTGTCTCTGTATAACCTAAATATGATCATACAAAATAGGGATTGGATGTCACCACCACTCTCAGCACCCATCTTAACAGCAAGAACACCTTATCCACACCTGGGTCCAACAGTCTTCAGACCAAAGAAGTCCCAGTTTCCACAGAGTTCTGAAGCAATACAAATAATACTTGGCATTTGTTAGGAAACAGGAACGGGGAAAACCCTAGACCAGTCTTTGCCCTTTAGCATTTTACAATTTTAGTCTCCTCACCATCACAAGAATCAAGTGTTCTCTGGTCAGGAGAAGAGAGGTACCACCAATTTGCACAGGGCCTAAAATAATCCATCTCTACCCTACATGGTGAGTAACTAGAGGACTCTGGGCATAGCCCTTGCCTCCCAATGCAGAGCACAGAACTGTTCCTTAAAGTTGCTCCACGGATGTTTATTGCATTGAATTACAGTCAACATCGATACACTAAATGTCCTTTTCTCAGTTTGGCACTGAAGGGGTAACACTATTTTATAAAAGCTCTAAATGTAGTCCTTTCTTTGTTTTCAAGGTGACTACAAATAGAAATGACTTCTTTATTTTATTGGTACTTAATTCCTAAACACAAGGAGACTGAATATATCACTGTCTGTAGGGAAGAGGTCCAGCAAATAGCCATTGAGCAGTAATCTCAAGAGATGACTCTATCACCCTTCACACCAGTGAATTATTAAAAGCTATTATAGTTATTAAGAGCACCCTCACCCCTTTCCTTTGTCTGAAAAAGGCATTTTATTTAGATAAAATCCAAATTCCTTACTGTATTAAATACTACTGCTACATAAAAAAAAATGACCTGAAATTTAGCAGCTTAAAACAATATTACTTATTACCTCACACAGTTTTTAAGGGTCAGAAGTCTGGGAATGGTTTAGCTGAGTCGTTCCAGTTCAGGGTCCCTCATGGGCTCGCAGCAAGCTGTTGGCTAGAACAGCAGTGATCTAATAGCTTGACTCGGGCTAGAAGATCCACTTCCAAGCTTACTCATGTTGCTGTTGACAGGAGGCTACATTTGCTCCCCCTGAGAGCCGCATCATAATGTTATTCTCAAGATGGTAGCTGGTTTCCCCCAGAGCAAGTGATCCACAAAAGAGGGAAGGATAAAGGAGAGCACACATTCGAAATGGAAACTACAATGTCTCTTATAAGTAATCTCAGATGTCACAAACCACAACTTCTGCTATATTCTGTTGGTCATACAGAGTAACCCCACTACAATGTACAAAAGGACCACACAAGAGTATCATTGGGGTCATTTTGGAGTTTTGCTACCACACTTATCAAGGCCCATAATGCCCAACATGATATCTTCCTGCCTTGGTCTCATGCAAACTATGCTCAAGCAACATGGCTCTCTTTTAATTTAATTTAATTTAATTTTAATTCCAGTACAGTTAACATACAGTGTTATATTAGTTCCAAGTGTACAATATAGTGATTCAACAATTCCATACATTACCTGGTGTTCATCACAACAAGTGCCCTTCTTAATCCCCATCATCTGTCACCCACCGTCCCTCTGGTAACTATCAGTTTGTTCTCTAGAGTTAAGGGTCTATTTCTTGATGGCTCAGTTGGTTAAGTATCTGCCTTTTGCTCAGGTCATGATCCCAGGGTCCTGGGATCAAGCCCCACTTCGGGCTCCTTGCTCAGCAGGGAGTCTGCTTCTCCCCCTGCCCCTCCCCTGACTCATGCTCATTCACTTGCTCTTTCTCTCAAATAAATGAATAAAATATTTTTTAAAATTTCACTTGAAAAAAAGAGTCTGTTTCTTGTTTTGTCTCTCTTTGCTGCTTTTTCTTGTTTCTTAAATTCCCCATATGAGTGAAATCAAGTTTTTCTCTGATTTATTTTGCTTAGTATTATACTAGCTTATTATATATAGCATTAGACTTAGCATTATACTAGGTCCATCCATGTCATTGCAAATGACAAGACCACATTCTTTTTTGGCTGAATAATATTCCAGTGTGTGTGTGTGTATGTGTGTGTGTGTGTGTGTACCACATCTTCTTTATTCATTCATCTATCAATGGATACTTGGGTTGCTTCCACAATTTGGCTATTGAAATGATGCTGTTATAAACATAGGGGTACATGTATCCTTTTGAATTAGTGTTTTTGTATTTTTTGGGTAAATACCTAGTAGTGAGATTACTGGATTGTAGGGTAGTTCTAAGAGGGAAGTTTATAGCAATATAGCCCTACCTCAAGAAACAAGAAAAATATCAAATAAACAACCTAACCTTGCACCTAGAGGAACTAGAAAAAGAAAAACAAACAAAACCCAAAACCAGCAGAAGGATGGAAATAATAAAGATTAGAGCATATATAAATGATATAGAAACTGAAAAAAAAACCACAATAAATCAGATCAATGAAACCAGGAGCCAGTTCTTTAAAAGATCAACAAAACTGATAAACCTCAAGCCTGACTCATAAAAGAGAGAGAGAGAGAGAGAGGACTCAGACAAAATCACTAATGAAAGAGGAGAAATAACAACCAATACCACAGAAATACAAACAATTATAAAAGAATATTATGAAAAACTATATGCCAACAAATTAGACAAGCTAGAAGAAATGGATAAATTCCCAGAAACATATAAACTACCAAAACTGAGGCAGGAAGAAATAGAAAATCTGAACAGACCAACTACCAGCAAGGAGTAATCAGTAATCAAAAATCAAAAAAGGGTCACCTGGGCAGCTCAGTTGGTTAAGCATCTGCCTTCAGTTCAGGTCATGGTCCCAAGGTCCTGAAATAGAGCCCTGTGTCGGGCTCCCTGCTCAGCAAGGAGTCTGCTTCTCCCTCTTCCTCTCCCTCTGACCCTAACCCCACTTGTGTTCTTTCACTCTCACTTGTGCTATCTCTCTCTCTCTCAAATAAATAAATTAAATCTTAAAAAAAAAAAAAAAAAACTCTTAACAAATGAAAGTCCAGGACCAGATCAATTCACGGGTGAATTCTGCCAAACATTTAAAGAAGAGTTCAATTTATTGCTCAAAATAATCAGGAGATTGTCTATTAAATATAAAAAAAATTTCAGAGATTTGGTACTCAAAAATGCAAAATTTCTGGACTGTCCCCCCAAATTTCTAAAATGCTTATCTGTAAATCATTTAATTTTAAATATTTATGATTTTCATAGTTTTTGTATCTTCAGATCTAACTAAAATACAGGAGTTAAAATATTAGCACTTTAAAGTAGCTTTCCAGTTTGATAGTTTCCAAGTGTAAAACACAATGATACAGCTTATAGATTTGATAGTTCATTAGCATTGCAGCTTTCTATGTGTATAAAATAGAGAGGAGTTTCCAAATAAGTTACTCTAAAGTAAATAAGAGGGTGGTAGAAAACAGAAAGACAGACCAACAGACCAACCCTCAGTTCTCATAGAGGTTCTTAGAGGGGGTGGAATGAGGGAGGGACAGACATGAGACACCAATGGTTTGTAAGATTCTATTTCTTAAGCTCTAAGTACCGGATACAAAGGTATATGTTTTTGTAATCTACATTTCTGTATGCCTGAAATATTTAGTAATTAAAAAAATAGACTCACTGATCAATTACAAAAAATAAAAATAAAAATAAATAAAGAAGAGTTAATACCTATTCTTCTCACACTATTCCAAAAAATAGAAGGGAAACTTCCAAATTCATTCTGTGAGGCCACTATCACTCTGATACCAAAACCAGATAAAGCAACCACAAAAAAAGAGAACTACAGGCCAATATCTCCTCTGATGAACACAGATGCAAAAATCCTCAACAAGATACTAGCAAGCAGAATACAACAGTACGTTGAAAAAATCATTCACCACAATCAGTGGGATTTATTCCTGGGATGCAAGGTTGGTTCAATATACACAAGTCAATCAATGTTACACATCACATCGATAAGAGAAAGGATAAAAACCATACGATCACTTCAATAGATGCAAAAAAAAAAAGCATTTGACAGAGTACAACATCCATTCATGATAAAAACCCTCTACAAAGCAGATCTAGGGGGAGCATACCTCAACATCATAAAGGCCATATATGAAAAACCCACAGTGAACATCATACTCAATGGGGAAAAACTCTCAGGAACAGGACAGGGTTGTCCACTCTCACTGCTTCTCTTCAACATAGTATTGGAAATCCTAGCCACAGCAATCGGACAACAAAAAGAAATAAAAGGTAACATGGCCTTTTGTCAGTTCTTGGAATACCCTGAAATATTTCCTTCCTTAGTTTCTCTTCAGGTGCTCTTCCTTATGCCCGGAATGATTTTCATCAGTTCTCCAGATGGGTAAATCTTTCTGGTCAGTTTAAACACCAACCTATCAGAGAGGCGTCCTCAAACCATCTACTTCAAAGAACTTTCTCCATATGACACTCTATTGTTTCTGTCTTTCATAGCACATTTGTACTTACTTTTATTCAGGTATCTACTTGCTGATTACTTTTATCTAAATATAAAAAATGTCATAAAGACAGGGACCCTGCCTGTCATGTTCACAATTGTATCTCCATTGCCTGGCAAAAAATTGGTGCTCAATAAGTATTTGTTGTCTGAATGAAAAAGGCACAGTCAACAGTTCTTCCCAGTCACCATCTTGTTTTCTAACCACCTTGACTCACGCCTACACAGTGGGCGGAAGACATTTCCCCAAGTCAGGCATCAAAGAAAACCTTAAGATACTTACTCACTGCCACGTTCCGCCATCTCATGACTCAGCCTCCTTTAAATGGTCACAGACAGCCGAGTCCAAACTGGTTCAGCGCACTCAAGATTTCTCTCACCACCTTCTGATGTGGCATCAGGCTCTTCTCTGAAAGTCTCTGGAATGTTAATGCACAGTCAACTTATAATCTTCCAGCTAAGCTAGCCTCTTTTGATCTCTGGCAACTAGCTTCAACCCAGTTGCCACATACTCAGTTTCTACTGCTCAGACCAATGTCTTTACTGTATTCTGTTTGTGTGAGCTCTCTTACCCAAGGATATCAAATTCCTGATCTTTCTCAGCCCCTCATTCTTCAGATTTGTCTGGCTCCACTCCTATACTCCTCCAGAACTCCCAGAATCCCTGCCTGGGTCCAGCAAGCAAGCATCACCCTGAATCTGAACAATGTTAGAAGTTCAGACAACTGGTTACTCCTTGTTTTTCTATGGCCTCTTGTTCTCTAGAGATCTCTTTATCATTTGAACTCCCATATACAAGGTTTTCAGATGCTGAAATTCTTTGAGTTTATCTTTCTTCCATTGGTTGCAGTTAGGGCACAACTGCGGATCTTAATCAGGTGCAGGATATCTAGAAATACTTTACTGAATGGTCCATACCTTCAGCCCCAATTCTGCACTGCAAAGTGGAATCTGCCAGTAGATCTATGTTCAAGCCCAAATTCTAAATTTATCCTAGTTTCCCGATCCATGAAGTAATAATATAGGCTTAGATGCACTCAGAGGCCTTCCTAAATATTCAAAGTGTAATACACAATGCCAAGTCACATGTGGCTTTCCTTAGTTTTTTATCTCTGATCCTTCTGGTACTTCTGAAACCAGATGCCGTTTCCTTCGGCAACTCGCATGAGCTCCAAAGCCCCAGTTCTTCCCTTTGTATGCGTTCCCTTAATCCAATAGCTTCCAACCTCTGCCTGGAACCTTCCTTCTTCTCCTTTTCTCGAAAATCCTTAGAAGCAGCTTCCCCAAATGTGAATGGTTCCACACCCTGAGACTCGTACTAACCTCCAGAGGTCTTTGTACAAATCATCTTTGCCATCGTTGCTCCTCTTCACTGGTACAGCTCAACTTTCTAATCAACTGAGACAGTCAGAGAGGCCAAAGCGTTTCTCTGTTAACACCCTTCCATTAACATCCAAGGCCAGAAAGAAAAAGAGGAAAAATAAATAAGAAAACTAAACTGTTTGAACCTGAAGGCCAAAATATAGATACTATTTCTCTTTTCAGCTCATTATTGGAAGATATTTCAAAACACATTCTCAAAATCCATTTACATAAAATGTTCTCAACTGTCTTTGCTTTCATGCTCAATAACCCAGAATTCTTATGCAAGTTTTGGACACTCAGAATTAGAGCTGGAGTCACGCTTGGGAATTGTTAAATACTTGTTAAATAAAAAAAACAAATCATGAAATAACAGTCTGTACATATTACATTCTGTTTCTAACATTACCTGAGCCTCTCCCATTGCTCTCTGTTATATTTTTGGGCATACAAGGAATCAAAAGAAGAAACTGTGTTGTCTTTACTAGTAAGCAAAGTATCTTTTTTATAATGTTTAATTTAATAGTGTTGACAAAATTCCGATCTTTTAAACTCTTTACACACACACACACACACACACACACCAGAAAACCTTCTAGGGAAAATTTCCACCCAATAACTATCACAACACATTCAAACACAATCTGCTTTCATTAAAAAATACAGTAATTCTACTCATGTTTCACATACCTCAGGAAACTTTTCACATTTCTGAGAGTAATAAAAGGTTACTTTTCCTCAACCTGAACCCCGTTTCTCCACATTCTCTTAAAACAACTTGTGTCAGAAAATACTTTTTTCTAATCTTCTTTTTAATTAAATCCTTACTGATATTTTTCTGTAGAAAAACCAAGAGATATAGTTCGGAGTCGGTGGTTAAAGAAACCCACTTGTGCGTTCCTATCAGAGGTTTTAAACTAAGAGGATTTCATCAAAGTCTATCATGAAAGAGTCCCTCAGTTATGCAACATACCAAGAGAAATAAAGTGTCTCAAAATTATCTCCTCTTGAGTACCAGTCCCTTCTGCTTCCTACCACACACATTTTAGCTATATTGTCATCTGTTTAAATTCATTATTAATTATTTTTCTTTTCTTTTGAGGTTGTTAATTGTTGTTAATCTGCCTTCAAGACAGGTTAAAATCACGCAAGCGAATGAACATCTCAAGGCAGGAAATCCATTCCACAAGCCTGCTTGATTGTCATAACTTATCCAGTAATTTTTAATAAAATGATGGTTAAAGGACTGGTTAGAAAGAACCAAGTAACTCTGGTAAAATTAAAAACCATTCCTTTAGTAGGGTATTAAGTACATATGAGAAATGTGATTTTCTTAGTATTAGATCTCTATAGTTTTATGTAGAGATACAAAGACATAAATTATAGATCAAAGATTTGTACAATAACTATGTGCATTAGGATAAAAGAATTAAGCAAATCATTATTTTACTTTATTGAATATATCAAGCTATTTCATACATTAACTATCAACTGCTTTGCCTTGAAAAAGAAACAGGTATCATGTATCATGTATTCCAAATGTTAAGGAAAAATAAAAGAGAGAAAGCTATCAGTAAAAAGGAAGGATTAAAATGGCAAAAAACAGTAACAGTTAATTTTTTTTAAATCTTGATTTACTGAACATTTTCTCATTTTCATTTCTGATTCTCTTATAAGCAGAATCTATGATATGCTACACATGTTTTTTGTATTGCCCACATATCTGCCCCCAAACTCAATTCTAGATCTCTTTCCTCCTTCTCTATGTTTCATCCAGTTCTAGGGCATTCACGTGCTTCCATGGCTTAAATTACCACGGCGATGGTTCCCCAGACACTTCTGCTTGGAATTCATGCCAACATATCAAAAAGCAATCCTGTTGTCTTCTATCCCAAAGACTCTAGCCTCGTCTCAATTTTCCTACACAGACATAGAAATCACCATATTTATATCTATCCAGTTTGGGTACTTGAAAATAATTTTTCATCTACCTATTGCTTCTGTCTACAGATCAGTGTCCAGACTAGAGTTTCAGCAGTGTGATTGTTCTCAACCCACTTCTTCCTTTTCAGTACTTAGCCAACATCATAGACCTAGCTATTGTTATATTCAACCTAAATTATTTATACGGCTACTTTCTGAGCCCTCACTCCTGACTCCCAAAGGACCACCATCAATGGATTAAGACTTTATCAAAAGACGTTAGCGCCACATACATAGTTCTCGAAGAAGGAAGTCTTCTTCCCAAGTTTTTGTCAGGTTCCTGAGCTTTCTCTGTCTGTGATCATGGCAGTAACCTACTGTTTCCTCTTCCAGAATATCCAGAAAAATTGCATTTTCCAAACTCCCTTGCAGTTGGGTTGAGGCCATTTGGCTGAGTTCTAGCTGGTGAAATGGGAATGGGAATTACATTGTCATCTTGCCTGCCTGATGCTTAAAACACCCCACATGATAACCTCATATCCCTCTGTGGTCACATTGGCGGCCACCTGTCCCAGAAGATATAGCAACAGATGGAGGAGAGCTACCCTACCCCCATTAGACTGTAGTAGAATGAAGAAATGAACTTACATAATGTTCAACTCCTGAAATTCAAGGGTTTCTTGTTACAGCAAGTGGCATTGGCCCCTACCATTTCCTTCTACCTCCCAATACACAGGCCCTTGGGTGAGATGGCCAAAGACTTTGGGAACACAAAGTGAGTAACTTCCTTAATCTATATTCATACAGTATGAGGGACAAAAACTAGAGGAAAAAGTAGGCCATCAAAATGGATCCACAACAAGAAATTATAGGGATATATGATACAGTCAGTGCACTGCAAAGCAGTACATGAGACGTCCTGCTCAACTGAATTGTTAATAAGAAGACTTAGTTAGTTTCAATCACTTCCTGTCCAAACCTGCTTGATTCTTTTATTAACAACAGGACTGGCTGCAGGCGTCCTATAAACATTTATCTTTTCTGTCTTAAAAGGACCAAGAAACTGTCCCCAGAACCACTCCCACCTTACAACTAAAATAAAATGTCCAAACTCTATCCCTTCATAGTCTACCTTGTTTTCGATGCCCTTCTAATTGCCTCCAGACTACCTCATTGGTTTGGACTCTCTGCCTAGCTCTGGATTTCAGCTTCTTCCAGAAACTGTCCCTTAGGTCTTCTTGGACTCCGGGCTCTGTAGCATGTGGGCCAGCCCAGAGCTTGCTCGACAGCTAGCCCAGGCTCTGGGAACTTCAACCCGTCCCTCAAGGCCCAGGGCACAACAGCTCCAACTTGTTAGTTTTGAAGTATGTCAATCTCGCTCAGGACCTTAACTCTGCCCACATGCCTGTAAATAGCCCTGTCATCAAACCAGCTTAAAAAGATGATTGAAATTTCTGTTTTCTACCAGGAACTTGGTAAGAAGAAAAGGAAAGGAAAAAAAGAAAAGAAAAAAGAAAAGAAGGAAGGAAGGAAGGAAGGAAGGGAGGAAGGAAGGAAGGAAGGGAGAGAGGAACAGAGGGATGGAGGGAGGGAGGGAGAGAGGACGGGAAGAGAAGGAGGGAGGGAGGAAGGAAGGGAGAGAGGGACAGAGGGATGGAGGGAGGGAGGGAGAGAGGACGGGAAGAGAAGGAGGGAGGGAGGAAAGGAGGAAGGGAGGGAAAGGAGGAAGGGAGGGAAGGAGAAAAAGAAACAGCAGAAGCATTATGGTCTTTGTAGATGCGGCCATTATAAATTTGGAGAGGCGCGTAGTTCAATCAGAACACCCCGTTCAAGAAGAAACAGCACAACTGCCGAAGTGACTAAATTAAAGTAGTTTGAGCCATTTGCAATCCACCGCAACCCCAGATACAAATCTTAGCAAATCTTCGTGGGTACAGATGCAGAATATTTGGCATAGGCTCTTCCCCTGTCCCTGGAAATTCAGCTGCCAATGACACTCTCTATGTTAAAAATAATAATACAAATAAAAAATAAACACCTTGGTATGTTGTTTCCGTTGCCATTTCAAAAGAACTAATTGTCCCTACAAGGGGTTACTCCCAACACACTGCTCTCTTGTTTCTTGAATCAAACCCAACAGCATGCAAGGCTGGGAAAACCCACAACTCTACCCAGGCACAAACAATACTTCTACCTTTAGGCTTCCAGAAGCTCTGAAAGCCCTTTTCCCAGCAGAGGTTTCTTTGCAATTGACACCACAGATAGGCCTAAGTATGTTATTTGCCCTGAAACACAAAGAAGGGTTTGCATTTTTAGAAATACAGTGTGCTCCACACAGAAGAGAGAAGAATCTGTTGTTGTTGTTGGTTTTTTTTTTTTTTTTTTTTGGTTTGGGGTTTTTGGTTTCTTACTTCAAAGCACATTGTCTCTTTGCCAAGCAAAAGACAATGAACCATTCCCAATGACTATTTGCAAGGTGCAGGGTTAAAGTGTTTTTTTGCATGTAGTTAAAACCAGGCAATGAGTCAGTGAAAAAAATTTCCCATGAAATGGTTTTTAGATGTACTTGCTCATTGTTCGTACAAGCATTTATCTTAAAAGGATGTGCTCATCTGTTCCAGTCACTAACATTTATCCCTATCCAAGCCACAATTAACTCCTACTGAAAATTTTGTTTTCATGGTTATTATGGAACTTAATCATGTTTATAGACAAAGCCAGTTTAGTTATTTGAACCAGGCCTCTCTTGCAGAACAGTCTCCATCATTGTAGATAGACCACAAAGCACCTTCTAGACGAATGCTCCCCACAATCTGTCACCAAAGCAATGTGACGTCAATGTTCCACGGATGAAGGGCAGGGATAGAGGGACTTCCCGAATATTCTTGTTACCTGGAAGAGAACATTGACATGCGTGTGTGTGTGTGTGTGTGTGTGTGTGTGTGTGTGTGTGAATATTACATCCCAATAGTAACCTATAGGCAAAATATACCAGAAATATTTGCATAAAAATGTGTGATCTTTGTGGAAGCAGCTCTTACAAATCTGCACAGCCACGTGGCTCAATCAGAGCCCTCCAAAGAAACATAGCACAACTACCAAAGTTGTTACAAAGTACTTCAAGCCCATTGTAATCCACCAACAGCTCTCTGCCTTTCCCCATGCTTTTCCCTAACCTGCATCTGCTACCAAGAGTGACGTTTTCAAGACGCCCAAATCTTTCTCTCTCACATGGCCTCTGTGGCTTCTACAGGTGTCAGGAATGTAGACTGACCTAGCTTTCTCTCAGCCAACAAGAATCTCCCCTCTCTTTGGGAGTACTGAGAGAAGAAGCTGGAAGACTGAGGAGTACGTTTTTGCTCTAAATTACTTTCTATTGTGAGGAACAGAAACTCAAACTAGCTCAAGAGAAATGGGGGGAGGGGGTAGTGCAAGGACACAATAGGCATTCTTTGAGCATCCAACGTCAGAAAATTAAATATATCAGGGCCTCTCTGGAAATTGTAAATTCAAAAACTGAGTCTTCCCTTTCTGTTTCTCTGGGGCCTGTCTCTATCTCTGTTTATGTGTCCTGTCCTCTTTGATTCTCTTCCTAAGATTCTCTGTTTACTCATCTGACACATGACCTGTAATGGGGACTTCAGTCTCTGTTCTGTTACACTGGGTCTCCTAGTCAATGGGTGGCTTAGTTCAACAACCCAACAGAACAATCTGATTAGCTACTAGTAAAACAATGAATTCACTAGCCTTGGCTCAGAGAGTCTTCTCTGGCCCACTCAGCCATAGCTAGGAGATAGGGTCCCATGGGACATAAGAGTGCAAAGAATATGGCCTACTCTTCAGCCACACCTTTGGAATTCTGGAATCCAAGTAAGAACCAGAAGTATAATCCTGATATTTGACATTAGCTCCCGATGTGCTCTGATGGATGAGCTCACTCACCATTCATACCAATGTCCTTCTTCTACTGCAAATGGCTAAAAGCTGTATTCTTCAGACCCCCTTGAAGAGAGATTTTGGATATAAACTGGTTTCCACTAAGTTAGAAGCACTCTCATGAACTTCTAGAAGGTGAGCATGAGGTGGCAGTCTTCCTTTGGCTTTGGATTTGCTGTTGCAAATATGGCCATGGAAATATTAGGGTTTATTTACTGTGGCAGAATTTGATGCCCACCCCTTAGCCCCGTGTGAGTGGCTGTAGGAGCAGTCAGGAAGCTGGCCCTAAATCACAGCCAAGGTGACGTGTTCCTGAGAGTATGGTTCCAGTGGCGGCCTTCTGATCCCCCATATTCCTAACAAAAGGAGCAAGTTCCCTGAGAGCCAGTCTAGTATGCTTGTGGTGGAGGTCATTCTTAAAGGCCCGGCCCACATCTGAAACCTATAGCACTTCCAAAGATTTGTCGAGCACTAGATCTTACATTAAACCTCTTTCTGCTAAAAAATAGCCACAGCAGTTTCTATTCCTACAGCTGAAAGAATCACTGGGCCTAGATCAATAAGATTCCATGCACCAGTCAAACCCTAGAGGAGAGAGAAAGATGAACAGCCACGGACTGTCTCACAGGGATTGGAAAATTACCCTGAGGTAATTGAGAGGCTTAGTTTCTCCACTCTGGTTGACTAAATGTAGAGGGTATCTTTGGATGCAACCACATAAAGTATTAGACAAGTATCCTCTTTTGAAAACAAAAAAAAAAACACAAAAAACAGAGCTCGAAAGTCGTTAACACGGTAAAAATAGTATTCAGGAACTACTGCAAGACAGGAAAATACACCCCAGTATATAACTGGCCTCAATTCCAAACATAACAAAGAAAATAAATTCGTCTAGCCAAGAAGTAGGGTAGGGTGTCAGTGGAGAGAAAATTACTAAGAGGAAATATTAGGGATGAGGGGGACCCTGGTTAAATAGACTTCATAGGCTTCTTGGTAAAGGCAGACCAGGGTGATGAGTGTCACTTGAGGAATCATGCAGGATGATCAGCCATTGCGGTCAGATATCAAGGGTGGGGGCTTCTCTCCAAACTCACTTAGCAGGACTTTTGCTGAAACTGGCTGATGTGAAGATGAACGCAGATGTCCAAAGGTCAAGGTCTAGCTGAAAGAGGGTTCACAGGAACCAAACTAAAGTCTGGTCAAGAAGAGACTTTGTCGCCTCTACACAAGCCCGAGAGATAGGCATTGGGATTCTTATGGTGGGGACTCTAAGGAAATGAAAAAGTAAGACTAGTCTCTTGGTAATAAAGTAAAATGTCACACTTGGAGACCTACAAAAAACTAACTGAGAGAATAAAGCGGCGCTGACGGGGAACAAAATCACCTCCTTGCACCAGCAAGATGACCACCATGTTGAGAACAAGCTTAGCAGCCACAGAAACCACAGTAACAAATTACACACTGGGCAGGGGAATGGAAACTAGCTAGGGTAAAGCAGGGGAGCTTTGATAGAGGCCAGATCGTGAAAGGCTCAGAACAAGTAGACAAATGTCCACTATCTCATCAATCAGTGGTAGAGCCCAGCCCTCTTAGCCTGAGCTTCAGGGTCATTCTTACTGAAATCAATATGTGGCCATATTTCTGGCCATATTTCGTAACACGAATATAAAAGAAGACTCAAATCCTTTCTTATTGGGGTCTTAGCATGATGTCAGAAGTAAAGGTACACACATATGTGGACTGGAAAAACAGGGAGAATATGAATCAACACATACATATATAGAATTAAGAGAAGACAAGGCCTTAGAGACTGATATAAACAAAAGGAAAGATCAATTTCAAAAGGAAAGAGGATGACAATGGCAATGGTAAAAAGGAATTTATTAAACAACATTTATTGAGTGCTTACATGTCCCGGGCATTGTCCTAAGCTCTGGGGATATTGCCAAGAATAAGACTACAAGGAGAAAAGGTGATGAGACTTAAGAGACTCTTAAGTCAGGTTAAGGTAAGATCAAGGAAGCAATTTTGACATTGTCCTTTAAAAAACAAGGAGATGTAGAATTTTTATTCTTTAATTTCAGAGAGATAATTCTGGTCTGTGTTAGAAACAGATCACAAAGAGAGAACACTTTCAGGAGGTGAAAAAGTTAAGGGGCTATTGCAATGGTCCAAGCAAAATTCATTGTCATCAGCATCACTCAATCTTGGATAATTACTTTGATTGCTTTCATCACTTTCTTTTTTTTTTTGTTAAGATTTTATTTATTTATTTGACAGAGAGACAGCCAGTGAGAGAGGGAACACAAGCAGGGGGAGTGGGAGAGGAAGAAGCAGGCTCCCAGCAGAAGAGCCTGATGTGGGGCTCAATCCCATAACGCTGGGATCACGCCCTGAGCCGAAGGCAGACGCTTAACCGCTGTGCCACCCAGGCGCCCCTGCTTTCATCACTTTCTATCCTGGATAATTAGATAGCATTAATCATGTAAATAAATGCAGAATAGAAGTGTTTTCTGTTTTGTTTTGGGTGTGAAAGGGAATTCAGAGTACTACTTGTGCTCTATTGAATTTAAAGTACCTATATCATAACTAAGTTGAGGTTAGTTCAACAAGTTGATAATTATAGCTTGAGAATTATGCTTTCCTNCTGATCTGAATGGAAATATCTCCATACCATGAGAAATAAAATTTTTAGTTTCTCCAGAGCACATACCACTGGGGGCTAGGAGCTTTCCCTGATTTTAGGTACTATTCCAACTACTCTAACCCTGTCTTCTCCTGCCGAGAGTTTCCTCCAACGATGAATTTCCTGCAACTGTCACAAGGAGTTTTCATAATCTTGGAAGAGGGTGACAGGTCACTGATTCCTGAGTTAGGGAAACTTCCAAACAGGCTTTTCAATCAAGTCCAAGTAAACCAGATGTCTGTGTCCAAAGGTAGTCAGTATAGAATCAGGATCCAGCACAAAGCCCAGTGAACTGATGACTAAAATGAGTTTGAAATAGCCCTAATACTCTACAGAAGCTTAAGTAAATACTCTGGACCAGGCATACCACCTCACTTACCTTCCCTCATACCCTTCCTCCACCTTGCCAAGTCTACCCCCAATATCATGTCCTAATGCACACGCCACATGATCCCTGCCTCTTTGACCATAGCTTATTGGACCAGAAGTAAATCCCTGAACCAAACTGGGCTATTAGATTCTCTCCCTTGGGAATTGCTTAATTAAAGCAATTCACTCTAAAAGTTTATAAAAATCGAAGTGCTCAGGCCACCATTTTGAGGTGATCTGTTGTGCACAACCATATGCAGGCAGATGAATGACAGAGAACCTGGACTTCCATCAGATAAAAACCCAGCAGATCTATACACAGATGATAGACCATA
The DNA here is from genome assembly GCF_017311325.1 of Ursus maritimus. NCBI lineage: Eukaryota > Metazoa > Chordata > Mammalia > Carnivora > Ursidae > Ursus > Ursus maritimus. The sequence goes on from NW_024426996.1 coordinate 61,025,563, forward strand.
TGCCCAAGAACAAGAGAGATTGAAGCAGTCGTTGTCTGACATTGTTCCAGTTCCTGAGAGCTTCCCAAGGACCCAAGGCCATCAGAGATGAGGAGCATTAACATGCAGATGCCTTGAGCCATCCCCTCTTATCTCCCCAGTCTCTTCTGATTATCTTCCCTTCTCTGTACTTCAAGGACGTTTATCTCTTTGCTAACTAGTTTTCCGTCCAATTGAAAGCATAGGTGAAATTCTGACAAGATGGGAGGAAACTGGGAAGAATTCTTGCTTGAATCAGAAAGGGGGGGGGAGCCAGAGAACATGGACCAAGATAGAAAAAAATTCTGGAAGCACTGGGTTTCAGGAAGTGTTCTAGAATTAGTTTGTTGAAGTGAAAGAGCTTGGAGAGGGCTGAGGGTCAACGCAAATAGAGGATTTGTGACAATGTTGTTATCGTTTACAAATAAAACTATTTTAAATCATCTTCAAAAGATCAGAGGAAATAATTTCTTATTTAATATATTTTGGATGCCAAACTATGCTGATGCATAGAAATGACTAGATACTGAGACACAGCACCTCAGGGCCCTGGTTTGATAGGGGTTCAACCTATATTAAATTTTCCACTTTTTAGGCAAAATTCAGTGAATGCCCATTTCTTGTTCCTGAACCTTCCTTTAATATCTTCTTTAAAAATCCAAGACTGAATCCTGAATTTATCTCATTTCCATGCCATCTTCCCACCTTTGCGGCGAAACAGAGCTAGGTTCCCTTTGTTCTGACTTCACAGAGAGGGAAACCAGAGCTCTGAAGCTCTATTTGGAATGGAGAAAAATGGATTTGACTATCGTTTCCCTCAGCCTGACCTCCTTTTAATTTAGACGGAGTTTTAATATCTGTTGAAAATCAAAATAAATGGATAAATGTTAAATAGCAAAACAAGTATTAAAACGCCTGTCTCTGGCTTTTAATTCCCAGTTTTCTATCAGACTGCCCCCCCCCTTCAATGTCCCCTAAATGTAACGATATTCACTGCTGTTTAAGTCTTTCTTCATTCAATAGCTGGAGAAATTGTCATTGGTATGCAAACTGGTCTCAGGCAAGGAACATTACTCTTTAATCTCCTAATTTTAATTGGTATGCCATCATGCAGACTGGGGCTGCTAATGGCCTAGTTTGTAGATTACGACCAGCAGACCTGAACTGCGGTATGCCATTAGTTACAAATAAAAAGAGGAAAAACACCGAACAATGATAAAAGAGGCCATTCCAAATCAAGAGAGAAGATGATTCTTCCTCATCTTCCCCAAGGTTCATGACCCTATTTCAATGTCCATTTGTAACAGGATTCGGATTAATGCTTTCTGCTTGGTCAGATAATTTCAGAACAGTTGGTAAATTGAAATGATTTGCTGTGTATATCCCAATATTATTGGCGGGCCCAGGAAACGCTGCCCAACGATCTGCTTCACGAGTAACATTGTGTCAACTGATAGAGCTGTTTCTTTCACTAGGAGACAATATTGTAAATGGAAAGAATCTTTCACTATTTAAGGAAAGCATATTTTTCTCCAGTGGAATTAACTATCATTATTACTTCTAGTGTCTTTTCACCCTCCAGTAAGTGCAGTCTAATACATGTTAATCTTTCATAAAGTTCACACATATATCTGTCACCAGTGAAGAAGAGTTCCAAATGGGAAAAGAAAAATTTTATGTAGGTAGCTATTAGATAGATGATTGATAGCTAGAAACATAGAAACATAGACACATAGATACATAGATACAGATGGCCGATAGATGATAGAGGAGAAACAGAGAGGGAGAGAGAGAGAAACTGAAATACAGCAGTCTAATTAAGGGGTCAGTCTCTTTACCTCCCAGAAAGAGCAAATAAAACGCACTGCCAAGGGAAAGACAGTAGACAAAAAAGAAAAGAAGGTTACATTACTCTGAAAACAAAACGAAGGAAATAAAATACAAGTCTGCCCTTATCTGCAGGGGTATGTTCCAGAACAACCCCCCATGGATGCCTGAACCCACAGATAGTACTGAACCCAATATACACTATGTTTCTTCCTATACATACGTACCTATAATGAAGTTAAAATTTATAAGTTAGGCACAGTAGGTGATTAACAACAGTAACTAATAATAAAATGGAACAATTATAATATACTGTAATAAAAAGCATGTGAATGTGGTCTCTCTCTCAAAATTTCTTACTGTACTGTACTCACCCTTCTTCTGATGATGACGCGAGAGGATAAAATGCCCGTGTGATGGGATGAAGTGAGACGCGTCACGCAGGCATTGCGAAAAAGCGTTAGCTCTGTCCTTCTGACAATAAGTCAGGGCTGAGCTGTACCCTCTAGAAAGATATAATGAAGTCCTACCACTCAAAAGCTATACATCTCATAAGACCTTGTAGATGATCGAGTTATGATGAGGTCACTAGGGTGGGTCCTGATCCGATATGACTGGTGTCCTTATAAGGAAGGGAAATGTAGACAGAGGAAGATGGTGTGCAGACACACAGGCAGAAGACGGCCACGTGACTGGAGTAGCACATCTACAAGCTAAGGGACACCATGGATTGTCGGCAAACTCCAGAAACTAGAAGAAGTAAGAGAAGAGTCTCCCCTAGAGCCTTCAGAGACCACATGGCATGCTGACACCTTGATCTTGGACTTCTAGCCTCCAAAATATGAAACAATAAATGCCTGTCATTTAAAGCCACCCGGTTTGGGCCACTTTGTGACAGGAGCCCTAGGGAACTAATGGAACACCTACATTGATTCTGTACTCGCCTCCCCTCTGCCATTATTCTAGCTTACCTGTGTTCCCTCCTCTTCAAAGGAATTTAGTTTTACGGAAGGTCACAGAGAAATAGCAGAAAGTAGCTAATATTTCTTGAGAGCTTTAATAAACCATCTTACCCAATCCTTAAACAATCCTGAAGGCACATAATATCACTAGAACTCTGAGATGTTGAGAATCTTGCCCAAGGAAACCCCGCTGGAAAGCAACAGAGCTGGAATTAAGTCAGCGCCCAAGCGTGCTACCGTACAAGACGTTCTACCCTACTGCACTCCCTTGAGCAATGTTTCAGGGCACTTAACACACAAAGACTTCTGGTCTCTGGCAGTTAACTGCACCATCTCAGAGCCAATGTTGCCATAAGCTAGAATGGAAGATTCTGGTGACTGGGAGGAAGGATAGGACTTGGGCATTGCTGAGGTGAGGAGATGGGAGGTTTCCCATGGCCCTCCTCCTCCTCGAGCTCTGAAGGCTGCTTTTGCAGGGATTGAGCTCTACTCAGATGTCTGGGCCCATTTGGGGAACTGGCACTGTAAATAGGGCAGGATGCCCAGAGACTGTCTCCTAAGTGTGCAAAGCAGCTGAAGGCATTTGGAGAGGACCAGGGTGGTGGGGGGAGAACAGAGGCCAGCAAGCACGATCCTTTCTTTAGTCAAATGCGAGAAGCTTCCTGCCCTGCTGAGGGGGGAAGGGTGGGGAGAATAAGGGGTCTGCTGGCCCCTCTCTTTCCTTTTCACAGCCACAAGGATCCAAAATCAGCGTCAGCCTGGGGACCCTGTTAGGATGACTTACTCTTGTTTTATTTTGTGGCAATGATAATATTTTCAAACTCTGTGTTTCTGAGACACCTCCAAAAACAGCTGACACAAAAACTATTCACTTTTCAAATTAGTCAAATGCTAGTGACTTCTTCATTCATAATAATAACTATCATACAGTTCGTGATTGTTACACACCAGGCCCCGAAGTAAGTGCTTTGCTAGCATCCAATCACTGAATCCTCTCAGCACGACAGTGAAGCAGCTGTTGCTCTCCTCATTTATAGATGGAGAAACTAAGGCTCGAAGAGAACAAATTAACTGGCTCAAGGCCAAAGAGTTAGAAAGTGGCAAGGCCAAGAAGCCATCCTAGGTTTGGTTCCAAAGCTCATGTTCCTTCCCCTAGGAATGAAGAGCTGGCCTTTGGATGGTGATGTTCGGATACAAGGGTGGGGGGCTGACTGACCCTGCACGAAGCTCCCTATTCTAGTCCACATATCACAGGCTCCTTGGCCTCCAGGGATGAATCAGACCTGGGCTGGTAAGAAAGGAAGACCAATGAGCTGAGTCCTAACAGAAGAGTCCTCGTTTTTAGCCTGGGCTTTACCATCTCTACAGGACCTGCTGCTCAGAGAACAGCAGTGTCCTCTTGTGACAAACAAGGGCCTCTTCGTATTGCTCCCCCAAAGGCCCACACCCAGCGGGGGCACACACGTGATTACCTGGCCTGACCAAAAATGCAAGGGAGTCCCTGTCAACTCTTCCACTCAGGCCAAGGTAACAGATGATGATGGTGAGGCTTCAAGTCAGCCAATCATGCATTTCCTGAAGGAACCTCACTACTATAAACAAATGGTTTTCAGCCCTTCTTCCTAACGCAGCCATAAGCGCCTGCACACCCACTTATGGCAATGACTCCAGACAATTATAAGGAGATGGTGGATTCAGTCCACTGTTTGGCAGAAATGGAAACCGTTTCTTACTCCCTTTAGAGTCTCAGCACGGTTCAGTATGCAAAGAACACGCTTGGTAAATATTTCCCGTAGAGACAGATAGATGGATGGCGAACAGAAAGTATTAAACTTTTGGTGAGAGAAAAATTACCAAGTCATCATTGGCGGGAAAGTGTTGGGGGAAGGCAAGGAGTTGGAAGGGGGGTGAACTGGCAAGCAGACAGGAAGCAGGAAAATGACTCACTCATCCAACAGATGCTTACTGAGCTCCTACCATACACCAGGCACTGTCGAGGCACCGGGGATACCACGTCAAAAATCCCTGCCCTCGTGGAGCTTATATTCTAGTGGGGGAAACAGACGATAAATGTAAAAAACTAGCAAAGCAGGTATTACACAAAAAGGTGACAAATGCTAAAAAGCAGAGAAAAATGAGAAAGGTCATTTTTTTTTAGTGTGATCATGAAAGGCTTCACTGAGACGATATTTGAGGGAAGACTTGAAAAGTTGAACAAGCAGGTGCGGCAGATTTCTGAAGGAAGATCACTGATGTGAATGAGAACGGCCAGTGCACGTGCTTGGGGCAGTGGAGAAACAAAAAGGAAGCAAGGACGATTGAAACAGTGACAGAGGGAAAATGATTTGGGACATGAGATTGGAAAGGTCTGGTGAGCTACAGCTCGTAGGGTTTTGGCAATTCTACTGAGTAAAAAGGAAAACCGAGGTAAGGTTTTGAGCAGAAGACTGATTTGATCTGACTTCCACCCCCTCACTTCTGTGTATAGACAGACGTAAGAGAAAAGGATGGGATGTAGAGAATATCTAGAGCCTACTGTAACTTATTGTTGAAAGATGAAAGATAATGTTGATTTGGTAATGGCAGTGCAGATGGTAATAACTGTCACATTCTTAGTACATATTCAAAAAAGATCCTCCATAATTTTCAAACAGCTAGATACGGGTATGGAAAAAAAAAAGGGTGAGTCACAAATGATTCTTTAGATTGTCGGCCTGAGTCATTAGAGTTGCCATTAACTCAGATGAGAAGACTGTAAATGGAGCAATTGTAGAAGAAAGATGAGGAGTCGGGCTGTGGACATGTAATGTCTGAGGTGTCTATTCAATGAAGATGGAAGGGGAAGAGTTGAATGTGTGAATCTGGAGTACTGGGAGAAGTCTGGCTTAGTGATAGAAACTTTGGAGTTGTCAGGTTATAGATGATATGGAAAGTCCTGAGACTGGATAAGATCACCAAGAAAGTCAGTGTAGATGGAGAAAAAAAGAGGACCGAGAACTGAGTCCTGGAACAGTCCAACATGTGGAAATCAAGAAGAAAAAAAGATGTTAAAGAGAGCCCAGCTAGGTCTTCCCAGGGAAGGATAGTGTCATGGAAGCCAAGTGAAGCAAGAGTTTCCAGGAGGAAGACATGAACTTGCATGACAAAAGCTGATAAGTCAAGTAAGACAGGAACTGAGAATCCACAGCAGGATCTAGCAACAGTCAGGTCATTGGCAATCTTGACAAGACCTACTTGGATGAATTGGTTGGAGCAAAAGTCTGACCAGTGGGGCTTTAGGAAAAAATGGGAAAAGAGAAGGAGATGGTGAGAACAGATAAATCTTCAAAGAGCTTTGTTGTCAAGAAAGGAGACTGGGAAAACAAGAAGGAAGGAAGAAGGAACGAGTGGTACACTAAGGGGTAGGGGAGAGGTGAGACGTCTGCTGTGGTGCAAGCAGTAACATGGTACAGAGAATTTTTAAAAGGTAAACAAAAAAAACTGACTAAAAGTCAGTCAGCTTTATACTATTACCAGGGGACAGCTGTTCTGAACACTATCAGCAAAAAAAGAAAAAGAAAATACTCCTACCCACTACAGCAGGCTTCTAGCTACCACACACTCTTTTGGTTCACGATTAGAAGGAAAAAAGGAAGAAAAAGAGTGCTTTAAAAAGAAGAAAAACCCTATTTTGACTTTCACAGACAATCCCTCCCTGCTAACTGCGGCAGTATAAATGTAATATAACAACTATTATTAGTCCCTTTCTGGCAGTAGAAAGAATAGCACAGTGTATCATTTCCCAACCTCTTGATTTGGGGTCTTGAATCTTCCCCTTCTGTCTCACAACATAAATTCCCAGACACGCCAGTAACAAAATAGAACAGACTTTCGGGAGCCCCTTTCCTCCTTTGTGTTGGGGGGGCGTCACTGGGCAGGTGCCGTCTGTGGATCTTTAGATGCCAACTTAAGTAGATGAGATGACCCTCAAGTCTCGTCTTGGGTTTATCTGTCTATTAACCAATTGTTGATGTCCACCATAGTCACACCTAATAAAAGACTTGTGGCCAGGTCTTGGTTCTCCAGCCACATTGTGGTTAGCTGTGACCACAAGGTTATCTTATTGTGGAGGGAAAGTGAGTGGCAGTGACATGGGCCACTCCTATGTCTGAGAGCTCAGACAGTGTATTCTCCTTCCTCTTCCCTGGAACCCAGAACGCAGCAGTTAATGGGGCTAAGACAATGCTTGGGGGATGAAGAAGGAATGGCTTAGCAAGAGCTCCAACCCTAAGTGACCCCATAGAACAAGCCACCCCCGAATATGTACAGTGAGAGGAAACCCATCCCCGGAGCCTGTAAGTCGCTGCTCTTGGGCCTATTTGGAATAGAACTTCACATCTCTCTCATGAATATGCTTCGCATCTCCCTAACAAGTAAGTCCCAAAAACTTTCCAAAGCACTTCAATGCCTAGAAAATAAAGAGCAGGTTGTTCAACACAGCACACAGAGCCCCTCACTGCTTGACCCCATCTCGCATCATCCTGCATTCCCAACCCCATTTTGAAGGACATTGAATGAGTTAATGGGCATGAAGACCCAACAGAGGCCTGGCACCTTAAAAATAAAAAAGTGCTCCATTGATACCAACCTGGAGAAGCAACTAAGGCCCTAAAAGGGCAAAGGGATGATGTCTTTTTTCCCCTGTCTCTTTCAGCGAGTAAATGAGAACACAATTTCAAGATTAAATCTTTCCCCTAAATGGAAAGGAAGAAAAACTAATTCTGAACTGAGTCGAGGGGAGGGGGACAAGGTGGCAGGTGCTTTGAACACACGGATTCTAAAAAAATGCTAAGACGTTTCTCCCTTTGTCTTAAGAGAATTTCATTCCTGAACTATTGGTTCATTCTGTGAGAGCCAAAATTGCAGCAACTTTTTTTTTTCACGTCTGATTATGAACTAGGAGATTTACATGGACCCATTGTTCTGTCTCCTTAACAACTAGAAAGTCTGCAGCTAGATGATGTTAGAGAAAACTAATAACATCTTACAATCATATTTCACAGTTTTCAAAATTCGTTTAAATACTTAGACCTGTTTGTTTTTGTACGTGTCTTCCTACCCCACCCACTACAGATTACACTCTCTGTGAGTAGAAGTATGGTTTTTATTTCTGTGTCTCTATTTTCATGCCGATTTCTTATGAAGTCCTAAGTAAATGTTTTGTAAATGTAATGGTATTGGGTCCTCATGGCTGTCCTGGAAGGGGCGAGGCAAGAAGCGGCATGACCAGCAGACTGGGTAGGAGGCTGAGGCTCAGAGAAGTAGAAGGACCTTCGCAGATAAGATCCCTTGTTGTACAATTCTTCTATAAGTTGTCATTTGCTTCTTTGACCCTTGTTATTAGCTGTTGACCTTCCTCTAGGAAAAACCTTTAAGCTAAAAATCAGAATCTTAACACCTCGTTTCCATTTATAGCTCACAAATCTATCTCCTTGTTGTTGGATTTCTTTAAACTTCAAAGTATTACAGTGACTAGAGACAAGAGAAGTATTTTTAAGGATAATCACATAAAATATCACGTGCACTTCATTTTTTTTTTAAAGATTTTATTTATTTATTTGACAGAGATAGAGAGAGCCAGCGAGAGAGGGAACGCAAGCAGGGGGAGTGAGAGAGGAAGAAGCAGGCTCATAGCGGAGGAGCCTGATGTGGGGCTCGATCCCATAACGCCGGGATCACGCCCTGAGCCGAAGGCAGACGCTTAACCGCTGTGCCACCCAGGCGCCCCCATTTTTTTTTAAATGCATACAATAAAGCACAGAATGAAGGGAACAGTCTCCCTCCATTTGCTATCCGGGTCCCCCAGGGTAGCAATTTGTTCTCAGGTTTTCCCTCTGTAGTTTAGATCCTAGTTCCTGGGTTTCTCCGCCTCAGCAAAAATATCCATCCCCTAGCATGGCATGAAAACAGTGAAATAGCTGACATCAAGGACCATGATGACTTGTGGGTAGAAGCAAGAGTGACTCCTCCAAACTCCAGCTTTGTGTAAACCCCCCTGTTCTTTGTTTTATTCAAATAGGCAAATGTAATTATAAAATAATTTTACGATTTCTGAGGCCAAAAGATAGAAGTTTAGTATTTCTGGGCACCTAGGTGGCTCAGTAGGTTAAGCGTCTGTCTTCGGCTTAAGTCATAATCCCAGGGTCCTGGGATTGAGCCCCCGATGTCATCAGTCTCCCTGCTCAGCAGGGAGTCTGCTTCTCCCTCTCCCTGTACCTCTCTCCCTGCTCTTGCCTCTCTCTCTCGCTCTCTCTCTCAAATAAATAAATACAATATTTTTTTAAGTTGAAAAAATAAAGAAGTTTATTATTTCTTGCTCAAGGAAAGTCTTTCTGGCAGCTCCAACCAGCATTCCACAAAATCACAGGGAACCAGACTCCTTCCCTGTTACGTGTCTACTCTCACCCAGGAACTGAGTGGCCCCTTGATTCAGTCAGCAGGGAGGGAAGAGGAATGAGGGGAACTGGCCTTCATTTTCCAACAGCCAAAAACTCAGGGACACAGCCATGACCATTTGCTACGGAGACTGGGAAACACAATCTAGCCATGTATCCCGGGGAGGAGGAGGCGAGTTCCACCTAATCTAAAACTACATAGTATAGGTGGGGAAGATAATTTCTAATCCTCTGGTTGAATTCTTGCCAAATTGGCAGGGTAGAGACCAGAGTTCTATTTAACTAGATTTGAAGGAATAAAGTAATATGACATTTTTCATACAACTGGGTTTTTCTAAGTCATCCATATTTGTTACATGCTACTGCCTTTATTTTGTGACTTATCAACCCTGGATAGCACCTGTTAGCTCCTTGCTGTGAAGGATAAAGAATTTGGTTCATTTACACTGCCTTCCACCTTCCTTCCCTGCCTCACTCCCCAAATTTTGTTGATTATATTATTACATTTATTTCTTTTATGACTTGAAATACAACAAATAAATTCTGTTTCTTGGACTTTCAATTTTTAACAACAATCTGTTGACTCCTTGAAATAAAATATGAAAAAATGATTTCCTTTACTTGCTCTTTTTTTTCACCTGTCTTTCCTTTCTCTATTGTTTATTTTTTGGTTTTGGGTGTTATTTTAAATCGCCAAGTTTCATCACCTTGACATTACGTTCTGCAATTCTAATCTCAAGTGTAGCAGGCTTTGCCTATATATTAATGCACGCACTTAAAATTATAAAACAGCATTTTCATGATTATGATTATGCAAATAGTATTCAACATATGAGTCAAATAATGTGGTTCCAAGCATGGAGCTGGAAGTGGAATCCCATGCTACAAAAACATTGATGGTAAAGAGAAAATTGTCATAAAGTCTTACCTTGAAGCAGAGCTTCCCAAAGCTGAACTTTCACACAAATTGCCCCCAGGATCTTGTTTAAATGAATTAGTCTCAGGTGAGACCCAAGACAGCGCCTTGCTGATAAGCTCCCAGGTGATGTGGATGGGGCTGGTTCATGGGCTGCAATCTGGGCATCAAGCCATAATGGACCAAAACTCTTTTTATACCTTTTCAACTATCATCATTTTTTCAGGATCACAGTGAACCTCTAGTGTTCTAAGATCCATTATTGTCTTCCTTTCTTGAACTCCCATTTCCACGTCTCTTGAGGCTTCTATTCAGAAAATGCCATATGATCTCTGTATCCCACTTTCAATTCCCTACAACACAATGTTAATTACTTATTCAGGACCACTTTTTAAGTCAGTTGCATGCTTTGAAACTTCTAGGTGAAAGCTTTTTTTACTTTGTTAGTTCAGAACATTTACGATCAACTCACACCCATCTCTGAATTCATTCTTCGATTTCCCTACGTAGGTTTTCAGAATTCAAAGATTCCAACCCATTAAACTTGTTTCAGCTGAATGGCGGGAAAGCTTTTGAAACAGTTGCAGTGACCAAGTCAGTTGCCTCTAAATCACCATCTCCACCAAAATAGATCAAGTCAAGGCCTCATCTCAATTCAATTGTTTCCTCCTTGAAGTTTGGAAATTAGACCTGCCCTATTGACAGTATGATCCACGCCCCTCCCAGGACTATATCTCAGAAAAATCATTATAAAATTGCTTTCTTCATCCCTGTGACACTAACAAATGGCACAGGGGAGAAAGCATCATCTACTCGTTTTAAAAAGTCCCTCTGAAAAGGCCTCTAATTCATTCTCATGTCACAAACTAACATAAAAAGAAATGTGATAAATAAATCCATTCTAATGAGAATACATGGCTATGAGAAAAAAGAAAGGCATGCAGTTCTTCCATTTTTAAATAATCCTAAAATAATGCTGGGGTACACCCTGGATTCCACATCTTGAGATAAGACTAGTCATTTTTTTCTTTATTCCACAAACCCTGATTTCACAAAAGCAATTATAAGAAAATGTGTAATAAAACAGCAGGTGATGCCAAATGGAATCCGGAAAACTGTCTAAGGGGAGAAAAAAGAGATTCATTCATTGCTAAGCATCTCTAAACACTGTACTTTAGGAAGAGTAGTGAATATTAATTTTAAATATTTAGAAACCTCAGGGTATGTTGAATACACATCACCCCCCACCCTCCATTTTACACTTTGGGAAAACTGAGTCAGCAATCCTCAATTACCCTAGACTTCTGCAGAATTTAACCCCAGAGGGGCACTCAGAGCACAATTTGATTTAGAAGTGTAATTAGGAACTCTTCTTTTACTTAGCTCATTCACCTGGTGTCTTGTCGCACACTTCTGTTAAAATTAAATGCATTAATTTTTTTAAACTGACTCAGGGAGAGTCCCATCTGCAGTATTATCAAGGTAAATTATATTATTAAGTGTCAGAAGGTCCAAGACACAAAATAAAACAAAATAAAATAAATATGTATAAAAGACTAACGATGCCCTAGGCAAAGGGCTAGGGAACTGCTGGTCAGATTGCTACTGAAACTGTTACCAGCACTAGAATTAAAAGGTTGAAGCAGAGGCTGCAAATATTTCTTTCTTTCTTTCTTTTTTTTTTTTCCTAGCGGATAATTTTCTCCAGTAAGAAAGAAAGCGTACTAAAAATAAAGGTGCTGGTTGGCCATTTGATGAGATCCCGATATAAGTATTTCACATTTTAAACTACATTTTAGAAATCTACTAGAGGTTTGTTTTAAGGCTATACATCGTTACGAGGTTGCTGTTGACTTCAGGAAACTTCCCATTCTTGGATCTGCTTCCTTGAGGAGGCAAAGCACTCTGCCCTCTTGCTTCCTGTATCCTATCTGTAGTGATAAAGACAACTTCCAAAATCAGAACTTAGTAGAGCCTAGAGCTAACTATTAATGTTAGGAAAGTTCTATAATGAGTCCCCACCCAGGGTTTCTCCTGGAGTTCACAAGTATTTATGTTCAGGAATGAGGGAACGTAAGCATTTTATGGAATTCCCAGGGGCCATGATGCCCCTTCACCTGAGAGAACTCATGGGAACTACAAGAGAAGACCTGGAATTATGTGAAGTTGTCAACAATGTGAAAAATACTGGGCTTAAGATCAGGGAGTTGATAAGAAGGGAAAAGGACTCAGGCAGAAGGAAGAAGAAATAATTAGCCAGAATACAGCAGAATGAAAGCGCGAAGGCAAATTCAAGCAAGTGTTCTTTTCACCGGGTTGAAACAAGTCATTCCAAACCACAAGGAATGGTGATGGCTGAATGCATTCCTGGGGTGTCTTGGCCTAGGGACCATGGAAAAACACATCAGCTTTTTCTATTTCTACTGCTTCAAAATGGCTTCTGTTCCATCTTTCGGTTCAATGACTCATGAGATCTCAACACAGCAAGTAACTAGCTTTTACAATGTTAAGGATTCCTCGGTCCATCAGTGTGTCCACAGTGATTCAGACCAGGAGTTAACATCCGGTAGTACGCAGGCTAAATCCAGCCTGCTACCTATTATTGTAAACAAAATTGTTTTGGGACACAGCCATGCTCATTTAACTAGTATCTGTGTCTGTTTTCATGCTTAGTAGCAGAGTTGCATAGTTGCAGTAGAAACCATATGGCCGGGGCGCCTGGGTAGCGCAGTCATTAAGCGTCTGCCTTCGGCTCAGGGCGTGATCTCGGCGTTCCGGGATCGAGTCCCACATAGGGCTTCTCTGCTGGGAGCCTGCTTCTCCCTCTCCCACTCCCCTGCTGTGTTCCCTCTCTCGCTGGCTGTCTCTCTGTCACATAAATAAATAAAATCTTAAAAAAAAAAAAAAAGAAAAGAAACCACATGGCCTACAATGTTCAAAATGCGATGTGGCTCTTTACAAAAACTGTTTTGCTGACCTTGACATAAATAATGGACCCCTCGGCCCTCAAAACACTGTAACCAACTTTTGTATATAGGACAGCATGACTCTGGATTTGGCCTGTCACCTCTAGTCTAAAGAGGTCTGAAGTCATATTTGCTGATAACGTTTTATCTGCTATGGGTAGTGAGTATTATTATCACATAAAGCTTAAAAGCACAGGCCCTGGGGTTAACTAGTTGGCCTCAAATCCTGACTCTGTGTAACTTTGGGCAACTTGTCTACCATTTCCATGCCTCTGTTTGCTCATTCATGGTAGGTAACCACTACCCCCACTTTCTGGTAATCACACTCTCATATAATCCCTTCTCCTTGAGGGTGGGCTGGACGTACTGATTTGCTTCTAGTGAATAGAATATGGCAGAGTGATGGGATGTCACTTGTGAGATTGGGTTATACAAAGACTGAGACTTTCATCTCTCTTTCTTCCCTCTTCTCACTTGCTCTAATGGAAGTCAGCTGCCATGTTGAGAGATACCACATGGAGAGGTACACATAGCAAAGAACTGAGGAGGGCCTCTGGCCAACACTCAACAAGGACCTGAGACTCTCAATACAACACTCTTCAAAGAATGAAATCCCTTCCACAACCACTTAAATAAGCTTGGACTCAGTCAAGACTTTGAGGACTCTAGTCCTGGTTGATACTTTCAATGCGGCTTTGTGACAGACCCTGAGCGTGAGACACCCAGCCAAGAGGTGACTGGATTCCCGAACCAAAGAAAACTGTAGGGTGATGAATGTTTATTGTTTAAAGCAACTATGCTTTGTGATACTTTGTTACACAGAAGTAGTTAATGACTATTGTTATGACAAATGCATTCTTATAAAGTGTATTCAATTATGCCGCCAAATGTCCAACAAACGGTCAGCTATTATTAGGTGAAACACTTGCTTTCTTACTTCACTTCTATGTTCACTGCTTCAACTAAGGTAGAGTAGTAGGACCATGAGCAACTTGCATCAATTTGGCAAATCAGTTTATTTCACTAAGCTCAGTGTCCTCATCTGTAACTGTGGTTAAGAAAATTGTACCGGGGGACGCCTGGGTGGTGCAGTCGTTAGGCTGCTGCCTTCGGCTCAGGGCGTGATCCTGGCGTTTCGGGATCGAGTCCCACATCGGGCTCCTCCGCTGGGAGTCTGCTTCTTCCTCTCCCACTCCCCCTGCTTGTGTTCCCTCTCTCGCTGGCTGTCTCTCTGTCACATAAATAAATAAAATCTTTAAAAAAAAAAAAAGAAAGAAAAGGAAATTGTACTGGGAGTGCCTGGGTGGCTCAGTGGTTAAGTGTCTGCCTTCGGCTCAGGGCGTGATCCCGGCCTTATGGGATCAAGCCCGGTATGAAGCTCCTCCTCTGGGAGCCTGCTTCTTCCTCTCCCACTCCCCCTGCTTGTGTTCCCTCTCTCGCTGGCTGTCTCTCTCTCTGTCAAATAAGTTAAAAAAAAAAAAATCTTTAAAAAAAAAAAGAAAACTACCAAACTCATAGGATTTTTATATGTATTATATGATGTATTACTTTGCTATGGCTGCCAAAGATCAGCTTAAGCAACATAAATTTATTTCCTCTCAGTTTTGGAGGCTAGAGGTCCAAGATCAAGGTGCCAGCAAGTTTTATTTTTATTGAGGCCTCTCTCCTTCACTTGCAAATGGTCACGTTCTCACTGTGTGTTCACATGGTCATTTCTCTAGGTGTCCATGTATCTGCTTACTTGTGCTGTCTCTCTCTCTCCCTCTCCCTCTCCCTTCCCCCCTCCCCATCTCTTGTGATTGAAGACACCAGTCGTATTGGATTAGGGCTCACCCTAACATACCCATTTTAAAGAATTTCTCTCTAAATACAGTCACATTCTATTTATACTGGGGGTTAAGGCTTCAACATATGAATTGGACCTAACACAATGCAGCGCATAACAAATGGATAATCCCAAGAAATAACTTGGAAAAGTACAAATCGCACAAAAGGTACAAAATCCTAGTTAGTTCTTATTAGTATTCCTTCCATTATGCATGGG
Organism: Ursus maritimus; assembly: GCF_017311325.1. Classification (NCBI taxonomy): domain Eukaryota; kingdom Metazoa; phylum Chordata; class Mammalia; order Carnivora; family Ursidae; genus Ursus; species Ursus maritimus. The sequence continues at coordinate 61,040,730 of NW_024426996.1, forward strand.
ATACAGAATTTTTAAGCTATGATGGGCTGTAGTGGCCCAGAAATCAAAACCCCTTATTTTAGAGATGAAGAAACTAGAAACCTAGATGAAAAGCTACATATCAGAAGCCACATCAAAACCTTTCATTTTCTAATTTACCAGGGGATACATTTAACTAAATCTGAATCAGAGGATAGATGCAAAAATCTGGGATATTTTCTTACTGGATATAGAATATAGGCACTTGGGAAACAGAATTTCAGAGCTGAAAGGAGTATTAGAAAATATCTTGTTTAATCTTCTTACAGAAGAAAATACAAGGTGTACCAGTCACCCAGCTAATGATAGAGGCAAGATTTGAATTCATATTTATTCTTTCATTGAAGAGAGTTAATCGAATGGCTACCAGATTAAAGGTTATTGAATACTGCTGGTGAACAGGGGGAAAGGAGCATCTTTAAAAATACAAAACAAAACAAAACCCACCACCGTATAACTTTTAATTGTAATCACAGAATCATTTCACATTATCAAAGAACAACTTTTAGAATTCCGCGTTAATCACAGTGAGAAAAGAGACATGCAGGACTTTTTTAAAGCTCCTCTTGAAACGTGCTCAGTATTTTCCCTGTCCCATCCCTGTTCTTTTGCTCATGTTAATCCTTTCAGCCGGGAGTATGGTAATTGCCAGCTCATGACCCTCCTAGCTTTCAGATTTTAGCTCTAAACCACCTGCCCAGATCAGAAAAGAGGGTGAAGACATTAGTACTGTTTGCCAAATATTCCTGATTTTCCATCTTCCTGGCTACTTGTGATTGGGGGAGGCACATAACTAGCTCTGGCCAATGAGTTGTAAGCAAAACTATATGTCACTTCTGACACATTTGAGATTTTCCTACATTCTGATTCTGTCACAGCATCTGAAACAGTCAAGGTAGAGATCTGTAAGAGACCAAGATGGGCAGATCTCCTACTCTTCCTCCCATTCAAAGACCCACAGTATGCATCCTCAATGAGAAATGTCTTTATGTACTAGATACAGAAGTTTAGGGTCGTTTGTTATCACACCATACCTTGGCCTATCGCTACTAAAAGCCATTTTTTCTGTACTACTCAAGTATCATTCAATATGTTTCTTCGTGTAATTTTGTGAATAATTTTTTCAAAACCTAATTTAACAGCGAAAAAGAATAGTTGACAACAGGACGTAGTAAGCGTGACTTTAACTAGCGCAGTTGTTAATATTGGCATCTGCTCATTCTTAATAATTACAACAATGCTTTTATCTGTAAGAGATATTTTTCTCTTATTAATGCTTATTTTTGGTTCAAAAGTAAAATATGTTTATTGAACAAAATATAAAAATACAAAACATCAATGAAAATTTAAAATTACTTCTATTCCCTAAACTGAGAGATAACAACTATTAATTTAGGGTATGTCCCCTACCCATTTAGACTTATTGTAATTAAATTTGCAAAATATGGTGATAAAGAAAAAAAATCTTAAAAGCAGCAAGACAAAAGTAATCCTTAACTTACAAGGGAAAAATCCATAAAGCTAGCTGGAGATTTCTCAACAGAAATTTGGCAAGCCAGAATGGAATGTAGTGACATATGCAATATGCTGAATGGGGAAAACCTGTAGCCAAGAATACTCTATCCAGCAAGACTATCATTCAGAATAGAAGGAAAGATAAAGAGTTTCCCAGTCAAACAAAAACTAGAGTTTGTGACCTCTAAACCAGCCCTGCAAGAAAGATTAAAGGGGACTCTTTAAGTGCAAAGGAGAGATCAAAAGCAACAAAGACAAGAAAGGATCAGACAGATCTCCAGAAATAACAACAAAACAAATAGCAAAATGGCAATACATACATATCTACCAATAATTACTTTGAACATAAGTGGACCAGATGCACTGATAAAGACATTGGGTATCAGAACAGATTAAAAAAAAAAAAAAAGACCCCATCTCTATGCTGCCTATGAGAATCTCATTCTAGACCTAAAGACACCTGCAGATTGAAATTGAGAGGGTGGAGAAACATTTGTCACACAAATGGATGTCAAAAGAAAGCTGGAGTAGCCATACTTATGCCAAACAAAGTAGACTTTAAAACAAAGACTGTAAAAAGAGACAAAGAAGGGCATTATAGAACCCTAAAGGGGACAATCCAACAAGAAGTTATAACAATTTTAAATATTTACATAGCCAACATGGGAGTACCCAAATATATAAAAAATTAATAACAATCATGAAGGAATTAATTGATGATAGCACAATAATAGTAGGGGACTTTAACACCCCACTTACATCAATGGATAGATCATCTAAACAGAAAATGAACAAGGGAACCCACATTTTCTGAACAACTTCCTGAACTTCTTTTCTTGACAATGTATTGTCAACGTTTCTCCTCATTATTAAATATTCTTCTCTATCCTCTTAATGCCTAAATAGTATTTCATCACGTTGCTGCATGATGCTTTCTTAGTCAACCCCTTATTGTTGAATACTTAATTGCTTTTAAATATTTTCTTAAAAAAATAAGTATTTGTCTACATCTGTAGTAATTTTCTCAGGATTGGTTTCTAGAAATTAAACTGCTGTGCCAAATAGTATGTAAACCTTAAAGCCTTTTGATCTATTTTGGTCAAATTGCACTCCAGCAATGTAAGTACATTTCACAGTCCATCCAATCAACATATGAGAGTCTCTATTTCTCACACACTTACCAACAGTAGAAATTCACCAGCACTGTCTCAAACAGGAAAATCTGTTTCAAATTTCTTTAATTCAGTATTCAATTCTTATGTATTCAAATCTACCCCTCTTCCTTTTTAGATTTCTTTCTTTTTTTAAATAATGCCTTTCCTACACCAACATCAAAAATACATTTATTCATATTGTCTTTTAGATATTTTCTTGTTTTATCTTGTTAATATTTCTTTAGTTAAGACATCCAGTTTGTTTGTTTACTTTAGCATTTAAAGTGAAAGGCAGATTTAACTTAGTTGTACCAAATAGCCATTTTTTCCTAAGCCATCCAATTATACCCATTCTCTCTAATACTTAGGTCTGTTTCTTGGGCTTATAACAGTTAGTTACAGTATGTTAATTACAAAGACCTTCACAGTATTTTCTTAACATCTAAAAATGCATACACACGCACACACACACACGCACACACACATCCCAAGGATTGTCATTGTTTTTCTTTCTCAGATTTGTCTTTCAGTTCTTCAAAGTATTTTAATATATAGTCTCCTCATTTAATGCCCACATGAGGTGAGAAGGCAAAGACTCGGGCCTTTTGGAGCAGGTGCGGGAAGAACAGTAAGTGGAGGAAGCTTAGGACGGGATCCACAGGGCAGCCAATGGCAGGACTGGGGCTCTCAGATGGATCTTCTTTCCAAATGAGGTTTCATTCTTTCATCTAAAAGATGTGTATATCATTCCCTGATATTTGCCCACGTCATTCCCAAGACAGAGTGGGAGAAAGAGACAAATAAAAAGCCACTTGCCATATATTGTGGTTCACCACTAGACTAGAGGTGAGCACAGGATTCCCTGAGAGCATGCACTTTTCACAAGCAAAGAGACTGATTGGAGTAATTGCAAATAGCCCAACCACACTTTGGAAAGCCACAGAGAAAACGTACTGAAAGTCTCTGTCCCTTCCACAGAGGGCCAGGATTTTTCAAGCACCAAGACTCACAAAACAGAGCTAGATTCTGGGTGATGCCAGGAATATACTATAACTATCCACGTTCACCACTAATTTTTATTAAGCATGCACCACTACAAAATATAAATACTGAATAATTTACTTAAAGCACTTTTTTTATTGGAAATACCATGGATGATTAATTTTGTCCTTGATAGTGAGATGCAAGCTGAATTGTTTCTATCTAATTGGCAGTTCCTTTCAACAGCTTATTTTCATTAGTAAGCACTTGTCATTGCTTTTCTTGATGCACAGTAAACATTATAATGATTCAGAATGTTTTTAGGCTTGGGATGAGATTTGCTGCCTCTGACTTCAAAAACAGGCAATTTTATAGACAGCCCCTTAAGGAATATGAACTAGGACCTTGCTATTCACCAAAATGGTCAGCTGCCCTCAACAGCTTGTTAGAAATACCAAAACTCAGACCCCATACCAGATGTACTATATTAGAATTTTCATTTTGACAACAACAAAACAAAATAAAACCCAGTGATTGTTTGCACATAGGAGATCTGGGAAAAATTCAGGGCCCCAAATATCTTCCTCTCCTTGTTATTTCATCATAGATTTGGGGCTTAGCCATTGGATGTACAATATTCAACCCAGAATAGGGTTTGCACAAAATGGAAGACTTTTAAAGACTTACTCTCAGTTTTGCCTGAGCCTGTGCCCGTTCTGAGGAGCTGTCCTTGAGAGCCCCCCAGACCACTGTTGTCAGGATATCCAGCCAGGGCAGGGGTCAATGCAGGACTAATGTTGGGAAAATTTTTTTTTTTTAATGGGGAAAATTGAATGTCCAACATCAGATGTTTGCTAATTTTTTTATTTTTCCATGTAATGAAATACTCTCCAGCTATGAAAAATTGTTACAGTAGATAATATGCAATAAATAGCCATCACACTATAGTAAGCCACTTTGTTAGAGACACTTTTGCTTCCTTCCCTCATGTTTGTAAAATTCCGGAATTTCAAGGTTTAAAGAAGCCTCAAAGGTTCTGGATCTTACTTCCACCTCCCACTAACTACTTATCCAGCCTCCATTTGATCTCCTCTTATCATGGGGATCTCACTGCTTATAACAAAGTGGTTCATTCCATGAAAGTACAAATGGTTAAAGAGTTCTCTCTTCCTTTTGCTTAAGAAACACGTCTCCCTGGGGGCACCTGGGTGGCTCAGTCGTTAAGCATCTGCCTTCGGCTCAAGGTGTGATCCCGGGATTCTGGGATCGAGCCCCACATCAGGCTCCTCCACTGGGAGCCTGCTTCTTCCTCTCCCACTCCCCTTGATTGTGTTCCCTCTCTTGCTGGCTGTCTCTCTCTCTGCCAAATAAATAAATAAATAAATATCTTAAAAAATAAATAAATAAAATAAAAAATAAAAAAAAAGGAACACGTTTCCCTGTAGCTCCTTTCCTGTGAGTTGAGGATCTGGTCTTTGGAAGTCATGGAATAACTTCACCTCTTCTTCCACCAACTAGTCCTTCAAATACTTAAAGCCACTCACCAGACTTCCTCTTCTCCAGGCTCCACACAGGTAGTAAGAGGGGAACATTAATTACAATTAAAAATCAACAACAATTTCTTACTTTTGGAATCCTGGGACCCAGCTGCTTTGCCCTGAGCTCCCTCGGTTTATATCTAACTGCACCCATGGGTTAGTATTTTCATTCATTTACTCAGCACATATTTATTGAGTGATTAAATGCTTCTTGGAAGCCAGGCACTGTTCTAGGCACTGGGGCTATAGCAATAAATGTAATCAACAAAATACTAGGCCTCATAAAGCTTGCATTCTCTGTGAGAATGAACTACCAAACATAATGTTAACAACAATAATAATGTTAGACTAGAGAATCATAATAGCTATGAAGGAAACTGAAGTTGTGAAGAAGGTGTAGAGAATTACAGGGTGGCCAGAAAAGCCAATATTGGAGTTGAGACCTGGAGGAAGTGGGAAAGCTAACCATGTGCATATGGGAAGGATCATTCCCAGGGAGAGAAAACAGCAAATATCGGGGCTCTAAGGAAAAAGCACATTAGGCATGATCACATAATAGCAAAGCAGCTGGTGTCACTGGAATTGAGTGACCTCAAGGTTGAAGAGTCAGGAACTGATTATACAGAGACCACCTAACCACTGAAAAGACTTTGGCTTTTTTTCCCCTATGGTATAGAAAACCACTGGTAGGTTTTAAGTGAATGAATGATATAATCTGACTTAGTGTTAGATGGACCCCTCTGGCTGCTGTGTAGAGAATAACTTGCAAAATGGGGAGGCCAGTGGAAGAGAGGGGAACAGAGAGGACAGCAGGAAGGCCACCAAAGAGGCTATGTCAAAAGCTCAGCAAAAAGACAGTTGTTCTGATGAGAGTGGTAATGTTCAGGCTTTGGACAGAAGTCATTCAGCAAGTAATCTTTCTAAACCTGTGGGAGGGGGAGTGAATGAGCAGCGTGTTTGTAAGTAGTTGAAGTTGTTATCAGCTTAAAATAGGTTGTTATAACCGTGAGAAGTTTTAATGGAAGCCTCATGGTAACCATGGAAAAAAGACCTATAGAAGATGCAAAAAAGAAAGAGAGAGAAAGGAATCAAGGCATGTCACTATCAAAGAAAATCAAAACACAAAGGAAAACAACAAAAGAGAAAAAAGGTGACAAGAAAGGTCCAATACTGGGTGGCTCTGTTGGTTGAGCATCTGACTCTTGATTTTGGTTCAAGTCATGATCTCAGGGTTGTGAGATCAAGCCGCCTGCATTGGGCTCTGCCCTGGGCATGGAGTCTGCTTGAGATTCTCTCCCTCCGCCCCTCCCCCCACCTGCACCTTCATGTGTGTACTCTCTCTCTCTCAAAAAAAAAAAAAAAAAAAAGCTACAGTATAGCCAGAAAACAATTAACAAAATGGCAATAGCGTTTCCATTACTGCAGTTGTGTTCAATGTAGATAGACTAAACTCTCCAATCAAAAGAAAGAGAGTATTGGATGGATTTTTAAAAACCCACTATATGAATGTAGATATAAAAATTCCCAGCAAAATGCTAGCAAACTAAATTCAACAACACATTAAAAGGGTTATACACCATGACCAGGTGGAATTTATCCCTCAGATGCAAGGATGGTTCAACATATGAAAAGCCAATAAATGGGATATACCACATAAACAGAATGAAGAATAAAAATCACATGATCATCTCAACAGATGCAGAAGAAGCATTTGACAAAACTCAATGCACTTTCAAGATAAAAACTCAACAAAGTGGATATGGAAGGAACGCACCTCAACATAACAAAGCCGGTATATGAGAATCCAACAGCTAATATCTGTACTCAATGGTAAGAAGTTGAAAGCTTTTCTTCTAAAATCAGAAACAAAGCAAGAATGCCTACTCTTATCACTTTTATTCAACATAGTACTGAGCTCATATACAGAGAAATAGGGCAATAAAAAGAAACAAAGGGCATTCTAATCAGAAAGGAAGAAGTAAAATTATCCCTATTCACAGATGACATAATCTCATGTCTCACACCTAAAGATTACACACACACACACACACACACACACACACACACACAACTTAGGTCAGCAAAGTAGCTGGATACAAAGACAACACACAGAAATGAGTTGCATTTCTACACACTAACAACAAACAATTTGAAAAGGAAATTAAGAAAGTAATCCCATTTATAATAGCATCAAAAAGAAGAAAATACTTGGGAATAAATATAAACATTGAGGTGAAAAGCTTCTTTTTTTTTTAAGATTTTATTTATTTGACAGAGAGAGACACAGTGAGAGAGGGAACACAAGCAAGGCGAGTGGGAGAGGGAGAAGCAGGCTTCCCGCCTAGCAGGGAGCCCGATGCGGGGCTTGATCCCAGGACCCTGGGATCATGACCTGAACTGAAGGGAGACGCTTAATGACTGAGCCACCCAGGCACCCCTGAGATGAAAAGTTTCTATGCTGAAAACTATAAAACATTGCTTGAAGAAATCAAATACACAAATAAATGGAAAGACATTCCAGGCTGATGGAATGCAACACTTGATTTAGTTAAACTACCCAAAATGATCTACAGTTTCAATGCCAACCCTATCAAAATCCAATGGCATTTTTTTCAGAATTAGAAAAAACAACCCTAAAATTTTATGGAACCACAAAGGACTCTGAATAGCTGAAACAATCTTGAGAAAGAAAAACAAAGCTGAGTCCCCATACTTCCTGACTTCACAAGCTACCATAGTCAAAATGGTAGGGCACTGGCATAAAGACAAATGCACGGGCCAATGAAACAGAGTAGAGTCCAGAAATAAATCTCTGCATATACTCCAGAACTGACCTTCAACAAGCGTGCCAAGAATACAATGAGGAAAGGGAAAGATAGTCTGCTTAACAACTGATGTTGCCGAAACTGGATACCCACATGCAAAAGAATGAAACTGGACTCTTATCTTACACCGCACACAAAGGTTAACTCAAAATTGATTAAAAATGGAAATGTAAGATCTGAAACTATGAAACCCCTAGAAGAAAACACAGGGGTAAAGCTTTATAACATTGGCCTTGGCAATGATGGTTTGAATATAACACCAAAAACACAGGCAGCAAAAGCAAATCTAGATACATAAAACCAAAAAACTACATCAAACCCAAAATCTTCTGGTCATCAAAAGAAATAATGCAATAAAAAGGCAACCTCTGGAATAGGAGAAAATACTTGCAAACCATATATCTGATCAGGGATTGATCTCCAAAATTTACGAGGAACTTCTCCAGCTCAGTAGCAAAAAAATCAAATAGCTCAATTAAAAAATAGGCAAAAGACTTGAATAGACATGTCTCTAAAGAAGACATACAAATGGCCAGAAGGCACCTGAAAAGATATTCAACATCACTCGTCATCAGGGAAATGCAAATCAAAACCACAATGGGATACCTCCTCCCATCTGTTATAATGGCCATTATAAACATACATACAAGAAGTGTGGGTGAGGACGTGAAGAAATGGGAACACTTATGCGCTGTTAGCAGAAATGTAAAATGGTGCAGTTCCTATAGAAAACAGTATGGACACTCCTCAAAAAGTTAAAAATGGAACTACGTATAATCCAGAAATCCTACTTCTGGGTATCTATCCCAAAGAATTGGAAACAGAGTCTTGAAGAAGTATTCTCATCTCCATGTTCATTGCAGCATTATTCACATTAGCCAAGAGGTAAAAACAACTTAAATGTCCAATAACAGATTGAAACGGATAAAGAAAATGTACCTACCAAAAAGGAAGGTGACTCATCCCCAAAAAGGAAAGAAATTCTGACGCATGTTACAGCATGAACGAAACTTGAAGACGTTATACTAAGTGAAATAAGCCAGTCACCAGAAGACAAATGCTACAAAATTCCACTTCTATGAGGAATCCGAAGCCATCAAACCCACAGACCAAAAAGTACAATAGTGGCTGGCAGGAGTTGGGGGGGGGTGGGGAATTGGTTTTCAATGGTTATGGAGTTTGTCATACAGAATGAAGCTGTTCTAGGGATGTGCTAGACAGCATTGCGCATATAGTTAAAAATACTGTGCTGCGCTGGGTACTTAACATTTTAAGAGGAGGGATCGAGTGCTATATGTTTTCCTACCACAGTTAACAGCAACAATAATAAACCATGCCAACATCAGTCACATCTGTGTGCGTTAAGTGCATTTTATAAAACTCGATAAACCATTTTGGACAAAGTTTGTGCCTCCAATCTAGAACGCCCACCCTTTCATTCTAGTTTTACGACCGACCAGTTATGTGACCACGGGCAAATTTCTCTTTCTCTGAGCCTCAGTTTCCTTAATAAAATGCTTAAAACAAATTCACTTTGAAAATCATCCTAACTTAAGGTCTTCTGACTCAGTGTCTCATTTACTCAATGCGGTCTTAATGATAAGAGCCAGGGTGATCCACTCATTGTCCTTAGACAAACCTGATTTTATATTTTCGAGTAGTTCATGAAGACAACTTCTTTCCCAGTCTATTCTCCAGCGCTGAATTGTATCAGTCTGGCACTCTGTCTATCTCTGTGCCTCCAGCAAAATAGTTGACACAAATCCATGAACCCATCGTGCCTTGAGTCATATGATATAATTGCCAATAATCCTAATTCTGGTTCGTAGTTTACTTGTCCATAATTACAGCTGCAGTCACATGCTTTTAGCATTAACATCTGGCTGGAGTTGGGCTCCCTCCTTATCTTAGGGAAATGGAACTGTGAGTACGTTTCAAAGCAAGGTTTACTGCTTTTTTGCCTGGAACGCTTTTTATTTGGGTATCATTTGGAAATTTCTAAATCCCATTTTGGGGCTTCTGGTCACTGCATTACTTATTGAAGCCTGAAGAGCTAGCGAGGAGGCACACCTAAACTGTGCAAATGTCAGAACAAAATTGTAATCATCTCTAATTTTTTCACAAAATGAAGAGGCATCATCTTGACCCCTTTTTAATACGTACTAATAGAAACCAAAGACAGCAAGGCTGTAAGAGAAAATACTCGTGAATTTGGGATTGAAATTGCGCTTCTAATTTAAGAGTGTCCCATCTAGTTGGCAGGGTTTAAAATCGTTGGGTTTTTCAGAAACGTGCAGACTATGTAAATGTACAGTTTTAGCGTATCCACCCCCCCAAGTGCCTGACTGGCAACCTTAGTCATCCCTTCCTTCGCCCTCTCCTCCCCACCCACACGTAGTGAGTCAACAAACCCTACCCATTCTACCTCTCTAATGACTTTGCAGTCTACTCCCCCGCCTCTCTCCCCCATTACTGTTGAAAAAGCAATTAAGGATCTCATTACCTCTTAAGTGAGTAAGTGGTTGGCCTGACCCCAGGCCCCTCCCACCTCCAATCTCTCCTACACACAGAAGCAAGAGGTGGTTTCACTGAAGCGCGAATGGGAGCCTGCTCTCCCACTGGAAGTACATGATGGCTCCTCACAGCACAAACTAATCTAAAGCCCTGGCTTGGTACTTCCTCCCTGTCTGGTAACACCTCTCAAACTGCCCCTCATCCCTTCTGGCCTTCTAGAGCCCACCCACAAGACCTATTATTTGTCACCTCTGCAGCCCCTAGTGCTCCATGCACTTGCAAACATGTCTCTTGTTAGTTCTTTTCTCTTCCGGAAACTCCTAACTCTATATATTGACATCCTGCTCATCTTCTAATATGAAGCTCAGCCCTCACCTATGAAGCTTTCCCAGGCCTTTTAGAACAGTTCGAGTCTCTTCCCAACATGCTTCCCCAGAATATCGATTTGTTCATTCACTCACTTTTTTTTTTCCTTCAGCAACTCTAAGAAACAACTAAGTTCTGGGGACGTGGCCGTAAATACAATCATGGTTCCTGCCTTGTGATGTCTACCCTCTTGTGGACTATTTCTAACCCATCCATGGCCCTCCATTGTCTTTTTTTTTTTTTCTAAGATTTTTTAAATTTATTTGAGAGAGAGAGTGAGCGAGAGAGAAACATGAGCTGGGGGAGGGGTGCAGAGGAAGAAGCAGACTCCCCGCTGAGCAGAGAGCCCGATGTGGGGCTCAGTCCCAGGACCCTGAGAACATGACCTGAGCCGAAGGCAGACACTTCACTGACTGAGCCACCCAGGAGCCCCCCCCCATTATCTTTTCGGCCCTATTTTAGTGTTCCCTTTCATTGGACCACAAATTTCTTGAGGAAGGGGGTTATGTTTCATCCAGTGGCCGGCAGGATGAGGAGTTCCTCGGTAACATCTACCGAATTTGATTTAAACTGAACTGGCTTATCAGTTGAGAATATATGTATTTGTACAAATACGTATTTGTACTCAAACCAAGTCATTTCCAACACCTTGCACTTAGTAGCCCCTGTTCATCTTAGAACAAGCACTGCCACAAACACCTGGCAAGCATTACTGGGGCTAACGTATAGGAACCATTGATCACAGTGACCGGCAGCCAGTAGTGTTTAAAGAAAACAAGCTCTTCAGCCTCATTTGAATAGTCCTTTACTTTTCAGATTTAAAATAAGCTAGTCTTTGTTTCAGTGTGATGGACTATTCCAGTAAGAATGTCCAACAAAGAGCTTTCTTCCTATCCATCTCATCAAATGGTTGCCATTCAATGGGTCATATTAGGGGAGCTTGAAAACAGGAGTGGAAAAGGGCCTTTTTAAATTCCTGATGCCCACATGAAACTTGGCAAACAGGGCTGGGCGGCTGGGGACCTGGGTTCCCGGACCAGCTCTGACAGGAAGAGCTTCTGAAAAATCCGTTCATTCCTCTATTGCTCAGTTATCTGTAGAGGATGGGGATATTAATGCCACTTTTACCTCCCTTGAAGAGTTTGTGGATAAAAATGAAATACCTGAGAAATTACTCTGAAAAAAAGCAAAAGCTTATCACATGTGAGGTGGCATTTGTAATAATACGCACTTATGAAACACTCTTATGACAGGCCCATCTCTCAGGGATGTCCCCGAGCGTATGTGAGGCTGCCTGGCAAATTGATACACATATGGTCAGGGATTTAGTGGGAAGAGATAATAAATCCTCCCTGATTCCTCTTGGGGCAGATAAGGAACAAGTACAGCCAACCCTCAGTGACCTGTGATAACAAGGCCAGGGATAATATGGATAAACGAATTTCACAGATTATCCAAAAATATAACTTTCACCATTTACGATCTCTAAACTTTTGCAGAAATTCTTTAAATGGAGCCAGATTACTTTAACCTAGACTCATAACCTATGTGAGTTTCACTGCCAGTTTCCACCTCGATCCATGCCCAGATACAGCCTCAAAGAAACAAAGAACAACCAGAGGAAATGCTGGAACAGCTGCCATAAAAATTGTTGATCTATCTGAGAGAAAGCTCAGCACATTTTGTACCCAAAGACCTATGGGATGCCGGCCCTGCCTACATTTTCCTGCAGCAAGGGAGAAGTAACCAGGGCCTGCCAACCCAGAAAATTCTGTGAGTGACCTCAAACCACAGCAAATTCCCCAAGCCACCTCAAGGAGCTTGTCGCTTCGAACTGCTGCCCAGGCTGCACTGAAATCCGCTCTTGGCTCATCGTACTCCAGAGCTACTCCACAGACGTTCCCAAAGCTGGATGTGAAACGGCTTCGAATAAGTAAATCTGTTATTTGAATTATTCAACAATTCTTTCCCTGACAACCTCTATGAGGGAGCTGCCTTCCTGTCACTTCTCATTATAATAGCTTTGCTTTCTCTCCTTTGTGCCACTTTTCCTGAAGTATTGGCAGGGAAGTTCAAAAACATTGTGCAAAACACCTTGGGAAGGGTCGCCTGCAAAACAGCGGCTCTATAGGTTACACGTGGCTTAATCTTACCCAGTAACTCCAGAAGAAAATCTGGGCAGGTTAAAAGCAAAAAATCACTGATACCCTCTTAAGGGGATTAGAAGGACAACGATGGGGGCGCCTGGGTGGCACAGCGGTTAAGCGTCTGCCTTCGGCTCAGGGCGTGATCCCGGCATTATGGGATCGAGCCCCACATCAGGCTCCTCTGCTATGAGCCTGCTTCTTCCTCTCCCACTCCCCCTGCTTGTGTTCCCTCTCTCACTGGCTGTCTCTATCTCTGTCAAATAAATAAATAAAAATCTTTAAAAAAAAAAAAAAAAAAAAAAAAAAAAGAAGGACAACGATGAAAAATAGACTGCCAATATTCCTACTTTAAGGGGCTTGCATCCATCCATTCACTGATGTGACAAATGTTTGTTGAGTGTTTGTTCCATGCCAGACAGTCCAAACAGAACATTTGGAATCGGTCTGCCTGATTCTAGAATACTCTCAACGACCGCAGCATGTGATTCCCCTCCAACCCTGTCCATTTTGCATTTATGCCAGTGAAATAAGGAACTAACACCTTGGGGCATGCACTGGGTAGGGTAACCAGCTATTTCAATTTGCCCAGAAATCAGGGGATTCTGAGCCACAAGGCTTTCAGCTTCAAAACTGGGAAGGTCCTGGGCAAATAGGAATGGAGCTGGTCACTCTAGCAGGAGACTTGGAATCACAACTAAGTCAGAGTTTCAAATCCTCCATTAAATGGCTAGATTTGGCCTTTGACAATCTTTTGTGTGAGTTTTGAAAACTTCAAAAACCTTTGGTCTCAGTTTACACATTTGTAGAATAAAGGTGGAAAATTGGATCATCTCAATGGATAAAGAAGATGTGGTACATATGACAAGGGAGTACTACTCAACCATCAAAAAAATGAAATCTTGCCATTTGCAATGACGTGGATGGAACTAGAGGGTATTTTGCCAAGTGAAATAAGTCAATCAGAGAAAGACAATTATATGGTTGTATTCATATGTGGAATTTAAGAAACAAAACAGAGGAGCATAGAGGAAAAGAGGGAAAAATAAAATGACGAAATCAGAGAGGGAGACAAACCATAAGAGACTCTTAACTATAGGAAACTGAGGGTTGCTGGAGGGGAGAAGGGTGGGGGGGATGGGCTAACTGGGTGATGGGCATTAAGGAGGGCACGTGGTGTAATGAGCACTGGGTGTTATATACAACTGATGAATCACTGACCTCTACCTCTGAAACTAATAAACACTATATGTTAATTAATTGAATTTAAATAAAATTAAATTTAAAAACATTCAATCATCTCTAAGGATTATCTTCCAGTTTGAATATTCTAAGAGTGAATTTAATACCTTTTTAGAATTAAAATGGTCTGAAGGTATAGGGAACTTCTTGCAAATCTCTGTCCACAAATAAAAATAACACCAAGTTGAAATCCTGACACAGTCCCAGTAATTACAGTCATTTAATCTAAACTTAAGCCACTCCTTTCAATTAAGTACCACCATTCTCCACTCAGTGCTCTGTAAACATAGCCCAGCACAGAAAATGTTCTGTTCAGAAGCTGTGATAGAAAACCAACCCTAGACTCTGTTTTGAAGCCATAGTTGAAATGATATGATATATTATATTATGTATTATATAATGTATATATTATATACATATAATACGTATATGTATATATACATACATTTGTAGAACACCTAGTCTGCACCTTCACATTCTTAGATCTAAAAAGCATTTCAAAGTGTCAAAAATGCTATGCAAAACTAGAAGAAAACATTGTGAAGAAGGAAGTTCCAGAACCATTTGATTTACCTCCTTCAAATCCTACCAGACTATTTCTGGGTTTTTTTTTTCACTAACCCAAAACAGTCACCCAGGTTAAAACAGCAAGTGAGAGGTCATTGAGATCCCTCCATGGGTCTGACCAGCATTTACCCTTCCATTGCTGTGGACAAAAAGCAGCAAAGACTATCGCACAACCCACAGAATCCCATGCTTAGAAAGGCCTCGAGAGTCCCCTTCTCTGATGACACCTTCCCTAACCCAGACATGCCCACCCATTGCCTGCTTGAGCACGGTCAAGAGCGAAGAAGTCATATGCTTCGAAGACAATCCTTTGTGCCTTTATTTTACACGTCTTCACAGATTTGGCTCAGTATTATTCCACCTGATGGCATTATTTGGGATTCCTGAAGTTAATATGAACTAAGCCCTGAGCCCACTACACACACACCAGGCACTCAATACATGCCAGTGTCCTTCCCCCCTTACTCGTTCTCCTTCCTATACAATTGCTAGCTCAGGGAGGCCGTGGTTAGCATTCTTTACAAAACGGTTTTCCTGATGTCCCTGAAGACCTGCTATGGGCTGGCAGCCAAGATGGTCCTTGGGGATTACCAGTAAAACTTCAGAAAGACAAGAGAGGAAGGCTGCAGTTTGCCATGGGGATCTGAATTGCATTTGCAACCGAAAGAGGCTCTCCTGCCTTTCACTTGGCAAATAGCCCAAGAACTGTTGAGACTCTAAGTCAATGACCCAAGTCTATGGCCCTCCCCGTCCTTATTCCAGTGGTACTGCAAGGCTGTCCTGAGTTTAATTTAACTTTCTTGCCAATACACGGGAACAGGTTGTTAGAAAACAATTATCTCAGGACATCCCTCAAAACTGCACTGTTTTTCAACCCCATTAGTGTTGAGATAGCGGCATACAATTGCAGGATGATTTATCTCTCAGTACTGATCTGGTGCTACATTACTGGACATTTCCTCCACAACTGATTCCATCAGTCATGCAATCATCTTAGTGGTTCTGCAGCCCGTGTTCCTCTGACAGAGCCACGCTTGCTGTTTATCTTACGTGCTGTTTCTCGCTCTTGTCAGTTTTAATTCTGTTCCATTTTCATTCTCTCCTCCTGTCCCCTGAGGGCTGTGTCTGGGATATTATTATTCTGTATTTACAAGGATGTCACTTGAAAAATGTCACCACTGCAAATGACAAAAATTCAGCAGTTTGCACAGAATCGTCTGTGCCGGGCCACCATCTTGAATTTTTATACCATGATGTAAATTCCACAACTATCCATGAATCCTTAAAATTGTGGACCTGGTTCAAAGGAAGGCTTAGGACAGGATTTTACTAAAATTCTTCAAGTATAATTGTAAAGTTTCCATTTGGGGGGAGGATTTATTCAATTTTCTATTTTTAGAAAAAAATATGTAATTTAGAAATGCTCCCACCATTACTGACATTGTCACACAAGTCAAGCCACAAGAGTTATCTTTAAACCTCTAAGATGCACAACTGTGAATCATCTACATCTTATTGTCAAATGGATTTCTCTTTTAATGATGCAAGTTAAATGCTTATTTTAGCGAACACATATGTAGCACTTCTGACGTTCCAAGATCTGCTTAGAAGCATATGTACACACATATGTTAATCCTCAGATCAAGCCTATGTTCCCCATGACTGTCAAAGAGGATATCTGGACAAACTATTTAAACAGTACAGGAGATCAAATTTATTCAACACATACTATATGCTCAGCTTTTTCACAGATATTGTCTTTCAAGTGCTGAACCACAATTCTGGGAGATAAATACAATGATCGACATGTTTATAGATGAGAAAAGTGAAGTGTCAAAAGGTTAGCACACTCAGTGAGGTCACTAAGACAGCATTTTAACTTGTATCTGTCTGATTCCAAATGTTCCACTTCTCAATGTCCCACAATATCAATCTCTAGCTTTGCTTTTAGGAAGAGATCTGCTGATATTCTAGGTTACTGTCAAAAATTCTTTGAAGTTCTACTCCATCTTTGACCTGGTGCTATCTCTTATCAGTCAAAGGTCAGCCATCTTTTTATATCAGCCTTGGTGGTGATTCCCTTTGTCTGGATTCATCATGAAAGAGGCAGCTGAGATGCAGAGTATACTTGCCTTTCCCCCAGACTGGAGTATAATGATCCAAAATTCTAGTGGGTCATTGGGCCTGCATTGGTGCCAGGCCACATAAGCAAGTCCAGGTCAAGAAAAAAAGCATCCTCCTCACAATCCAGCTAGGCTCACAGGTGTCCCACACCTGGCTGTGAGGCCCAAGGCCCAGCTAGGAAAAAAATTCACTCAACTTGCTTGGTTCAGTTCAAGTATTTCCCTTAAAGGATATATAACGCACTAGTGACTGGTCTGTGGGAGATAAAAAGCATTTCCTTGTCCTCTGACCAATCCCAGCACACCACAGACAACCTAGAGGAAGTTCGAATGGGCCAGCAGTGCCATGAATTAGGAGCACGTCTTGAGCATGATCCAGACAGGCCACCCAACACGAGGAAGGTCCAGAAAAGAGGATCAGATGGTGAGAGCAGACCGTAGGCCAGTCTAATTGGAAGGTGAACATCAGCAGG